>NC_083100.1:76451287-76790392 GCF_949774975.1 Lagenorhynchus albirostris
CTCTCACAGAAGAGAGGGTGACATCATAAGTTCAAACTGGAGAGACAGAAATGGAAACGGGGAAGGCTGGCACCCAGAGTGCGGAGTGTCAGGACCTTCTGAGGTTTGAGATCTCAACCTTCTAAATAGTAGGTAGGGGGCTCCTTCTGGTTTTGGGAGTGGTGAATGACATACAGCCACGCTTTCTGCCCCTGTCCATCCGTCTCCGCCTCTGTCTATGCTCTGTCCCATCTACATTTTGCCTTTGTCTATTCTCTCTTTGTCTGTGTCTCTACTCTGAATCTGTCTACACCCTCTCTGCCGCTGTCTATACTCCCTCTCTGTGTCCTCCCTCTCTCCCTCTCTCTTACTATCTATTGTACATTGCATCTATTAAAATTTTGGAACTGTTAAGAAAAGCTTCCAAGCGTATTTCTAAAAACTCTGTGGTAAAAATAATTATAATGAATTCCTTCTCCCCCACATGCCCATATACCCCCATACCCCATTTTTTAAAAAGAACATATCTTTGGGACTTCCCTAGTGGTGCAGTGGTTAAGAATCTGCCTGTCAGTGCAAGGGACATGGGTTTGAGCCCTGGTCTGGGAAGGTCCCACCTGCCGCGGAGCAACTAATCCTGGGTGCCACAACTACTGAGCCTGCGCTCTAGAGCCTGCGAGCCACAACTACTGAGCCCTTGTGCCACAACTACTGAAGCCCGCATGCCAAAAGCCCATGCTCCGCAACTAGATAAGCCACTGCAATGAGAAGCACGCACACCGTAGACCCTGCTCACCACAACTAGAGAAAGCCCATGCACAGCAACAAAGACCCAACGCAGCCAAAAATAAATAAATGAAATTATATATATATATAAAAGAACATATCTTTGATTCCCTGGCTGTCCAGTGGTTAGGACTCCATGCTTTCACTGCCAAGGGCCCAGGTTCCATTCCTGGTTGGGGAACTAAGATCCCACGTGCCGCAGGGCCAAAAAAAAAAAAAAGGCGGTATCTCATGCTGTGAAAGTTTATCAAAAGTACTGGCTTTAAAAAAGCAAAATGGCATTGCTTCATCTTCAAGTTTTAATTATCTTTTCGGGAAAAGCACGTATTCAATTTAAATCACGTAATACAACCTAAAATTGTTATTTTACTAAAGTACTTACCAGAAAGGAAAATGTTAATGTAAATGGGAGAAATGCTACAAATATGAGTATTAAATAAATGCCTTATTGGTCATTAAGCATTAAAATGTTTTCTTCTTGTCAAAGATAAAATACTTTTATTTTAAAGACTAGATTCTCATTTTCTTAATGTGCTTCTGGATTCTGATCTTACTTCTAAAACCTATTCTCCTATTAAATGCTTGTCAATATGGTCTACAACAACATAAAAATGACTCAATATACAACAATGAAAGAGTAATTAAATAAGAGTATATCTATTCAATACTTGTTTTATCATTACCATAATTATGAAAATCTACAGTTAATTGATATTGAAAGATAGCCGTGAAATTAAATACACAGAGCAGATTTTTTAAAAAGTATCCATAAAATCTGCCTAAGTAATACATAGACGAATTGCCTAGTTATATGTACAGATAGAGATAGTTATATGAGGTATTAGTTTAGAAAAAGAAGTTTGGAATCATGAATAGCAAATGTTTATGCTTATTTGGGCGGTAATTTTTAGATTTTTTTGTTACGTGGTTATAAATTTTTTAGAAAAATTCCCAAATGCATTTATTACATTTATAAGCAGAAATAAATCTACTTGCTTCAACAAATACATAATGATAGAAATGTGTACCTTTCATTAAGAAATTGTAACTGTAGATATTCAGAAGGAATATTTACACTGATTTTTTAAAATAAGTGGTTTGTTGAACTGACTGAGAAACCACACACACACACACACACACACACACACACACACAAACAAGGAAAGAAACTGAACTACCAAAACATATTTAACATACTAGCTATGTTAAAGTAATAGAAGATTACAGAATAATTATATACAGTTTTTAATTTTTAATGCTCAGGAAAACAATTTCCATGTTGCTATGAATCTCCATGTATTTGAAATAGCTTAAAATAGTCACTGAACAAAAATCACAAAAACCTGAAATGATTATGAGAAGGCTACAGATGTCACAAATTATTTTTCAGGCACTGATGCCTTCAGTGCCGTCTGTATTATGTGGTTTGGGTTAGTTTAAGCAGCTTGATGACACCTTCATAAATCGGGTATTCATGCTGAGTATGTGAATTACACTACAAACTAAGCAGCATATTTCTGTAAATTTTGCTGTGATATTTGTCTTCAAATCAAGCACATAATACAATGCACTCTAAGTCAGCTATAGAGAAATGCGTGTCCAAAAATATCTGCCTCCCAAAGTATCTAATTGGATATGCAGTCAAGTAACAAATAGAATTATGTCAGAGTTAGCTGAAAACACTCTTCAAAATTTTCATCATGAAAGAGGGCCCCAAACCCAGCAACACTGACAGTTAAATGTTTTTCTTGAAACGCTGTTCAGCCTGGATACGAAAGTATTGCTGAAGTCTCTTTAAGTTATAAATGTCAGATGAAAGGAACAGCACTTAAAAATTAACATTTAGCGTATCCTCAGGGCTTATTTCAGAGTAAAAAAAAAAAAAATTTACAAGTGTGTTAGTAAAGTCATTTGACACTCAATCCTACAACCCTGGAAAAATCACTCTGTTTCAGGGATTATCTTCCACATTTTATATAATTTCTCCCTACCCTCTCTCACTTTGGAAAAACTACGCACACTTCTAATTTTAAAGTGACTATGAGAAAACCTACAAGAAGTTAAATCATATGTGCAATTTGCCACAAAATTTCCTTTTCTGTAATTTAACTGTAATGAAATCAGGCTGAAAAAAATAACATTATGGATTTCACATGCAGATTAATTCACCCATATACGCATGTATCTGTTTGCTGACTGGTTACTCAATATTTACTATACGTTAGGAAAAGAGAAACGAAGGAAACATAGTCCCTGATTTGTACTTTAGAGGAGGGAAACAGACATGTAAAATAAACAATCATAATAAACCATATAATAAGTGCTATTAAAAAGGTGTAAAGAGGGTGCTCTGGTTAGGGGTACTTCTTACCAGACCTGGGGTAGAATTAGGGGTGAAAGAAATTAGAAAAGATTTTAGAGGAAGGAGATGATTTTGTTGGGTGGTGAAGGATGAGTGGAGATTATCAGGCAGACTTGGTGAGGAAGGAAATTCTAGAAAAGAGAACAACATAGTAAAAAGGTTATGTCAGTAAGAGAAAACTGAGTGCTTTAAAAACGCCAAGTGCATCCTGTATGTCTGGATCCTAAGGCACCTTTGGAGCAGTGGCCGCAGATGAACTTAGAAAGGCTGTCTGAAGGAGTTTTAAATGATGCCAAGGCATTTCGACTAGGATGTCAGTGAAAGATGTTAGGTAGGGAGCCATATGATCATATTTGCATTTAGAAGATAATTCTAGCAGACTTGTGAAAGAAATTGGAGCTGGCTGAATGGGGAAGGAAGTTGACCGCAAAGCTGACGGCAGGGAGATAAATTAAGGAGCTATTGCAAACCCTCAGGCAGCAAATGATGAGGACAGTGCAACTGGGAAAGTGGGGAGAGACTTGAGGAATATGTCATTGATAGAATTAAGGACACAGTGACTATCAATATGAGATAGTCATATGAGAGGGAAAACATGCAAAGTTTTGAGTTATTTCTCAAACTTAGCAGTTCCCATGTTTTAGACATTATTTCCTCATTCTATATTCTACTTCCCATTTGAAAAACCCCTGTCAAACCTGTCAAATGCAAAAGTTGTCAGGCACATTTTGGTCAAGGCCGGCAATTCTGAGCACTGGCTTTGTATGCTGGTAGGCAGGTAGACAAGTGCTACCACTTCTTCCTTTTAGTGCTCCTATGACCTCAAGCAAGTAGCTTCTATCTTTTAGCACGTAACTCATAGAGGTCAACCTAAGAGTAGTAAACCAGCTAGAATAAGCAAGGCATTTCCTGGTCCATCCGAGGAATGATCACAGCGAGGTGTAGGAGTAACAGATATGGAGGCAGGTCATTTCACCGAGAGTCCTCAAGAGCACAGGACTTCAATTATGGAATGAATGTAATGACAATTCTGCTCTTAAAACTTACTTTTGGATTATGTGAGTGATTAAGGTGTGAGGGCTTGGAGTATATAAATCAAATTACTAAAATGGCAAGTTGGGCATTGAGGCAAACTGATGTGTCTGGGCCCTTCAGAAGAGAATGGCTACTACTCAGCTGCAGGGTATTATTATACTAAAAATCTAGCCCAGTGTTGCTAGATCCTTTTTTTGGTCTGGTGTCTACATACATATTTAACAGACTTTATTTTTTAAAGTAGTTTTAAGTTTGCAGAAAAAATGAGCAGAAAATATAGACTTCCCTTATACCACCTTTCCCTCTACACCCCCGACCTGCACAACACAGTGTCTACAGTCATTAACAACCTGCATGAGTGCGGGATGTTCAGTTACAATTGCTGAGCCAGTATAGAGACATCATTATTAACAAATGCATAATGACATGTATCCACCATTATAGTGTCATACAGAATAGTTTCATTGCCCTAAAATCCTGGGCTACACCTATTCATCCCTCCTTGCCTAGGCCCTAAGCCCTGGCAACCACTGATTTTTTTTTTTTTTTTTACTGTCTCCATAGTTTTGCCTTTTACAGAATGTCATGTAGTTGGCATCATATAATATGCAGCCTTTTCAGACTGCCTTCTTTGACTTTACATTATGCATTTAAGTTTCCTCCATGTCCTTTTGTGGCTTGAAAACACATTCTTTTTATCACTAAATAATACTCTATTGCCTGGATATAACACAGAAGATTGGCCTTTTCCTTTTTTTCATGAAAACAGAATTTTAGATTCTTATAATGTGAAGTTCTTTTATTGTTTAAGTATTGGCAACTAATTCAGGTTGTTGTTACTGTTGTTTACCATTCTCTGTGTCTGTTAAAAGATTGATCCCTTGGCCATACTCCCCCAAATTATGACTCAACACAGATGATAAGGGAGCTCATGAATTTGCATATCTAACACTTTCCCAGCCAGTGCAGATGCTGCTGGTCCCTGGCCCACAGTTTGAGTAACACTGGTCTAGATCATCCAAGCTATAAATACGGCTTAAGAATAATTTTTGGATAAAATTAAGTCACTGATAATATTCTCATGAAGAATTTTTCCTTAGCTTTAGTTGACATGTTAAATGAGACATAATGGACACTATTTTCAACATCCACATTTTTAGGGGAATATGAATACAGCAATAACCATAACAGAAACACTACAGAATAAAGAAACATCTCCATCAGAATTGTTTCCTCTTTTCCATTTTGTATAAAAGCATTCATACCAGTATTCCTAATAGACTTGTATCTTAAACCAAAGTAACTGCTTTTCATTCTTTTGATACCAGGTTTACTTAAGATGATTATTTATTAATTAAATTATATGTTCCTCTACTAGAACTTCAACAAAAATATTCTGGATCGCGCAGACTTTCCAAGAGGCACATAACCTCATAAAAGAGGGACAGAAATTCAAATACAAAATGGGAAACATTCCTTTTCTTCCTGCGTGTGTATGGGACAGTGGTGTGTGTGTGTGTGTGTGTGTGTGTGTGTGTGTGTGTGTGTGTGTGTGTGTGTGTGTGTGTGTGTGTGTGTGTGTGATCTAAGCAGCACAGTCCAAGACTTATTATAATTTCTACCTCTCAGAGGAACAATTGACACAAGGTTGCCTGTTGTGGATTTCTATTACCCCAAAGAGGGTGCATGGATATAAATCAGGGTTTCATAAACTTGGATAGCAAAAAGTACATATTTCTAAATGAGAAACAGCATTTACTTTAATTATAAATGTAGGCAACAAACTATGGACATATTGTAGTACCTGTTACTTTCACTCTAATAGTAATCATAGATATTTTCATAAGCATATCATTTTCATAAGCATATCATGCATATTTCATAAGCATATCATTGCATCTCTATTTGACACTGTTTTGAAATTATGGTAATTATTAAAAGTACCTCAAGATAGAAGTAACATGGCAGGCCATATTATTCTATTACAAAATTCATTTTAAAATAGTTTAGTGGATATATTTCTGTATAATTGGCTTCTTTTTCCTTTTCTTCATATTTTTGTATATTCTGAGAAAGGGCCCATAGGTTTAACCAGATGTCCCAAGGAGTCCATGACACCTAAAGTTTAAGAAACCCGCAGAACTTGGTAAAAATATTCTTCCTGTTCCAAGTTAGCCGTAAGGATCCCATTGGCTTGAATTATTCCATCCAGAATAGTTCTCAATCCTGCCATTTGATTACTGCCTTTTATATTTGGTATGTACATTAGAAATGTGGTTATTCAGGCAATAGGAAGACTCAGGTCTTTCTCAATGAACCTCTGGATGTCAAAAGTGATATGATCAATGTGGTTCTCTATAAATTGAGTTGACCAGGGTATTGATCAGGAGAATAGCTGAAATGAACGGATTAGTTATGCCACACACAGATATATTCGTTGCACAAACCAAGCTTCCTCAGAAAGTGAGGAAAGCTAAAAGTAAAAATTTTCAAATTATTAGTTAAATTCCTAATGATGTCATAGATTTATTTGGTAAGACAAGGCAGATGTTTGGCTCACTGGTTCTTTTCAAAGACTAGAAAACCTGAATTTACAACTTCTCTAATCAAACTAACAAAATGATAGGAAATATTACCACAATTTGCTTAGGAAAAAGATAATGGTTATTACAACCAAATTGAAATGAAATAATATTAGCTCAAGTTTTCACAAGAACTCATGATAAATCTCTTTTTAATATGCAGAGACTTTTTAATCAAGCATATGGGCAGCAATGTAGTTATGCTGACAAGAAGAATTTCCTTATTTCCCTAAGACTAAAAACATTTCCTTATGATAGATATGCAGCCAGAAAAGTGTGGTGATGATCTATTGTAGTCAATAATAAAAAATGAGAGACAGCAAAAAGAAAATCCCACTTTCACAATTGCTTAGGATTTTCAAAAAGCTTCCGCTTTATTTCTCAAAGCCAAATCTGAAAAGCGAGTAAAGCAAAAGTCAAATTTCCTGTGTATCTTACATAGAGGCTAAAATATATAAGCTATACCTTCAAGTAAATCTAATAAAAGTCAACAACTCCTATTAGTCTTGCTTAAAAACTTCCTTTGACTAAAAAGAATTATTTAGACAAGTTTTCAAATTTTATGTGTGTCTACTCCATTAAATGCTTTCCAACAGGCTCATAGAACTGGATGCAAGCTTAGAAAATCCTAAAATTTATTTTCCTGAATTTCTTATTTAATCATACCCCCTATATCCCGTACTTCCCTGATTTCTCAGCCTTGTTTTACTCTATAGCCTGGTATCTGCTTTCTGTGTGGCTCCACAGATTTCGTGCTCTAGGCTAGGGCTATGCATCCTAGCTCACACAGTGGCTGCAGCTGCTTCACTCCATGTCCCCTTAACACGGCCACTGGTATTTGATGAGAGGTTTGCTGACACTGTCTAGCTACTCTTCGACCATTCAACCTATCAGTGAAGAGACTGAGCCTGCACAATTTCAAGGCATCTTAAATCTCCTTCCTGAAGATAACAAGCTAAGAAAATCATACACTGTAAACATGTTGCAATTAAATTATGCCTAATTTAAGTTCAAAGATTTTTATTGGGGATGGCCATTTGAAACTGACCCTCAAAATTCTTTTTAAGTAATTTAAAACTCAGTTTTAAGGAATCCAGATTCACAGTTGATATTCAAACTCAAGGTCAAGTAAAACCTCACTTGCTTAGCTTAACACTGTGTGTGTATATGTATGTGTTTCTGTATTTCATTCTATATTGAGCACAAATACCATGTCTAATAAACAACAAAGTATCAGATGGAAAGTGAGGGCAAGTAATTAATAAGAAACTCCTAGCAAAGTTATCATAACCCACAATTTACCACCACTTCCACAAATGGATTATATCATTAGTGACTCACAGCAGGCCAGAAGTACAAAACTCTCAAGTGGAATAATCTTGAAATAGCTGATAAAACAAGTTGTGAAGCTGAGAAACAGTTTAGCACTTATGTGTTCATACTTCACTGGTGCTCACCTTGATAAGACATCCAGGAGCTTCTATTTCAAAGTCAAGGACCTCAGAGTGTTCAAAGTAGACAGACACTTTGGAGTCAAGAAAACTAGCTTTCTATCCTGCATGTCTCTTCCAATTATTAATGATATTGGCTATGTCAAGTCAGTTAACTTCTTGGAATTTCATATTTCCCATCTGTGAAATGGGATTATTATCTAAATTGCCAACTCATGTGCTGTTATGAAATTCATTTGAGATGCAGTATGTGAAACCATTTTATAGATTGAAAGCATGCAAATTTATAATATAGTTATTATAGGTTATTATGTTTCAAGTTATAGGGAAATGGTGGGAAGCAAGTGGGATTGAGGAGGAGTTCCTAGAATGGCAGGTAGTGTTAACCCCTTCCCGTCCCACCCTGTGAATGAGAATTTTGTAACTTGATAAAGAGCGGTTGGGGTTCCTCTGGCTGAGGAAGTTTGTTTAGAAGACTCCTTCCAAGCCCTTTAGGTGGTTGTGCAGTCTGAAAAAATATTTCTAGGCTTAGTCACTTTTTTCAGCCAGGAGAAGGAAATCAACATGACTGAGTGTCTAATAAGGCCAGCCAGATACTATGTGCTTTAAAGATATCATTTTTGATCATTAACAACCCAACAGTTGAGAAGAGCGAGGCTGAGAAAATTTAAGTAAAATACCCAAGGCACGACTACTGCTTGCTCAATTTTGGAGTTGACTAAGGCCTTCAGAATCCAAAGATTTCCCAGCAAATTACACAAGTTGTTCTGGAGGCATAATTTGTTAAGTTAAACCTTCCTTTAATCACCAGTGCTGGATGTTTTCATGTTGGAATTTTATTATAGGGTTATTTTATTATTTAATCATTTTGGGAGAATATAAAATGACATCACAAGGAAAATGTAATAATACTCAGATGCTGTTCCAATATTTTAGCATCCATATTTTTGCGTATTTTAGCTCACTTAAAGCTCACCACAATCTTAAAGGTAGGCATTATTATTATTTCCAGGTTACAGATGAAAGAGGAAGTCTGTGACACTAGCCATGATGCTATGCTGCCTCTCTGGCAGAAGCAATAGAGTTATAATAACTATACAATTTATTGTCCATACTGGGCTCTTAATAATTAGTAATTATTCCAGGCAGCAGGTATAGACCTGAGTCAATCAGATTTATGGTCACCACAGACAAAGTGGAGAGCCGTCAAGAATGATATCTCCTACATCCCCCCCATTGACCATAGTCTTGGTAGACCTATCAGTTCAAAGTACACCTTTTCTGTGACCCAAGTTGGACAATAAAAAGCTTGTTTTTGGAATCTGAATCTTGGCCTGCCCAAAAGCCAGGTGAGCTTCATTCATTCCAGAAGTTATGCCCCTACTCCCCCGATCTCTAGACACGCTTGGGGTTCTGTGCATTTAGACGTTCACTTTTCCTCTTCCCTTGGATTCTGTGTATTACTTCATATACTATAAATATATTTAGTTTGTGTTTCAGTTAGAAATGGCTTCTCATCCTTGAAACCAAAGAAAAATAGTTGGTACAAAGGTCAACCTAGAGGACTCCTTACATACCACGAAAGCTGCTCATCACCTACAATCAGCATCTCAAGTCCTTGTAATCCTTAAGCAGATTTTGAATGCCGGACCTAGAAGAACACCTTCAACTCTGGGGCTCTCCTTTGGGTAGGTTGGTGTATTCATATCTTATGGCTACTGTAACAAATTACCACAAACATGGTGGCTTAAAACAGCACAAATTTATTCTTTTATAGTTCTGGAGGCCAGAAGCCTGAAATTAGTTTCACTAGGCTAAGGCTAAGGTGTCAGGAGAGCTGGTTCCTTCTGCAGGCTCTGAGGGGAGAACCCACTGCCTTGCCTTTTCTAGCTTGGAGAGGCTCTTACAGTCTGCCTTGCAACTCCTTCCTCCCTCTTCAAAGTGTGTCATTCCAGTCTCTGCTTCCATTGTTACATGGCCTTCTTTCTGACCCCTCCTGCAGCCTCTTAAAGACCCTTGTGATTATCCTGGGCCCACCCACATAATCCACGATGATCTCCCCATCTCAATATACTTAGTCACAACCACAGAGTCCCTTTTGCTATATAAGATAATGTTCACAGGTTCTAGGGATTTGGATGTAGACATATGGGGCAGGGGGAGGGGGGAATGACACCATTCAGCCTCCGAAAGCTGGCAACTTAATGAAACACTATGGGAATAAAGATGGACTATCATTGCAAAAAGCTACCTCCAAAGAGGGAAAGAAATTGCTTTTTCTACATATCCCAGATTATCATTCTATTTAAAAAGATTCTTCAGAATTATAAAAATGCACACTTTTCATAACTTTTTTGTTTTAAATGTCATTGAATGCACTAAAGTTAGGAGTTTTAAGTAAAACTGACTGGAACTCCTGATATGGTGTGAGCAGATACAGAGTTGGGAGTGAGAAGAGTTTCTTAGAGTCTGTCTCTCTATCTCTCTCCCTCTTTCTCTCTCTCTCCATATATACATATATATATATATATATATATATATATATATATATATATATATATGCTCCCTGATTTCTTCTTGTGAATTGAGGAAGACCCAAATATGAGGATTCATCGCTGAACGTGATGGGTGCTATGATGTGCTGCCTAGATTCTTCATACAGGGGAAAACAAACAAACATCCAAATGTTTGAGTGTTGCTGGCAAATAGCCCCAGTTGCCAGGCTGGCTTTGAAGACTGCCTGGGGGGAAGAGGGCTGATTTTTCTCAATAGCATGCCCTCTTCTTAAGGCACCTGTATTCAATGGTTGATCAATCCATGGGTATAGTGATCTGGCCCACTTGTGCCAATCTGGGACCATTTTGAAAGTGCGTTCTATGTTCAAAACTCTTCCCATAGGACTGGCTGAGGCTTCCATTCAGACTGCATCACAGCTCAACTCAGTGATGTGCTGGAACTGGCTAGTACCAGCACACCAGAGCTGGTTTGTGCATCTAACTGCTCCTCTACTTCACGTCCAGTGATGTCAAGTGGGTACCTTAAAATCTGCCAGAGTGAGAGTACTCACACTATGGGAAAGTATAAACAATATAAATCAGGGCTTTAAAAATATCACCATTATTTCAGAGAACCATATATTAAACATTTATCACCAAACCACTGGAATTTTCCATCTGCACAATCCTGCTTCCTTCTCTTCCTGCCCAAAGACATTAATCCCAAGAGCACTCCCTAATATACCTACTGTAAAATAATCTTCCTAAGGAAACTAATCTATAATACTTAAGATACTACAAACATATTTTTTTCAGCTTCTGAAATAATTTTGAACAAATGACCCATCTTCAATTAAGTCAAGACTTAAAAAAAATTGTATTTTCAAAAACACAAAGTAGCACAAATGATGTGAGATAGTTATTCGCATGATGAGCCATCAACTTCAATACTTTAGAATTTTCTGCAAATAAGGATATTCTTTTATATAACAATTAAAATAAAGAAATTAGAATTGATCCATTACTACCACTTAATCCTCAGACACTATTCAAATTTCACCAACTCTTCTAATAAAGTCTTTATAGCAAAAGGCTCAAGTTCAAGTTCATGAATGGCATATGACTATGTCTCATTAGGCTCTTCAAACTCAGGCTATCCTTGACATCTATGACCTTGACATCTTGAAGTTTACGGGCCAGTTTTTGTTGTTGTTGAATGTCCTTCAGCTTGGATGTGTTTAATGTCCCTCATGATTAGATTCAAATTACACATCTCTGGCAGGAATATTGAATAAGAGCTGCTACACACTATCAGGTGGGGTAAGATTTTGACTCATCCGATTGCTGATGGTGTTCACTTTCACTAATTAACACAGTGTCCTCTATTTTCCCTTTGTAATTAATAAATATTTTTGTATGGAGGACAATTAGAGCTGTTTAGATGTTCCATTGCTCACCAAAATGTCTACTTACGTATTCATTTATTCGCAATAGTATAGATTCATGGAATCTTATTTTTTTCTCAATAGGTTATGGTCCATTCATATCATTATTTATTTGACGTTAAATTTGTCCCAAATTGGGGTAGTTGGAGCCCCTTCACCCTGGCTTCTGGATCCTCCATCACTCTGTATGCCCTCCCCTGCTCTTGGTACAAGATGTTCTAAACTCACTTACACTATCCCTGACCCAAGACAGCAATCAGGCATTTCTCTAAGGAGCTCTGATTCCTTTTAGATTTATTAAGAAATTCAAGATACAGGTGATAGGTATGCTCACTGTTATTGGGAGGTCACTGTTCCCAAGCCCTCTCAGTGGACAGCAGTTGGAATATATGTGTGTGTATGTGTGTGTGTATACACACATACCCAAACACATAGGATGCACGTGCACACTTGCCTTTAAAATGTCTTTTTACCTTTCTTTCTATAATAGAATCTAGAAGTTGATATTGATATCCCCAATTCCATTCCAATTCCACAGGGTTCATTCTAAATTTTCCCTTTCCAGGTTTTTATCTCCCTTTTTTGACAGTAAGAATCCTGATTGATTTGATCAATCCCACTGTATGAAACCAATCTCCCATCACCTCTGTCGTCATCTCCCCCATACACATGACCTCTGAAACACAGCATAGGGTGCTGCCCTAAGTCTATGTGGCCAGCTTCCTCCACACCTTATCCATGCAGCTCTGGACCACCCTGACACCCAGCAGTCCTCCTCAACCTTACCTAGAATCCAGCATCCTGCCCTGAATCAGCTTCTGCATGGAAACCTATTCACCCCACTTGGACTCCTCATGCAAAATGCCTCTCCTCATGCATTGATGTCCTGCAGATCTGACTTGGCTATGAATCCTCAAACAGGCTGGCCCTCACGTGAAAGCACTCTTCGCCTCAATCAGGTGCTAACCATTCTTGGAAGCTCTCCTGTGAGGGTGCTTTCTCAGTGCTGGTCACGTTCTGATATGCCATTCCAGGCCACCTCCCACAGGACTGACATCTGAACTTACACAGCTTCTGATACCCCATACAAGTGTACTTAGCTATGAGGCCTTTCTCCTCACCCTGCTTGGGCTCGGATGCCTGTGTGTTTGTCCTCCTTGTACTCCACACGCTCTGACACTAGCACCACACATGGACACTTTCCTCATCCTGCATGGCCTCTGACTCTGATTGGCTGACCATGGCCTTCCTCCCATGCTCAGCCCTATCTAATGGCTTTTGGACCAAAATGTTTAGGAAGAGAAGGGGAATGAGCAGGAAAGGAAAAAGAAAAAAGCCTTTTCCTATTTTGAATGCAAAAGGGAAGTTTGCCGTTGGCAAAGGAGAAGTTTGCTGCTGTTGTGACTACGTCCAAAAGCTCATTCGAAGAAAATTTTGCCTTTTCTTTTTAAACTTTCAGATGTTTAAACTAATTCCTCAAAGTTGCTTAATCATCAAAAGCTCAATTAGTATTAAAAGTCTTCTATCAGCCCTTGAAAAATACAATTAAAAAAATTTTGATTTATTTACTTTTGGCTGTGTTGGGTCTTTGTTGCTGCGCGTGGGCTTTCTCTAGTTGCGGTGAGCGGGGGCTACTCTTGTCTGCTCTGTGTGGGCTTCTCATTGCGGTGGCTTCTCTTGTTGTAGAGCACGGGCTCTAGGTGTGCAGTCTTCAGTATTTGTGGTTCACGGGCTCTACAGAGCAGGCTCAGTAATTGTGGTGCACGGGCTTTTCATTGCGGTGGCTTCTCTTGTTACAGAGCACGGGCTCTAGGCGCGTGAGCTTCAGTAGTTGTGGCGCACGGGCTTAGTTGCTCCGCGGAATGTGGGATCTTCCCCGATCAGGGCTCAAACTCGTGTCCCCTGCAGTGGCAGGTGGATTCTTAACCATTGTGCCACCAGGGAAGCCCCCAAAATACAATTTTTAAAAGTGCTATATGTGTGTGTTAGAGAAACAGATCAATTGATCATGCAAAGTTTTCAAACATACAAGGTGTTTCTTGTGTATGTTTCTCTTTACCTCAGCTAGAATTTAAATCCCACAGTGGCAGGGAATAAGTCTAACTCATATTTGCAGTCATAGGATCTGGCACAGTTCCTGGCATGTGGTAGGCTCTAATAACATGTATTTCTTGAACGAGTTAGTTGAACTAGCTTGGTGTGCTCTGCACCAAAGAATGCACAGCTATCATATGTCAAATGGAAACCTGCCCCAATGGTCACATAGCTGCCCAGCCTAGGTGACAAATGGACAACAGCAGTGAGATGGAGAGGGAGCTCTTATGTATTCAAAGACTGTGGGTTGAGACACAGTGTGGTCCTTTTTCATAAATGACTTTGGGAAACTCAGCTAACCATTGTAAGTGATGATGATGACACTAACTCATCTGACATTCTGTGTACTGGATGTAATAAAACATGTGAGTGGGAAATATAATTGTAAGCGTAAGGGTCGCTACAAACACAACAAGGGCCATGTGAAATCTATTCACATCTTTAAAAGTGGCACCAAACCAAAACTTTCATCATTATAATTTCATAAAGGTAAAACTAATAATCTACCCAGAAGTATTTTGGGTTGTCATTTTTAAGCATAGTGAAAATGGGTACCCTGTGTTACTTTATCTCTTTCTAACAATGTTCTCTGTAAGATACAAATATTCCATGCATATATAAAAACAAAGGAATATGCTTTTTTAGGGAGACCCTATCTCTGTCTACCCCCTATATTATCAAGAATAAATATGAAAATATGGTAGTTGTGTAGCCCCAGCCAGGCTCTCCCAGAAGGTATCTGCCACAGCCAGGCTATGGCTGAAACATATGCATCTCATGTCTACCTCATGTCTTTCAGCCTCCTGTTTTCAAGTTGCAGTTTTGTGACACAGTCCATTAAACACACAGTTGAAGCAATTTATTTCTGTTAAAATCACTCACAGCTGAACTGACTCTCAGATGATTGAAACTGTTTATGAAAGGTACTAAATGTCTTTTTTTTAAGTTATTATATTATTTTGGAATTGTACATGACACAAAAATTTTGCAATTAAATCGACATTTCCCCACATACGCACATTGGTGGCTCTTCTACCAATGAAATTTTCTTTATTACTTAAATTCCAGGTATATGACAATGTTTCTCACTCAACTTCAGTTTGTTTGTTTGCTTCTGATGGAGTATTTATGTTAGGATGGAAAACCAACAATTTTTTCTAAAAAGATACACTTGATTTTGATATGTTGCTCAGTCTTATCTTTTCTTATTACCTGATCCTCTTGACTATAATAAGAGGTTATAATAAAAACACTGAAAAAAACATTCTTCCAAGTGTTATTTGATCTTGCATAATATTTATTGTCAAAGGTAGTAAACATTTAAAGTTTACTTTAATAAACTTTATAAACTTTATTATTGTCAAAGGTAGTAAACATTTAAAGTTTACTTTAATAAACTTTATAAACGTTATTATTGTCAAAGGTAGTAAACATTTAAAGTTTACTTTAATAAACTTATAAAGTTTACTTTAATAAACCTACTTTCCCTGAATTCTTAAAATGGGGTTGTCCACGGCCAGTTTTTCCTTACTCCTCAATGCTACCCTCATTATTATTTACCCACCACCCTGTGGATTTCTTTGTTTGAAGTCTACACCATCTGTCTCAGACACCTACTTAATCAGTCCTGTTGTTCCTCTTATCCCCACTCCCACCACAATGCATGTCAATTCTGGACTCCCTAAAATGGTACCACTGTAGGACTCACATTCATTTTCCTTTCTATTCCAGAGTTCACTTAAATCATCTGGTCTTGAGATGCATTTGGCACGAGCTTCTAGATGCCTTAAATGCAGACATATCCATTCTAGCTGAATACTCGTTAATAGTACGGTACACATTAACTGGACCTCAAGTTTACATTGAACAAGATACACTGCAGCATTTCATAGATACGTATGCTTGCCCTTTATCATCTCAATCTCCTTACCATTGCCTCCTCATTGTTCTACACATATTTCATTGTCCTCTGCCCTCTCAAGGAACTCAAGTAAGGAACATCTGGAAGGGTACAACTTCGGAGTCATAGAGCCTTGTACAAATTCTGGCTTTACAACTTGTATGCTGTCTGATAAAAGATAAATATAGATAGGTATAATGGCATAAGAAAAATACTTTTTTGGAATTTCAGCAAGTCTCAAAACTGAAGCCAGCAAGTGATAGGTAACCCAAATTCTAAAAGAAACTGCTGGGAAGATATCAGAGCGGATACTGTGACTCTGAATCTCTATCACCCTCCTACAGACTCTATGAGAGAAGAGTAGGAATTTGAAGAATAGTTCAATGAAGTAAAGAAATTCAAAGGCATTGGATATGTGGTGGTAGTTCCTACTTCTGGGGCAGGGAAGAAAGGTACTTTTCACTTCTCAAGCCAAATGACAAGGATCCCAAGATATGAATTTTCAGAGGTTGTGACTGCTTTTTAGAGATCAGCACCTCACTCTTGCATAGATATTTATTGGCTGTGAAACTGTAACCTGTAGTAATGCGCTGGTCTCATACAATGAGAAAGCACTTGGGGAACTGTGACAAGACTTCCTTGATGTTTGGAGATATGTGAGGCAGGAAATATTCTAGAGGAGTCTGAAGGACCGGGTGGGGAAAAGAAGTATAAGTGATTGAAGAAGTACATTTCCACACTTTCTTGTGGCAAGGAGCCACGGGTTTCTAAGAACAACTGGACAGGGTAAAAGGTAGCTGGATTCAAGCCCTCAAGATTGGGCTCTGCACTATGGGACTGTCTGCTGAGGCAGGGAGCCCCAGAAGCAAGTCTTTGGCTGGTTTATTGCCTGAAGAAGAAACCTGGGCTGGGGCGGGAGACAGAACGATGTCAGATGAGGTGTTTGGTCCATGCTGACAACTGTTCAGTGAAGAAGTCTCCAAAATGCCCCTCACTAAAAATGAAATCATGGATGCCTGCCACATTGGAGAATATGATGGCCACTCACTTTTACCCAAAAACTAGGTTACACCATTACTATTTGAAAATGTGGCTTTTGTACTAGTTGAAAATAGCCAGAAGATGCAACTAAATCAATCATCCAAAGACTGGGAAGACAGTCTGGCAGCAAGTTTAGAAGAAATTTGGAAAAAAAGCCATTTCTAATAGTTCAGCCTAAACAAAAATGTCTCTTCTCCCCTCAGTTCCCTTAATTGTAAAATGGGAATAATGCCACTTATTTTTAAAGCCCAACTTGAGTATTGAGAGGGAGAACTAAAGGTTGATGGTTTATAAGTACCTAGCATAGTGATTTGCACCCAGTAATTTCTCAATAAACGGAAACTAAAAAAAGGAGGACACTTCAACTTAAAAGTTAACAATTTGTTAGCACTGTCTTAGCTAGCACTAAATTCTAGCTATTCATTTTTTTCTGATCTTTTTTCACAGAACACATTGTAGTATTCCCAACATGGAACTATTTCCAATTTTCATTTTTTTCTTATTCTGCTCCAGGCTAACTGTCCTGCTGAAAGAAAAGATGACAAAAATTCCAGTTTAGCCCAATGAAGATCTATACCTCTGTCATCATGTCAGTTTCCCTCTGAAAACCTGTAACAGCTCTCTTTTGATTACAGAATCAAAGTCAAGATTTTCCACCTGTCACATCCCCTATATACCATCAGAATATACACTGTCATTTATTAATTTATAAATTCACTCAACAAATATTTATTGAGTGCCCGTCATACAGCAAAAACTCTTCTAAGAGCTGGGGATACAGCAGTGAAAAAAACATAGAAAGATCTCTGCATTCAGTGAACTTGTGCTCTAGTGTGGGAAGCAGAAAATAAAGAAGATAAATAAGTAAAACATGCTCTATGTTAAGTAGCCAGTAGTATAAAGGAGAACAATAAAGTAGAGAAAGGAGATAGAAGGTGTCATGGGTGTATAATTTTATATAATGTGGCCAAGGAAGAGCCCAGAGAGAAAGTGACATTTAGCAAACATCTTGAAGGTAAGGGAGCAAACCATAAGAATATTCAGGGAACAAACATCCCAGACAGAGGGAATAGAAAGTTCTAAAGCCCTGAAGTGGGAGTGTTCCCCGTGTGCTCCAGTGTTGACTGTACCTGGAACTGAGAGAGAAGGTGGGTAAGTACTAACACAGGATGTGGGAGATGTAATGGGTAGCTAGATCATGTAGAGCTTGGTAGGATATTAAAAGGACTTTGGTTTTTTCACTGAAGGAGATGAAAAGCATTGGAGAGATTTAAACAAAGTAGTAGCAAAAACTAGCTTAAATTTTAATAGGATCACTCTGACCATTATATTGAATTAGAGACTGTAGGGTACACCAAAGGAAAAGCAAAAATCAAAACAAAACAAAAAGCACTTAGTAGGTTACTAAAATAATTCTGGCGAAAACTGTTCATGGCTTTGACTAATATGGTAGCAGTGGGGATGATGAAAAGAGCTAATATTTTGAAATTGCTGATGTGTCAGGGTTGTGGGTTGCAAGAGAGCAACCAAGGTTCCAAGGTTTGGCATGAGCAACTGGAAGAGTGACGTTTCCGTTTCCTAAGATGATGGACTCCATGAAAAGAGGGGGTTTCATGGGATTATCTGGTGCTGAGTTTCAGAGATGTTAAGTTTCAGATGAGTGTTACATATTCAAATAAAGAGATGAACATTAGATGTTCAATTCTGGATGTCAGAGGAGAGGTCTAGATTGGAGGTCAAGAGGATATTTATAATGAAGAGACTACGAAAAGGGAGTGAGTACTGACAGAAAATAGGCTCACTCCAAGGACTTATTCTTGGGACATACCTATGTTTAGAGGTTAGGGAGAGAAAACAAAAAAGCACCAGTAAATAACAAGGAGATATAAGGCCATAGAGGTATAAGAAAATTAGGACAGCCTAGTCACTTGGAAGCCAAGTGAAAAATTTGTTTCAAAAAGGAGATAGAAATCAACTGTGTCAAACCATGCTGCTAGCTCAAGAACTATGAAATCTGAGAATATATGATTAAATGGAACAACATAGAGATCATCAACAACCTTGGCAAGAGCAGTAGTGCTGGTATTGTGAAGAATAAAGTTAGCTGGAGTGGGTTTAGGACAAAATGGAGGTGGGGAGTGGTTGAAGACAGTGAATGTAGACAATTCTTTCAAGATTTTGAACAAGAAGAGAAGTGGATATACCTGTGAGAAGTGTTGTCTCAAGAGGTATTTTATTTATATGTTTGTTTGTTTTTAAGGGAGAATAAACAGTTTGCTTCCATGCTGCTACGAGTAACCAAGAGAGAAAAAACAATTGATGTCGAAGAGGTGGGCAGAGTTGTTGCAACAATGCACTTGCGTAATTTAGAGGGGAGGGCATCAAGTGTGCAATAGATGGGCTGCCTGTAATTAGAAGCAGGGACAATGCACTCATAGTAATAGGACAGAAGGCAGAGTACAGGACTGCAAATGCAAGTAAGAGGGTGAATGTGATGGTGGGACTAGTGGAGGTTTTCTTCTATTTCCTTCTATTTTTCTCAATAAAAAAGAAAGTAATATCATAAGCTGAGAGTGAGGATTGGAGAAGAGGTATTGAAAGTGTAAAGGGAGTGCTGGAAATTATGAAATAATAATGCACAAAGTGGAAGAGAAAATAGACAAGGGCAGTTTCATGTAATTGATGGACAGCATCAGGGGCTTCCTTGAATGTAGTGATCATAACTGTATGAGTCAGACTGACTACACGAGCAGTCCTTAAAATAACTCACTACTGTGTTAGGTCATTCTCTTCAGCACACCATACAGTCATCGTATTTTGTCCACTCCTCATCTCTTCCTCCCTTGGAAACTCTATGCTCTCTTATATCTGTATGTCCCACATAATTATTCAAGGGCTAACTCGTGGCTCATGTTTTCTACAAGGCTCTCTGTAACATAACTCTCTATCTTGTTTTTTCCCCTGTTACATTCATTGGTGTTCTCTGGTGGTTGAGAGCACACACTGGGAGTTATACTGCCTCGATTCAAATGTCAGCTGCATGAGCTTGGAGAAGTTCCTTCACCTCTTGGGTATGTTTCTAAATCCATAAAACAAACACAATAAAACATAGGATATACTTCATGGGGCTTTCACTGAGAATTTGATGAGATAATGCAGGTAAACTACTTAATGCAATGCCTGTCAGGTAGTAAAAATTCAACAAATATTGACTATTAGCTACATTTACTATTATTACAGAATTTATTAATTCATGTATATTAATTGAGTCATGGGAGAAAAAAACCTTTCCCTAACCACCATGTTATGCAAGCTCATTAAGGATACGGATGGTGTGCTATATTTGCTTGAAAATTTCTCACAAAATACTGATCAGAAAGGAGGCACTGGATGAGTGTTTATGAAATTGAATTTTACTTATTAACTTACATTGTAAAATTTAACTTTATCTTACTTAGTATGATGATAAAATAATTACTTTATACTGGATCTTTCCATTTGAATTTCTTAGAATACCATCTTAGAAAATTATCTCATAAAGTATAACCAGATAGCTTCCTATGACATTTTAGTGAAAATGTCTGTATCTATGTCTATACTTTTTCACTGCTAAGAAGGAAAAAGACAAAAAAGGAACAGAAAGAATGCCTTTCCTCAGGGGAAAAATAAAGCAAGATGTGTTAAATGCAATAAATAAGGGTATCGTAGGACATGTATTTGTACACATATATTTTCTGTCCTAAAATTATAACTATTACATATGCTCCACACAGTTCAAGTTGAACTTGGAGTATACATAGTGAAATTTATTTTTGACATTGTTTTCAATGTTTTGATACAACAAAATTACATAGCATTTAAGATATTAAACATTTAAATTCAAAGACTAAGCACAAATTGTCTTATTTATAAAGCAACTGTAATTCAGAAAGTGGATTGGCTTCTATAGGAGACATTTCAAGGTCATGAAAATATTAATTGCAATATACTATGAGAATTTTAGACATGCCAACATCTCCATGTCAATGAAACTATCTTACTTTCATGGGTTAAATTATATTAACTATGAAATCAAATTCTTCCTCAGAAAAATAACATTGCAAGTTGGCATTAGACCAATTTAGCCTTCCTTTAAGGCACTAATATGTGTATAGAAAACATCTGTCCATGGAAAAAAATTGGAAGATTTTTATATAGAAGTCATATATTCCTTTGACATAGGATTTTTGTAGCAAAAGCAGAACTACATACTTTCTTAAGTTGAATCAATATGCAAATGTTTCTTAAAAAACTTTCTTTACTTTTGAAATAGGATTTTTTTCATATAGTAAGGAAAAAACTCCACATTTTAATGAGAAAATCAACTTGCAAGGGCCAGTTTTAGAAATATTAGAATCTTAAAATTTTCTTAATTTATATTTTACTCAATTTTGCTAACACTGTAAAGATAAATATAGTAATGATTTCACAAAGAAAAAATAGAAAATGAGAATATTAATTGGATTTCTAATCTTTGTTCCACATCTTTTCTTTTTAATTTGAGAATTACTACAACTTTCATATGCTGGCAAAAACTTTTATAGAAACTATAGATAACAATAATTTCTATAACCCTTGGTTTTATCTAATGTGTACATTTTAATTTCACTACCCGGATTAAAAGTGGTAGGTATGCCTCTGTATATGTGAGAGAGTGTATGTGTGAGTGGCATCATGTGTGTGTATGAAATCAGCAATACCACCCATCTCCTGGTCACTCAAATTTGAAACATTAGAGTCATCTGTGACTCCTCTGTTTTCTCTTGCCTTGTATTCAGTCACCAGTTCTGACATATCACTTCAAAATATACTTGGGATCATCTCTACTTATAGTTCCTGTCCCTCATCCTTATCTGCTTCAGGTTCAAGACACAAACACATGCACACACACATAAAACTGAAAATTCAATTACATGCCCATCTCTCCTGAAGCTATCCTGAATTTGTTCTTTACCATTTCCCTTCATTTTAGCACATTACTACACATTGCTTTATATTTCTACGGCAGCTGCTATAGACAAATTCCTATCTAATCATATCTACATGAATATAATAGCCAGTAGGGAATCCTATTAAATTCAAGATTCTCCTATCTATAATATTTGCTATATAAAACTTCAGATATATCTCTTCCTAAGTATCATTTTGCTCATGGCATATTTCTGCTCCAATGCCTCCAAGTTGCCTACCATGACACGTCTAAACAAAGGCAGAGGTATTATTTTTAAGATTCTTCATCTTCTCTAGGCCTGTGATCCAGAATGGCTGGTTACAACTTCCATTCTAGTTGTACAAGGTGTAACAAGGCTTCGTACAGTTTCTGTCTAGACTCTATCACATTTTTCCATTTAATCATCCAAAATCTCTGCATTTTAAAGACTGCTTTTCTCATTACCTTTTAAAATTTTTCTTTATTTTTTAGAACAAAAACTATCTCATTTTATTTATATGAGCTCTATTTTTAATGAAGATTAAAAAATAAACATTCTGCCCCAAATTACAGAGCATCCATATGTAGAAAACTATATATATATATATGTGTGTGTGTGTATATGTATACATACATGTAATATATATATATATACACACACAGAAGAAAACATTAACAGCCATAATAGTGAGTAAGTATAAAAACCCTTTTAGTCCTAAATTACGTGAGGAAACATGTAAATAAAAATATAATTGCCATGGTAGATTTAGAAAATAAAAATTAAATTCTCTGCTTTCTCAATCATAATTTACAAAACAAAAGAAAAAATGTATCTGGCCAGCTTGAATATATAAACTCTTAAGAGTAAAAATGAAATAATAGCCAGATACAAAGCCCAGTTTGCTTATAATCCATGTTCTTAACAAGTTGTTTCACTGTCTTTGATCTAATCAGAACTGGCTTTCTCCTCAATATGCTTTTCTTCCTGCCCCAAAAGTTATCTCCTTTCTATCTAATGTGGTTCCACACATATCCACCCTATAAAGCCTGGCTCCAAATACACCCTCTTATAAAGCTTTCCTTCACCTCACCTCCATACAATGGTACTTCTAAACTCATATTTCCATATACCATATTTTTTAATACATTTTCTGTCTTGCATGCATAACATTCTCTAATGGAGAACTGTATCATTTGGCTTTCATGGCTACACAACTAGATCTTGATAAGTGCAAATATATAAGCTAATAGAAGATTTTTATACAAAGATGAGGCAGTGAATGAAAGCTGAAAACTATAATCTCAATTCTGGGAAGAAAGTGTCTACCTTTAAAAAAACTGTTCAAAGATCAAAGTTGGAAGTCTTACACTTCCAGATTTCAAAACTTATTACAAAGCTACAGTAATCAAAAAACTCTAGCACTGGCATAAAAACAGACACATAGACCTACGGAATAAAAAGAGGGCCCAGAAGTAACCCCTTACAGATACAGTCAAATTGTTTTTGATGAGAGTACCAAAACTACACAACGGGGACAGAACACTCTTCAAGAAATCTTGGTAAAACTGTATATATACATGCTGAAAAATGAAGTTGGACCCTTACCTTACAACACATAGAAAAATTAACTAAAGTAGATGAAAGACCTAATCACAGGAGCTAAAACTCTTAGAACAAAGCATAGGGGAAAAGCTTCATGATATTAGATTTGGCAATATTTTCTTATATATGACATCAAGAGTGCAGGCAAAAAATAAAAATAGATAAACTGAACTATATCAAAATTAATAACTTCTGTTTTTAATCAGAGGATAAAATCAACAGAGTGAAAAGGCAATCTGTAGAAGAGGGAAATATTAGCAAATCATATATCTGATAAGGGGTTAATATCCAGAATTTATAAAGAATTCATACAACTCAATGACAACAAAAAAAACAAATACCTCAATTAAAACATGGGGAAAGGGCTTCCCTGGTGGCGCAGTGGTTGAGAGTCTGCCTGCCGATGCAGGGGACACGGGTTCGTGCCCTGGTCCGGGAAGATCCCACATGCTGCGGAGTGGCTGGGCCCGTGAGCCATGGCCACTGAGCTTGCGCGTCCGGAGCCTGTGCTCCACAACAGGAGAGGCCACAACAGTGAGAGGCCCGCATACCACAAAACAAAACAAAACAAAACAAAACAAAAACCATGGGGAAAGAACCTGAATAGACATATCTCAAAAGAAGACATACAAATGGCCAAAAAAACACATGAAAAGAAGTTCAACATCACTAATCATGCAAACCAAATCTACAATGAGATACCACCTCACACCCATTAGGATGGCTACTATTAAAAAAAAATTTTTTTTTAAAATTTTGGCAAGGATGTGGAGAAACTGGAACCCTTGCACACTGGAATGTAAAATGATACAGCCCCAAGGTTCAGATCAAGACGATGGAGTAAGAGGGCATGAAGCTCATCTCCCACCATGAACACATCAAAAATACATCTACATGTGGAAAAATTCTCATTGAAAACTAACTGGAGACTGGCAGAAGAACTGCTGTACAATGAAGATCGTAAGAAAGATATACACATAATTGGATAGGAAGGGAAGAAAAGCAATTAGTTTGGGAATTGTGCCCCTGGAAAGGGACTTAGAGGAAAATGCAGATTACAAGGGGGGGACACCCACACTGAGGAGTGAGCAGTTTGAGCCACATACTGGGCACCCCAGTCCTGGGATCCTATGAGGGAGAGACAAGCCCCCTTGGCTGGTTGGAGGACCCCTGGGACTAACGGAAGGGCTGTGGGAAGCCCGGACTCTGCTCATAGGGAGTACGCACACTGGCTTGCCCCTGGCAGGGAGGAGAGAGGTTTGCTCTACAAAGAGGTTTGCTTTCAGACACACAGACTGAAAGGGAGAGGATGGAAAAAGATATTTCATGTAAATGGAAACAGCAAGAAAGTGAGGTTAGCAATACTCATTTCAGACAAAATAGACATTACAACAAAGGCTATAACAAAAGACAGAGAAGGGCATTATATAATGATGCAGGAATCAATACAAGAAGAGGATATTACATTTGTTAACATATCTGCACCCAATACAGAAGAACCTAAATATATAAAGCAAATACTAACAGACATAAAAGGAGAAATTGACAACATTATAATAATAGTAGGGGACTTTTAACAGCCCACTTACATAAGTGGACAGATCATCCAGACAGAAAATCAATAAGGCAACAGTGGTTTTAAATGGCACAATAAACCAGTTGGACTTAATAGATAGCTACAAAATTACATTCAAAAACAACAGAATATACATTCTTTTAAAGCGCACATGGAACATTCCCCAGGATAGGTCACATGCTAGCCACAAAACAAGTTCCAACAAATTTAAGAGAACAGAAATTATATCAAGCACTTTTTTTTCTAACTACAATGGTATGAAACTAGAAATCAATTACAGAAAGAAAAATGGTAAAGAACAAACACTAAACAACAATAAGATTAACAACATGCTACTAAAAAAAACAATGGTTAATGAAGAAATCAAAGAGGAAATAAGAAATTAACTCAAGATATATGAAAATGGAAACACAACAATCCAAAATCTATGGGATGCAGAGAAAAGTTTCTAAGAGGGAAGTTTATAGCTATACAGGCTTTCCTCAATTAAAAAAAAAAATCTCAAATAAACAACCTAACCTTAAAGGAATTAGAAAAAGAAAAGCAAACAAAGTCCAAAGTCATAAAAAGGAAGGAAATTATAAAGATGAGGGAGGAAATAAATAAAATAGAGATTAAAAAACAACAGTAGAAAAGATCAATGAAACCCAGAGCTGGTTTTTTGAAAAGAGAAACAAAATCAATAAACCTTTAGCCTGGTTCACCAAGAAGAAAAGAGAAAATACCCAAAAAATAAAAATAAAAAAAAAAGATGAAAGAGGAGAAATAACAATTGATATCATAGAGATACCAAAAAATAGGAGAATAAGAATAGTTATAGGTCGACAAACTGGACAAGCAAGAAGAAATGGACAAACTTCTAGAAACACACAACCTGCCAAAACTGAATCAAGAAGAAACAGACAATTCGAACAGACCGATCACTAGTAGTGAAATTGAATTTGTAATAAAAATTTCTCCCAGTAAACAAAAGCCTAGCATAGAATGGCTAGGGGAATTCTACCAAACATACAATGAAGAATTGATACCTACCCTTCTCAAACTATTCCAAAAAACCAAAGAGAATGAGACACTCCAAAATTCATCTTACAAGGTTACCATTACCCTGATACCACAATCAAAGACAGTACAGAAAAATAAAGTTACAGGCCAATATCTTTTATGAATATAGACACAAGAATCCTCAACCAAGTATTAGCAAACCAAATTCAACAATATAGTAAAAGGATCATACACCATGATCAAGTTGGATTTATTCCTGGAACTCAAGGATGGTTCTATATTTGCAAATCAATGAATGTGACACACCTTATTAACAAAAGGTAGGATAAAAATCACATGATCATCTCAACATATACACAAAAAGCTTTTGAAAAAATTCAACATCCATTTATGATAAAAACACTCATCAAAAAGGATTTCAAGGGACCATATCTCAATGTAATAAAGGCCATTTATAACAAACTTTAGCTAATCTCATACTCAGTGATGAAAAGCTGAAAGCCTTCCCTCTAAATCCAGGAACAAGACAAGGATGCCCACTTTTGCCACTTCTGTTTAACATAGTATTGAAAGTCCTAGCCACAGCAATCAGACAAGAAAAAGAAATAAAAGGCATACAAATTAGAAGAGAAGAAGTAAAACTGTCATTATTTGCAGAAGACATGATATTTTACATAGAAAACCCTAAAGTCTCCATCTGAGGACTATTAGAATAAATGAATTCAGCAAAGTTGTAGGATACAAGATTAATATACAGAAATCTGTTGCTTTTCTATACACCAATAATAAACTATCAGAAAGAGAAAGTAAAAAAACAATCCCATTTAAAATCACATCAAAAATAATAAAATACCTAGGAATAAACTTAACCAAGGAGGTGAAAGACCTATACTCTGAAAACTGTAAAATATTGATGAAGGAAATTGAAGATGATACAAAGAAATAAAAGGATGTCCCATGCTCTTGGATTAGAAGAATTACTACTATTAAAATGGCCATAGTACACAAAGTAATCTACAGAAATCCCTATCAAAACATCCATGAAATTTTTCACAGAATTAGAACAAATAATCCTAAAATTCATATGGAACGAAAAAAGACTCTGAATTGCCAAAGCAATCTTGAGAAAAAAGAACAAAGCTGGAGGTATCACACTCCTTCACTTCAATCTATACTACAAAGCTACAGGATTCAAAACAGCATAGTACTGGCATAGAAACAGACACGTAGATCAATGGAACAGAACAGAGATCCCAGAAATAAACGCACACACCTTTTGGCAATTAATCTATGGCAAAGGAGGCTAGAATATACAATGAAGAAAAGACAGTCTCTTCAATAAGTGGTGCTGGGAAAACTGGACAGCCACATATAAAACAGTGAGATTAGAAGATTTCCTCACACCATATACAAAAATAAACTAAAAATGGATTAAAGACCTAAATGTAAGACCTGAAACCATGAAACTCCTAGAAGAGAACATTAACAGAGCACTCTTAGGCATAAATTGTAGTATTCTGTCTCCTAAGCAAAGGAGATAAAACAAAAATAAACAAATGGGACCTAATTAAACTTAAAAGCTTTTGCACAGCAAAGGAAACTGTTGACAAAATGAAAAGACAACCCACTGAATGGGAGAAAATATTTGTAATGTTAATATCCAAAATATATAAACAGCTCATACAACTTAATATAAAAAAAAAAACAATCCAATGAAAAACGGTCAGAAAACTCGAATAGACGTTCTTCCATAGAAGACATGCAGAAGGCTGACAGGCACATGAAAAGATGCTCAACATCACTAATCATTAGTGAAACGCTAATCAAAACAACAATGAGGTATCACTTCACATTTGTCAGAATGACTATCATCAAAAAATTGACAAATAACAAATGTTGGAAAGGGTGTGGGGAAAAGGAAAACCTTGAACATGGTTGGTGGGAATGTTAATTGGTGCAGTCACTATCAAAAACAGTATGGCGGTTCCTCAGAAAATTAAAACTAGAGCTATCATAATTCCACTCCTGGACATATAGCTGGAAAAAGTAAAAACACAAATTTGAAAAGATACATGCACCCTAATGTTCATACCAACACTATTTACAATAGCCATAATACAGAAACAAACAATATAAATATAAAAAACCCGATATAAAAAAGAATGAAATTCTGCCATTTGCAGCAATATGAATGGACCTAGAGAATATTACGCTTAGTGAAATGAGTCAGAAAAAGATAAATACTGTATGATATACCTATATGGGGAATCTAAAAAATGATAGAAATAAACATATATAGCAAAATAGAAATAGACTCACAGATATAGAAACAAACTAGTTGTTACTAGTGGGGAGAGGAAAGAGGGGCACATTAGGGGTATGAGATAAAGAGATACAAACTACTATGTATAAAATAGATAAGAAACAAGGCACAGGGAATTATAGCCATTATCTTGTAATAACTTTCAATGGTGTATAATCTGTAAAAATACCGAATCACTATGCTGTACAACTGAAACTAATATGATATTGTAACTCGACTATGTTTCAATAAAAAATAAATAAAAATAATAAAACCATTGCCAAAACCCAGGATCAAACCAGGGGCCTTTAGATCTTCAGTCTAAGGCTCTCACAACCAAGCTATTTCAGCTACTTCTGGAGAACTTTTTCCACATATCTATAATGAAATGTTTGTTTCACTGTAATAATAAAGGTCAGTATATAGGTTCAGCTGGAGGTGGTCATTTAACAAGTATTACAGTGGTGATGAGGCAAGGCCTCGTTTCTAAGCTAGAAGTGATCAATAATTTTACTTTTCTCAGTTGTTTTTTAACTGCCCTGTAATTTGTTTTTCTCATTTAAAAATAAGCCATAGGGACTTCCCTGGTGGTCCAGTGGTTAAGACTTCTCCTTCCAATGCGGGGGTGGGGGGGGGATACAGGTTTGATCCCTGGTGGGGGAACCAAGATCCCACATGCCTCGCGGCCAAAAACCCAAAACATTAAAGAAAACAGAAGCAATATTGTAACAAATTCAATAAAGACTTTAAAAATGGTCCACATCAAAAAAAAACTTAAAAAAAAAATAAGTCATAGACTTATTTCATGTCAAAAAATAAAATAAAATGGTACAGCTGCTACAGAAAACAGTATGGTGCTTCCTCAGAACATAGAATTAGCATATGATCCAGCAATTCCATTTCTCGAAAGAACGGAAAACAGGATCTTAAAGAGATATTTATACAGCTATGTTCATAGTAGGATTATTCACAGTAGGCAAAAGGTGGAAGGAAACCAAGTGTCCACTGACAGATTAATGGATAAACAAAAGTGGTATATACATATAGTGGAATATTATTCACCTTAAAAAGTTAGGAATTTCTGACACATGCTGCAACGTGGATGAACGTTGAGGACGTTATGCTAAGTGAAATAAGTTACTCATAAAAAGACAAATGCTGTATGATTCCAATTATATGAGTTACCAAGAATATCCAAATTCATACAGACAGAAATTAAAATGGTGGTTGCCAAGGTCTGGGGATAGTGGAGAATATGGAGTTGTTGTTGAATAGGTATACAGTTTCAGTTCTGCAAGATAAAGAGTTCTGAAGACTGGTCCCACAACAGTGTGCATATACTTGTAGGGGAGTGAAAACACTTTGGGTTATTCACCTTGGGTTAGTACCAGAGGCCAGCCAATTAAACTGACAAAAGAAAGAGTAACAGGAGAAAATGCATATAAATTTTATTTTGATGTTAATGTTTTGGTTTTTATGTATATGGAGGTCTTTTAGAAAATAGAGGAAGACCCAAAAGAAGTGGTTAAACTCGGGCTGGGGTTGGGGGTCTTAGATGTCATTTTAACAAATGGTGATGAATCATGGAAAAGACAAAGGAAAAGGTATTTGGGATTTAGGGGTGGTAAAATGTTGGAAGGCAAATATATGGGGGAAACTAACAGAAGATAAGGGTTATTTAGTAAGGTGGAGTTTATGCAGAGTCATCTCAGTGCCACGTCCATCACCAGTGATAAAGGTTATTGTTCCTTTTCTTGTTCAAGAGACAGGGGCATCTTCACAAGGGAAACTTGCCTTGCTTTTAGGCAGACGAGGGAGGGAGGACAGCTTTTCCTGTGCCTGTTTTTTCTAAATTGCCTTTAGTCAAAATAATCTTCATGCCAAAGTGGTATATTTAAAGATGGCATATTCTGATCCCTTTCATAATTAACACTACTGAACTATATATTTAAAAATAGTTAAGATGGTAAATTTTGTTTTGTATAGATTATAATTTTTAAAAAGTCAAAGTAATAGTTGTTAGAAAATTAAATAGATTGTTGAGAGGTAGTTCAGGTGTAAATGGAGTTATACAGCATGCTTTCTACCTACAGTGGTACACAAATGTATCCCTGAAAACATACCTAGACACATTGTAATCAACTTTCTTATTTGAAAGGAAAGTTACAGTGAAACAGTATTATTATTTCAAACATAATAATAATACCTATCATCTCTATCTTCTTCAAATAAATATATATAAATGTATATATTTATGTGCATACACAAACACACACAGACAGAGATTCTTACATACCACTTCTAATTGGGGAAGTGAAATTAATTTTACACATGAGCACATTACATAAATCAAAGTATTATAGAAATTATTATTATCTTCAGAGGCAAAATTTTTGCCAGCATATGAAAGTTGTAGTAATTCTCAAATTGTAAAGAAAAGATGTGGAACAGAGTTCAGAAATCCAATTAATAGTCTCATTTTCTATGTCTCCTTGTGCAATCAGCTACATTTATGGTATTTTAATTCATAGGAAAGACAATCCATATAAAGGTATACTTATGAGATTGAGCACAGAAAAAATATATACTATGGTTTATTTCTGACGTAGTAAATAAGGTCTTTGTCCTTTGAGAGCATCTTATTCAGAATTTGTATGCTACAGCTCCTTTCCACTAATATCGCAAGACCGCTAGAGTCTTTTTCTCTTTATCAGCTTGCAAGTGTGCATAAGTAAGAAGCAGTTATTTGTCTAGGATATAAATAGCTGAAATAAATTTCCAATTTCCTCATTTTTTTCCCTGATGAAATATATTTAAATGCCAGCTGCATTATAACCTTCAAACAACTCAATACCAGAACTTGAAGTGCTATTAAATGTCTGAATACAAGTAAATGCTAAAAAACCTTAACATTTTGTTTTAATTGGCCACAGCTATTTTATAAATATTCACTCAATAATTACTGTTAATTTCTTATTCAAAAAGAATGGCAGAGTAAAGGGAGAAGCCAATTGCTTAAAAAGTTTCCTTGCTTAGTCCAAAAAAAAGAAGGCTAGGACATAAAAGAATTCCACAGAATAATAATGATAATGAATCTAAAAATTTCACTAGGAACTCAGCACAATTCTATCCTTCATCATTTTTGGTGTGTTCATACGATACTATAATTTGTTGTTTATGTAAATATATTCTTTTTACTCTTCACAGTCAGGGGCTATTATATCCATTTTCTTGTTCTCAAGGCTAAACCTATATTAGGTAAATGACAGGGATTGGCTGGTTAACTAACTGATTACTTGGTTTCATCAGTAAAGCAAATTGGGGCTTAGAAAATTAATGGCTTACCCAAGATTCAGGAGGAAGCCACAGAGCCAGATCTTAAACCTATGTGTTTTGGCTCCATACCTAGAGATTTTCCCCCTAATTATTTAAAAAATTTCTCCACTGTAGGCTTTTTGTTCCACCTATTTGTTTTGCATATAATGGAATAGAGTCATGTATGTCATCGATTATAATCATTGTCATATTGCTTTCTCTGCTTCAGAAAAGCCGAGGCATGGGATAACATTGGCTACAGACAGCTTCTGCAAACCAAATTGTGATTTTTGCTGGATTTCATGGAAATATAGCTCAAACACTCTTTTCAAAAAATGATACAAATACACACACATGCACAAACAAACATACATCTATGCATTTGCTTAACATTTGTTCCATTGCTTTTGTGTCTTTATGGAGTTTTATATATGCATAAGTCTGCTATATTTCTAGCATTGTCTGTTTCAGGATCCCAGTAAATATGTAACAGCTCTGTGTATCAGTAAAAGGAAATTATAACATTTAGTTGCTTAAGGTCCACTCAGGTTACTCAAATGAGAGTTTCTTAAAGAGGCTTCCCCTTACTGCTCTATTCTCTATCACTTACCATTCTTCATTCTTTTATTTGTTCTAAATTCCATGAAGCAGAGACTTACTACTAGTTTTATTTACTGCTATATTCCCAGCACACAGAACAGTATTTGGCACATACCAGCATATTAGGTGCTAAAATAATGTGTTTAATATCACTTAATGGGTTTCTTTAGTTTGGTAATATATTCTCTCTCTCTTATTTAAATATTACTTGAAAACCCTTACATTGAAAACCAAACAAAATGACACTTATTTACTTGCTTATTTAAACAAATATTTAGGCCCAGTTTCTTAAATTCAAACTATATCAATTTACAAAATATTAGACCCGTAATAGATGAGAAACATGCTAACTGATCCCTAATGCTGATCCATCGACGCAAGTTGCTAGTCATTTTTCGCAATGTTCTGAGTAGAATTTTATGACATTGTGCTATTTTTTTTTTTAATTTATGGAGGATGGGCAAAGGGGAGAGAGGATTGGTTATATCTGTCAGGAATTTTATTTATATTTATATAGCTATAACCACAAGAATCCCAGAAACTGAGGACCTTCAAAAAAGTAAGAAAGGTAAGTGCTTCAGCCTTGACTGTACTTAAAATATCCAAGTACCATGATTATTTGTGATACTATCATTTTATGTCCCTCAAATAATTAAAGATAATATATAAGTGTAATATAAAATTTAATAAATATATTAAATAAAGAAGCAAATTAATATAAAAATTTAAACACCCCTAGGGATGGACATTCTAGAACTTAACTCCAATTTGTCCTGATGTTTCATCACAATTGCCTCCATGGAAAAACAGTTTTTATTTAGTTTCTTCTCTTTGAAAACATGGGATATTTACTTAGATTTATTCCTCTTGTAAAACAATTAATAAAGACAAACCTCAATTAAACAGGGTCAGGATATCAGAAGGGGGAGCTCTCATGCCCCGCATTGACAGTGGAGACCAACAGGAAGAAGAGAGACTCCCCTTCTTTCCCAGCAACAACTCAGCCAATGAAAAGCCATAGACTTTTTTTTTCCCACCCTCCCAACTTCCTTTTCCTCTCTATAATAGTGTCTATAAAAGTGTCTCCCTTTCCTTGCTGTGCAGGGACTTGCCTGTGGTTTGCCATGTTTGTAGACCCTGAATTGCAATTCTCTGCTGATCTGAATAAGCGCCTCTTTGTTGGAGATGGCAGTCTATTTGCTTCAGGTCAAAATTTTGGTGGCTCTTTCAGGGACCAGAGGAGACTCCCTATGGCTCCAGGGCTGGGGAACAAACAGGGGTGGTACCCACAGTTGAGCCCATTGCTTCTCACTGCATTTCTCGCCAGCACTGGAATTTGAAGTTTTTCCTGGATTCAAGCTCACATCCTCTTGTGTTTGAAGCCCTGCAGGCTTTATTCAGGATCTATTTAAAGCCTTTGTCTTTCTGCTTAAGGTTTTGTTCTGTGTGTAACTACTCCTTTGGCACTTTGGTGTGATCTTGAGATCAGACTGTTTCAACTGAACCTGTCTAAAAATGCCTTTGGCTCAATTCTTTCAGGAAGGGGCCGCTTCAGATGAAATTGTTCTGGTTTTTCAACTTTTGGCCTATTCCTTTAGAAGGGCTGTCCTCTGAAGACTGCCTAAAAAACAAAAAAAAGCCTTCAGTCTGGCTCCTCCAGGACCAATGTTTTCTAAGGACTGGCTAGGACTGGCTTGCAAGCTTTTGAATTAAGCCATTTGTTCTACAAACTGTTTAGACTGTTTGAAAATTTCCTTTGCTCTAAAGGAAAAACCTCTAGGAAATGGGATCCCAGTTATCTAGCTTTTTTGAGGGTGCCTTCCCTATAGGGACTCCAGCTAATTTTATTTTTAAAACCAAGGTCCTTCCCCATGCACAATTTCTAAATAAATGGACTGACTTGACCAAAGGCAATTTAGAATCTCAATGGCCATGATGGGGAACTTCTGAAATCCCTAAACTTAATTTCCTTAAAACTGAACTGGTTCAAAAATTTCCAAAACTGACTGGAACACTTATTTCAATTGGTATTTTGAGGCTTCCCAATGTTATCAGGTATCTAAAATTGCCTCTCTGCAAAATATGATTTTAAGGTTAACTAAGGCAAACAAATGATTAAAGAGAGAAACAATGGCTCCCAAAGCCCCAGGCTCTCCTTCCTTGGCTTCTTTGTCTTAGGCTCTGCTTCTAGTTCCATCTTGTCTCGATTGCTCTTCTCCTTATGTCTAGACTCCACCTTTAGTGCCATCTTCCTCCATCCATTCTACGTTGTCTCCAATATACCCTCAATTCCTCCATACTTAATTTTCTTGCCAATCTTTCCCTTTTCTCTGAAACTCTCCCCACTCCCTTTTCCTCTTAAAGTTGTCAGAACATGCACCTTTAAAATTAAGCTTTCTGAGGTTCCAGAGGCTAAACCCTTAGGTTCTTATCTCCCTTGACTAAAGCTGAACTAGGAGCCATAGTCAAAGATTTTCTCAAAGTAACCAAAGATTCTCTCAGATGGTGGAGAAATTTATTATAGTCATTCAAACTTATCACCCTGGTTTCTCTGACTTATAACAGCTAGATCATATGCTTGTCAATTAAGGTCAGGTCTAGTATTGGATGAAAACCACTAATTGGGAAAGTTCTGCAAGGTCACTAGAATTATAACCAGGCGAACAGCCCACTAACTTATCACATGATCAGTCTCAGGCAATTGCTAGATGATGTCATTGAGCAATTCCTAGAGTTTTTCCAAAGCCTGTTGATTAGAAAAGAATTCAGGCTTGCACATAAAAATATGTTGAACCTGTTCATGATTTTTTATTATTAAATTCAGATTGTTTTTAAAGAAAATTCTGGTCTTCCTTCAGATGTTGATTCCATCCAAGTAGCTCTTAACTCTAGTTTATTAATGGGCTGAACCGGGACCTCTTCCTTCTAATAAAAAGGACCCAGATGGAATGGGAAACTATGTCCACTCCACATTTACTTAATCTGGAAAGTAGCTCTCTTACTCTAGATGAGTCATCTCCAGAGAAGGCCACCAAATTCTTCATCTTCAATTCCAGCAAATGGAAGCTCTGACACAAAACGAAAACCCTCTAGTTTCTGCTATTAATGCAAAGAGCCAGAACACTGGAAAAGAGACTATTACAAATGTAAGCATTTCAGGCACCTTCAGCCCTCTAACCAGCCTTCCCAACGTCCTTATGCTCAATGACAGGGTTCTGGGGATCTACAGGGGTTCTTCCCAGTTCTCCCTCCTAACTGACTTGGAGAAACATTTCTTCTGATTGGGGATGAATTTCTTCCCGTCCTAAATGACACCGCAGCCACATGCCTAGTGCTCAACCCCACTATTATAAAGCAACCCCTCCCTCAGAGTACTAAAACAGTTCAAATAGTGGGGATTTCTAATGAACCTCAAGAGGTCCTCGTCTCTGAACCTATTCCCTTTTGTTTAGGCCCTTTGAGAGATGCCCACTCTTTTATCCTTAGTTCCTCTGCCCCTATTCACTTATTAAGCAGAGGCTTAGAGAAGCATCACGCCAGAATTTATTTCTCCCAGAGGGGAAATAATTCTAGAAATTGACAGTAGTCATCAAAATAACCCCCAGGTGAATTAAATAGCCCTTTGACATCTTTCATTTGTTCCTACTCTGATGGTACTAAAGCAGATCCTGAAAACACTGGTCACTTGTCCCTACTGAATCAACTACCGCTTTCCATATGGGCAAAATCTCCAACTGATGTGACGAAATTCACAGCACACCTCCAGTCAAAATTCAATTAGATACCTCAAAACCTCTTCCCAGAATTAATCAATATCCTATACGTAAAGGAGCCCTTCAAGGCATAAAGTCCATAACAGAAGATTATGTGGCTCAAGGACTCATTATCCCTTGTACTAGCCCTTGTAACACTGCCATTTTACTGGTGAGAACACCTTAAGGGCTGAGGGTAGAGGTTTGTCCAGGACCTCAGAGCAATAAACAACATTGTTATCCCTGGACACCCTATTGTTCCTAACCCTCATACCTTACTAACATCCATTCCCACTGGAAGTAAATTCTTTAATGTAATTGAGTTATGCAATTACATGCACTTGGGAAGAAAAAACAATTCACCTGGGCAGTAATGCCTTAGGTTTTATTGAGAGTCCTTCTTATTTCTTGCAAATCCTGAAGGCGAATCCGGATGACATCAAGTTCCCTAGAGGTTCTACTCTGTTGCAATATCTGGATGATTTGTTTCTTTACTCTCCTTCTCAAGTCCCCTCACAGGAAGACAGCATCCGCTTGTTAAAGCCTTTAGCCTTAAAGGGACATAAGGTCACCAAAAGAAAATTGCAGTTTGGCCAAACCCAGGTTTGATATTTTCTTTTTTAAAATTTTTGGCTGCATTGGGTCTTCGTTGCTGCACACCAGCTTTCTTTAGTTGCGGCGAGTGGGGGCTACTCTTCGTTGGAGTGCATGGGCTTCTCACTGTGGTGGCTTCCCTTGCTGCAGAGCACAGGATCTAGGTGCACGAGCTTCAGTAGTTGTGGCATGCAGGCTCAGTAGTAGCAGCTTGCGGGCTCTAGAGAGCAGGTTCAGTAGTTGTGGTGCATGGGCTTAGTTGCTCCATGGCATGTGGGATCTTCCAAGACCAGGGCTTGAACCCATGTCCCCTGCATTGGCAGGCAGATTCTTAACCACTGTGCCACCAGGGAAGTCCCCCAGGTTTGATCTTCAGGGCATATGCTATCAAAAACAGGGCTCTGCCTAGATCCACAGAGACTTCATGGTATCCTAAGTTTCCCCAAAACCAAAAGTAAGCACCAACTGTGAGGTTTCCTTGGGCTACTTGATTCTTGCCAAAATTGGATTTGAAATTTCTCTCTTATAACCAAACCTCTGTATGTTTTACTCAACAATAACAACCCTAACCCAATTTTATCCAGTTTTATGGAAAGAACTGGAAGACACAGCTTTCAAGGCCCTAAAGGAGAGTTTGATGAAGCAACCTGTCCTTTGGCATCCCAATTATCAGATTCCTTTTTCCTTTTTGTATATGAAAAGGAAAGGAATGCCGTTGGGGTACTCACCCAAAAATATGGAGATCACCATCGACTCATAGGTATTATAGCCAGCAACAAGACCCTGTGACACCAGGATACACATCTTGCCTTAGTGCCATATCAACCACTGCCTTTTTGGTTAAAGCCACCAAGAAAATTGTTGTGGAATTCCCTTTAACTATTTTTGTACCCGATGCATTAGAAGCCCTCCTGAATTCTCACCACATTCAATATTTCTACGCCAGCCATCTTACCTCCTATGAAGTCCTTTTGTTAACTGCCCCTCACATAACTCTTTTCTTTTATAATAACCTTAACCTGGCTACTCTTCTCCCCTCCATCACCCACAAAGTTCCTCATGACTGCTTAACACTGATGGACCACCTCCTGACTCCTCATAATGATATATCAGAAATTGTATTAGGTAATGTTGCCTTCTGAAGGTTCACCAATGGTTCTTATTTTAAAGGTGACAACGGCAAATAGTGCTCTGAGTATGCTGGCATAATTTGTTTTGATGTTGTTGAGGCAGCGTCTTTATCTGTGGCTACTTCAGCTCAACAGGCTGAATTACACACTTTTACATGGGCCTGAACTTTAGCCAGGGACAAAACTGTTTATACTGACAGCAGATAGGCTTTTGAAGTAGCTCATGATTTTGGAATGTTGTGGAAGCAACATTTCCACAACATCCTTATTTCCAGTGGAAATAACATTGAAAATGGCCCTTATGTTCAGGAATTATTGTGCACAATAATGTTACCTGCCATTTTAGCTATTATTAAATTCTGGGATAGTCTAAACTTGAAATCTCTGGACGCTAAGAGAAATTACCTTGCTGATATTTCTGCAAGGAATGCTGTCCTTAAAGGGACCAACAGCATCCAAACCTCTGTCGTGGTCCAAAAGGTATTTCCAAATTATCCAAATGATAATTTAGAAAAACTGGCTAAAGAGGTCCAACAATTGGCCTCAGAAAAGGAAAAACAAGATTGGAAATTCAATTATTGTTGGTTTGATAAAAAGAGAAAGCTCTGGTTTGAACCAAATAACGATGCAGGCCTACCCGAGACTCTAAAATGCTCACTTCTCACTACTATACGTGCATTAAACCATTGATCTACTGACAAAAATGATAACCTTCATGAATCAATATTGGTGGGGAAACATTACCAGGGCCACAAAAAGTGCCTACCTCACTTGTTCCACTTGTCCAAAGTACAGCCCAGGGAAGTCTGTTCCTACCGCTCCCAGACATTTTAAACTGCCAGATGGACCATTTGAGGTCTAGCAACTGGATTTCATACAACTTCCTCTGTCTAATGGATATAAATATGTTTCAGTCACAGTCTATATGTCTTCACCGTGGACTGAAACCTTCCCTTGCAGACCATTTACTGCCTATTCTGTGGCTAAAGTTGGGAAAGATTATTCCTTCCCGGAAGAAGTCTTCTTGAGTTTCATAGTGTTCGAGTAACCCATTTTATTGGCCGGGTGCTTTGCCAAGTCTTGGCTGTTTGGATGGTTTTACAGCACTGTCACTGGTGTGGATTGTTGCCTCAATCCTCTGGTTTAGAAGAACACACTCAGTGCGTCATTAAGACTCAACTGGCAAAATTTGTAGAGGCTCTCCAAATAGCTTGGTCAGAAGCACTGTGGTTGGTCCTTCTAAATCTCAGATTCACCCCTTTTTGAACTCATAAACTCTCACCCTTTGAGATAGTGATAGAATCCCAGTGCACTTGGCTCTTGCTTCTTTTGACCCACAACTGCTAAAAGGAAAGACCCTCCAATACTGCAAAGACCTAATTCATTCTATTAAAAACCACTATGAGTTTTCGAAGAGCAATCTATTCACAGTGCACCCTTGCGAGACGAAGACCTCAAGCATCATACCTTGCAACCTGAGATTTTTTCTATTGAAAAAGACACTTCCAGAAGTACTCTCTTCAACCTTGCTGGAAAGGTCACTATCAGGTTACTGCTAAGCAACCCTTGTGCCACGGAACCCCAAGGAATAGACTCTTGGATTTTCATGACATACCTAAAAAAGAGCGCCAAGCACTGACTGGACCTGCACATAATTTGGTGGCCTAAAAGTAAAAAAAATTCCCAGTATTGGAGGAGAGAGGACATCTGATGAGACAGTGTTCCCAAGATATCCAGAGCAGGCCTGTTGGAAGTTTGTTGCTAAACCTTTGATAATGATATAACACAGCAGATGATCTCCAGTTTCTATGATCTTGACAACATAGAGACTTTAAATAATAATGCCTGAGAGTTCTCCCTCCTAACCCTCCTTGTTACCTGAATATGACTTTAATAGGTTTCCAATCTGAGCACTTTCCTTCTGACATGAGACACCACCCAGGAAAGATCCTTCCTGACACTGAGGGACAAAAAGCCACTGAAACCTGAAAACCTGACTCTTGATCAGTGATGCTTTTAGAGAAAGATCATGATCAAAAGAGGGATATGTAAAAAAATTAATAAACAGAAACCTCAAGTAAAAATAGAGCTTGGGCATCAGAAAGGGGAGTCTCATACCCTGCAAGAATAGCAGAGCCCAACTGGACAAAGAAAGACTTCTTTCCTGGCAAGAACTCAGCCATTGAAATGCCATGGACCCTTTGTTTACTACAGCCCTCCCAACTTCCTTTTTCACTCTATAAAAGAGTTCTCCTTCCCTTGCTGTGTGGGGACTTGCATGTGCCTTGCCATGGTCACGGACCCTGAACTGCAATTCTCTGCTGATCCTAAATAAACCCATTTTTGCTGGAGAAATATCTAGCAGTCTATTTGTTTCAGGTAAACACTCTGAACACATCTTCAAATATTTGTAGATTGATATTAAAGCCAAACACAACATTAAACTATTTGGACAATTTTCTGAATGCAGTCATAAAATATGCTGAGATATTTTAATAAATTCACAGTATGGGCAGTTCAGACCCTTTCTAAATAAATATCAACTCAAGTTTTCACTAAAATAAGATCTTTTTAAACTAATTATTTATAAATCCCATCTTTTTATATCTTGATATTTCAGTCATCACTGAGGCTAGCTTTATGTGTCATCTCATGAGATGTAACTATCCAAAAACTGAACTGTAATACCAAAATTGGAAAAAATATAGTTTTCTACATCAAATGAGTATTAACAGCTTTTTACATCTTTTAAATAAGTTTGGATATCTGATTCATTGTGTGTTTCTCAACATTAGTTGTTCCCAGGCAGTCACACAATTGAGTCATTCAAGATGACTTGCAAATGTCCTCAGTGAACTTCACACACACTTTATGATTTGTCTAGAAATTGTAGATGGTATTTCTTTCTTTCTTTCTTTCTTTTTTCTAATTGCATACACTGTGATGTCATAAAAATAAAACAGGAAATGATTTATTTCACTACTATTATTTGCAAAATCTCAAAATTCAAGCAATAATATCTACAGTAGGTATGGCATTTTTTTATAGTTTTTATACTGAGATTTGAATCCTACATTTTTTAACTTTTTTTTTTTTTTTTTTTGTGGTACGCGGCCCTCTCACTGTTGTGGCCTCTCCCGTTGCGGAGCACAGGCTCCGGGCGCGCAGGCTCAGCGGCCAAGGCTCACGGGCCCAGCCGCTCCGCGGCATGTGGGATCTTCCCGGACCGGGGCACGAACCCGTGTCCCCAGCATCGGCAGGCGGACTCTCAAGCACTGCGCCACCAGGGAAGCCCTGAATCCTACATTTTTTAAATGTTGAATTGTTCCATAGTTTAAGACTTAAATCTTCAACTACTTAATACACTCAGTAATTCTTAAAACAAGTAATACCACTGGCCACAAATATTTTAAATGGAAGCTCAATAATGATGTTGCTTCTTTTTTACTTTTGTGACAGCTCTGTATTAAAATAGTTCTTACCTTAATTTTATACCAGATCTGATATAAAATTTAATGTTATATGTTCTGATAGTTGAAAATGAAGATTTAAAAAAATTTGAAATAGTGTGTACATGGTTTTCCTGAACACATAAGTATCACATTTTCCCATTTTATCACAATATAGTATATAAAACAAGGTAATAAATGCAACATTATAACATTATGAACTCAGCATATAAAATGCTCAAAATTACTTAGAAGAATATGCCCACTGTGTATCTTTAAAAATTCAAATGTATCTACGCATATACAAACACACACATACAAATAAGGACAGAACTACCTGTAAAATTATTTAGGCCTCTGGAATGCAAAAATGTTAAATTTGATGCTTAAGCTATTTGCTAGGAACCAAAAATATCCATAATATGTAGTTACTTGTGGTTTAGTTGAGAGAGACATTTCAAAAGCATACAGGGGTATACAAAACCAGTTACTTTGCTATCAAATGAACCTTCTGACAACCCAGGCCAGCATCTCAACAAGGCTTGGATTAATTTATTTTGATCTTATTTGAAGTAATTCAGAAAGGAAAAAAAATCATGTTTAGTAAATATGTTAATGTCACCATCGCACTAATGTAATATAACCCATTATATGTAGCAAACTTTGTAGGCATCAACTATGTATAGGCCATTACATGTCTAAAAGAACAAGTTCGTTTTAAATAGAAGTGTGTTCTGGAGGATATTTGTAAACTTGGAGATTTTCTAAAAACTGAGGACATATCTTTTCTAAGTGCCAAGAGTTTTCTTTATAAGGACTATATACAAGGATGACTATACTGCCACTAAATATTCTGATTTTTATTACCTCCATTTAAAATATGTTCAACTATCTAGAGCATGGCTTACAGTTAATCACGTAAGTGTTAAATTCTTCAACATAATTTTTCATGCAGTATTATTATTTCCAAGTGAGTATTTCCTCCATGGCTGATAACTGAGCTTTCTAATTATATCGATAAATAGCATCATAAATTGCTAAAGAGCCCACAATAAATAATTTTAAAGGGTCAAAGAATCACACAGGCAGTTGGCTATTTTTATGCTGGAATAGCAAAGCGTATAGTTTTTCAAAGCAAAGTATAAGGGCTTTTTATACAGGCCAGAAAATAATTTATCAAAGATCATGTTTGCTCTATTTTTAGCAAGATAAAGCAAAGCAAAACAAAAAGACATCTCATGAAGGAAAAAACCTGTTAGGTTGGTGTATTCTGCAATGTCTTTGCAAGTAACATATTTTGCTCTGCCAGAGAAAGACAGTTCATATCTCTCATCATAGCACAGTTAATTCCTGCTATGGCAAAGGTATTCAGAACCATTTAGTTCTAGATTTCAAATAATCTGAATTAATTGAAGTGCTGAGATATTCTGAAATTTGGGGATTGCTAACATATAAGATTATAAAACAAATGTAAACTCACCCTTCTAATCTTACATCCGGCAAACTTCTGTTAAGGGCAATCAAATCGCTGGCCATAAGGTTAAACTGATTGATTTTAAACAGTTCTTTCATTTTCTCCTGGTCATCTTTAGGAATCAGCACAGCCTTTCCCATTTCTCCTGGCCCTTCTTGGTTTCTTGAAATGACAGCTGTAAGACACACACAGGTACACACATACATACAAACATACAGATAATGAACTGAAAATATAAACTCATGTGTTGGATTAGATTCTAAAGGGTATCACTTATAAGCTGGCTTAATCATAAAATCATCAAATCTCTATTGCCACTTACAAACCATGCACTACACTAAAGAAACAACTTATTTTAATTCATTAACTCAATGCTGCATGTTGTCCTTCAAGTCTATCACATATCATATGATCTGACTAATCATTAAGACAATAATTAAGCAACACAAAACACCAAAACTTAAAACTTCTCTTTCATGTTTTTTAATACACTTATTAGAGAGGGATGAAGTTGAGCTCTGGGCAGACTAAGTTGTACAAAATGATAAAAGAGAAATTTTAAAACCTTACCAAGATTAATTTACTTTTACATCCACTTAAATATTTTGGTATTTCAAATATCTACTGCCATTATATCTTTATAAAAGCAAGCAAGGTTGGCAACGCTTTATCCCCATCAGAATTTGATTTCTTTGTCAAATCGTTTTCAAATAAGTGAAAAGAACTTTCATAGCAGTGACATATAATTTTAAATGTCAAGTTGGATTTGGAGGCTATGTGTTCCATAACTGGAATTTCAGAGCAATATTCTGGGCTTGATTGTTTTTATTAAGAGCGTTCAGGATTCTATACAAGCTCATGTTCTTGCCATTTCCTCCAAGTTATCACCACACAAATGTCCCTTCTAGCTATAAAATACATGGTTCAATGTGTGTGTGTGTGTGTAGGCACATGCATGCATGCATATGTCTGGATGTATGCTAATATATAGTAATAAGACAAGGTTCCAGTCAACCCTAATGTACCCTTAACTTACTTTTCATAATGATATTAAATTAGGTTACCATGAAAGAAATGTAGTTCTGGTCTTGACTCTTCCAATGTTTTGCTGTATTATAGCACCTAACACATTAATCTTACTGAGTTTAATTTCCATATACTTTAAAGGGCAAATATATGGACCCTGATTACTTTAAAATGTATTTAAAATTTAAAGAATATTAAAAAGCTAAAACTAGAAATATCATATGATCCAGCAATTCCACTCCTGGGTATACATCCAGAAAAAACTAAAACAATAATTTGAAAAGATACATGCGCTGTACCTCAATGTTCATTGCAGCACTATGTATAAGAGCCAAGATATGGAAGCAACCCAAGTGCCCATTAACAGATGACTGGATTAAGAAGATGTGGCAAGCATATATACATACACACACACATATATATATATATGTATATGTATAGAATATTACTCAGCCATAAAAAAGAATGAAATATTGCCATTTGCAGCAATCTGGATAGACCTAGAGAATAGTATGCTTAGTGAAATAGGACCGACAGAAAAAGATGAATACTATATGATATTACTCATATGTGGGATCTAAAAAATAATACAAATGAGTGTACATACTAAACAGAAACAGACTCATAGACATAGTAAACTTACTATGTTTACTATCTAAAAAATAATACAAATGAGTGTACATACTAAATAGAAACAGACTCATAGACATAGTAAACTTACTATGTTTACTATGTTTACTACTCACCCTACAAATTTAGGGTTACCAAAGGGGAAAGGGAGGGGGAGAGAGACAAATTAGGGGTATGAGATTAACAAACTACTATGCATAAAATAGATAAGCAACAGAATTTACTGTAGAGCACAGGGAATTATACCCAATATCTTGTAATAACCTAAAATGGAATATAATCTGCAAAAAAAAAAAAGTTGAATCACTATGCTGGATACCTGAAACTAACACAATTTTGTAAGCCAACTATACTTCAATACAAAATTAAAGGATAAAAAGCATGTGAAAATAATCCATAAATTACAGCATTTCATAGAATATAAATTCTAATATAATATAAGAATATGGTCAAAACTAGGGTAGAACACAATAAGGAGACTGTCCTCTGATTTGACCATAATTATAAAACATCAAAACTGATATTACCAGTACTAATACACAATGGGTCTTCCAGTAGATTATTTTCTGTGAAAGGTTATTCTGAGTTTGGAATGGCAGGAGTCAAACTATAAAAGAGACTTAGGCATCTCTGGGGAACTTCAGATACGGGTATCATGAAGGTAATTAGCCTGTAAATCCTCTTATATGTAGAAAAATGGTAAGAACCGGGAAATTTTTAAATGAAAAAGATATATGTATTCAACCTCAAACTATTAAAAAAAGTTATCTTAAAGCTTATGAAGACTCTCATTCACTTTAAGAAGCAAAAATAGAAATGATGGCAGGAATTTTATGAAAAAGCATGTTTTGTTCAATTTATGAATTAGAATTCTAACAGTAATATGTTCCCTCAGGAGTTAGTAAGCCTATTGTCCCTGAAATCAGATGGAGTTGTTGGCATTGGCTTTGGGTGAATTTGTGCTGCTGGTGAGATGCTGGACTTAGATAGGGCTTAAAGTACTTTTCATTTCTAGGATTTCTTTAAGTTTTGATTCCATAGAAACTGTTAAAAAGAATTTTTATAGTTTCCATAGGAGTCCTTCTAACTCTGAAGTAAAGGACATTATCAAGCTATATAGTACTACCCACTGCCCATAGATATTTTATATATGTGTCTGTATCTATATCTATCTAGAAGGAAATAGATTTTCAATCTAGATTGGTAGAGATAGATAGATAGATAGGTAGATGATAGATATTTTACATATTCTGGTCTGTAACCTTAATGTCAGAAAATATAGGATTAATCTTTTTCTGGGAAAAAGAATTTTTGATTTTTGGTACATTAAAGAGAGCTTAAAGAATTTGAGGTTAAAAAAATTAGAATTTTTAGAAATTAAGAAAGCAATTCATTCACCATTCACAGTTCTTTAAAATGCCCTCTATAAATTCTAACAAAAACACCTTACATTGCAGAGAAAGGCACTACCATCAATGCAATGCTACCAAGACTATGAAATAGATAGGAATGACTTTTACACTATGTAGAAAAACCATGGAGCTCAACTCCATCATTGTAGACAATGAAGATCAAGTTATAGCACATTGAAGTACTTGTTTTTTGTAATATATTCAAAGCTGTGACCATTTCCTTTGCTTAGCATTTTGAAAATTATAGTTTTGTCAGTGGTAGGGTAGAGTAAGTATCTCATTTTGTAGTCTTATCAACAAAAATAAAATTGTCATAAACAGTATCCATATACTTAGAACTAGTTTGCAAGCACATATAATCATTCTCCTTAATTATTCTCAGCTTCTTAGTGAAGAATAGATGACAACTTAATGTGTATCAGGTTAAGTGTCTCCTCCCCAAAGTTAAATATACTTTTCTATAATAGCCTCTAATGAATGCATATTTGACATTTTACAAAATGTTTTTTCTTATGCATGAGCAGACCTATTGGTATTTTTCACCTTGCTCAAGGAAAAAATGCTAAGTGATTATAACGTGGAACCAGGCTTTTTCTTTTTCTGGCTCTTACTTAGCAGAATACATATCGCTAGAAGAAGCAGGTTTTCTTTTTTTATTATTCAAATAATATAAATAGGAAATAGAAAAGATTGTGCAGTTTAGTATGTAGTTTATCTCTGATCTCCAGTACCTTTAAATAGCAACTTTTATTTTTTTCTCACCTGTTTATTTCTCTCCTCTACATAGTTTAAAGAAAAAGAAAATCCACCCACACACCTACAAGATACCATGCTCCTCCACAGGCAAAGTAAAAAAACAGAAAGAAAAGTCATTGAAGTTTTGGTGTTACTTTTCCACTCTTAATAGGCAACTATATTGGAGAAGGCAACTAAATCTACATTATACCTTGACTATTGATTTAAATATGGATGGAAATGTCCCAATTCCAAATCTGGTTTGGACTGTAAAAATAAATTAATATACTACACTGGAAGGTATTTTCTTCCTAATTATATGGTTAAATAATTAAAGATGATAGATAATTTGACTCAATATGACATTATAAAACTTGTTGAAATATAAAAGCAGAATCATTATATATATGTACATATATAACACATATATCTTTCATTTTCTTTAACATAGTGCATACCGTATAGATTAAATGAGATTTATTTTTATCATAGAATTCCCATTGATAAAATGATGGCCATGAAAATATAAATAAACCAACTGATCAGTCTACCAAAATGAACACTACATATTAATTGCATTATGGCTTATGTACATTATGAACACTTTTTCAGTTGCAGAAATATCCCATTAACAATAAGCACTGTCTATTTGAAAAAAGAGAGATAAGACAGTTTATATTTAAAAACAAACTAGAGTAAAGTAAAATTTAGGTCATTTTAAAGTAAAGATTTTATTATGTTAAAGAACATAGTAATATATGATGCATATTGGAAAAGCATGACACTGGACCAAAATCTAAATGTTATCCCATCTGCCGTACTTTCCAAAAAATTACCTCAAATTATATTTCTATCCTCAGATCTACTCAGCTGTTAATTTCTGTATATTTGCCTTTAAAATCTTTCTTTTCAGTGATACTGCAGCTCTTCTCCAATTTACATCTCTTCCAAATCGTCAATTGAAATAAATTTAAAACCTTGACTTTTAATCTCTCTCATCTTTGAATATTCATACTTCATTGCTAATAATCAGTTTCCCTAAGACAATGCTGTTTGCCTTGTCAATCATAAACAAGTCTGCAGTGGAGTCAGAAGATGAGGAAATCACACTAGCCATTGGATCACCATCCCACCATCCAAACCACTTTGCCTTCCACTCAGTGTTCCGTGGGCCATGCTGTTTTGCAAATCTACAGACCCTGAGTTTATAAAGAATAATTCTTGTTAAAGTAAAGGAACTCCGTATTTCTTTACTTTGGCCCATTTCTATTAGAAACAATGATAGACTTCAAATATCAATATTATAATACAGAGCTTAATATATATATATATATATATCAAACAAAATTCATTCTATTTAATGTGGGAATAAATGGCAATTCACTTGCTATACTTTTGGAAAAAACTATGCATTTTTATAAATCTGATACATCTGTCAATAATACTTTTTAAAAAATTTTAACACGGACATATATGGTGCTCTGGTTTCTGCCCATTACATTTCAGTAACTAGATTTTTATGCAGCAAGAATATTGCAAATAGCAAGCTCCAATGGGATCAAGTCCAGCAGATATTAGCTACTATTTCCCAGTAGGGTGGTACCCCTTGTTAGATATTAATAAGGCAGCATTTTCCACCAGCTAAGTGAGAGATCATTCACAGGACCAAGGGAACACTAATTTCCAAAACTGTCTTTTACTTATTTTTTAAATCAAAAATATATTCTTTTTATTATATATAAAAATAATACATGCTCATTTAAAAGAAAGAATAAAGAGAGAAAGGGGGAGAAAGGAAGGGAGACAGAGAGAAAGAGATAGGTAGGTAGCCACGATGAAAAAAAAGTGAAAAATCAGTTAAACTTCTGCTTGAAGGGTCAACTTTAATTTATTCAGAACATACTTATATATTTAAAATATGATTGTTCATGCATGCTGAATTTTATCATTTCATTTATCATTATGATACATACTTGTTTTTATCGTTTAAAAAGCAATTGTTAAAATCTACCCAAATAAATATGTGAATCCATACCTACCTTATAATGGCTGCAAAATATAGCATAACATGGTCCTACCATGATTTATTTAACTAATTCTTTGTCTTTGAACATTTATGTTGTTTCTGTAATCTCTATTATAAATGATGATTCAATTAATTTTCTTCCTTAGTCTACATCTTTAAAATTTTGTTTTGAAAATATGGTAGAAATTTAATGAGGAAATTACAGATTAACCATGCTATAATATAATTATTGTTTATCTCATCTTTTTTGACTTTCCTTCTGATATTCCTCTGGCTAGGAATTTCCTCCTATGTCTGATGACTGAAATAATCCCTGTTCACCAATTTCAACTTTCAGATAAGGTAAACACTCTCTCTTCTCTGTTTTTATAGCTCTTTTACTTTATTCCATTACGCCTTTTATAATACTCCATTACCATTATCTGTTTACATGTAATGGCAGAGAGTCTAACTAGTGAACTGTCCCATTTTACTTCCTCCTAGATACACAGATATACAACATTCCTCAGCCTCCCCGACATTTAAGTGTGGTTTTGTAACTGAGGATAGAAATGCTATGGGCCTGGCCAATAACAATTTCCCATGTGCAATTCTCCATGCTCTTTCCTTGGCTCTAGCAACTTTGGAAGCCACGTGTTGAAAACAGCAAAGCCATCACAAGGAGGTGGTAACATAGATGCCTGAATCACCACTTGGAGGACAGCCACCAGCTGATCAGGTATGCCCACTGCATAATTTATATGAGAGCAAAAACACTTTATTTTGCTAAACCATTGGGACTGCAGACCTATCTGTTATACCTATAGTGTTATTTTTATTAGCGCACTTTATTCTTTCCCCTTTCATCTATGAAGACTCACCAACGTATTCTGCCTCAACTTTGAGTCAGTTCAGTGCCTGACACCATTCATTCAATCAGTGAATAAGTTCAAAAAAGTAGAAGGAAACTTTGAGACAATCTAGTTCTATCGAGAGACTGAGGAACAGAGCAATTAAAGTAGAGGTTTTTCCCACCTCAAAGATGTATAAAATGATCCATGTGGTATTTAAAAAAAAGTAAAATCTCTGCTTCATACCTATTTTTTATATTAAAAATTAGTCCTCACTAGTATTTAATATTTAGGTTCAGAATAATATATGTATGCATAATAAATAAATTTAGATACATTAACACAAGCTGAAAAATTTCTACAGATAGTGGCACACAGTTAAAATGTGTGAAGACTATGGTCTTAAGAGGTTTTAATTAGATCACAAATCAGACCCTAAGCAGATAGTTAAAGAAACCATTTAAATAAAGTGAAGTATGCAATTAATCTATTTCAGACCCCAATGGTAATTTTTAATAAAAATAGTAGTTTGTGGAACTGTTACAAATGGTTCTCAATAGTAACTCAATACAAAGTACAGCTGCTTAAATACTGGCAGCTATTAGCCTTACAATAATGGACTTTTCTTTCTTGTCCATAATTTCTTCTTTTGTAAAATATTTAAATAACTTCACAGTGTTATATAAATGGAAGTTATATGCCAATGCATATATGTACTACAGTAGATGCCCATATTACACATTCCTATAATATTCTATAAAAGAAAATGAAACATAGCTTATAAATTATGACTCAGAAATCTTTTATAAAAATATATTGTAAGGAAATATGGATATGCCCCAAATTTTACTGGCATAGATAATTAAAGTAATATTATGTGTTTTTACATGCAAGAAAAAAAATAAATGTATATTTTCTCCCTCTCCATAGATACTATATACTACATATGTATTATACTAAATACTATATATACTACATTTTAAATACAATATAAATTGTGTTATATCCACATACAAAAAACATAAATTAAAATTATGCTATAGAAAAATATTTAATTATGTAGATGTTCATATTATACTTAAGTGAAAAAAGAGGTCATGAAACAATACTAAAAAATAAGCCCATTTCTATAAAAAAAAGTTATATGATGTATAAACATATGTCACCAACGGAGACTTGCAGTGGTTTCTTAGATTAGAAGAACTTTTACATTCTTTCTTTAGCATCATCTGTATTGTTTAAATCAGTTCAACTGTACTTAATAAGGGGATTTCAGCTGCATATTAACCAAAACTGGTTTCAGTGATGATGGATATAACATGGCTTTTACAGTGATAGATACAGAAGGTGAAGTTAGTGGATGTTGGGGGAATGAAAAAGAAGGGATCAGTGTTGAGTGGAGTTCCTGAAAGATGGAAAGCTACTTAATGTACCTAAGATGACAAGCAGGTAGAAGAGTATCATAAAGAATTATGGTTTGTTTTAGCAGGAAAGTTCTCACAGGAGCTTCACTATAATTTACAGATAAGGAAAACTAAGTAAGGACAGATAGCAAAGTTCTTGGTTCCTCTTTTATGAAAAAGCAAATTTCTATATTAGTATAAATTTTTTCACTCTCCTTTCACAATCGTCCTTACAAAACCATCTACATGTCTATTAAAGCCACTGCTATTCTTCTGTACATTAAGAGGTTGTTTGGCACCTGTTACAGTCATAAATATTTCCTAGAAACAATGGACCCAACTTTTAAAATGTTCACTAAGGTAATATAATAATGCTGAAACATGAAATTATTTCCTTCTGCATTAAGAATGAGATTCCTCATTAAAAGTATTGAAAAGGTCCTCAGCTTGCAATGGCTCTAGTAATAACCTTAGTCTCAGCTTTAAATAGGAAATCTACCCATCCCCCAACTTCTGCCTACACTGCCCCCCCCCAAAAAAACCTTTTTTTTGGGAAACAAAACTCGAATTTTGGCTTCAAGATGCATTGGGAAGCCCTTTGTAAGGAGACAGCATAGTGGAACAATGGCCATTTTAAAGAAGCCCCTTACATAACCCAACATTACAAATTATTCCTAAAATATACAATAATAAACTCTCAGCATTTGATATATCATCACACATATGATTCATCAAGTTCACAAAAATATACCCACTTTAGCCAAAAAAAAAGCACTGCATTCATTGACTGTACATCTAATTGAGGTAGTAGATACATACTTTTTAAAATAATTTCTGAATGTAACATTTTACTTATGCAACTGCATAAGATGTCCAATAAAGCTCGAAATTAGCTACTATTAGTCACAGAAAATGTGAAGCAAATATTACTCAGGAGGTTCTTATGATTCCACATGTCAGAAGGAAAAAAAAAATCATTCACAAAGGTCTGCAATTAAAAATTATAATACTGTGAGCAGAAAAATGGTTCATCTCAAATACCCTAAAGTATTTTAAGCCATAAAATTAAATTTACTGCTGGATTGTGCTTTTCTGGCGGCAGTTGTGCTGAATGTCTTTATTTGGTCCACTAGGTCTCCCTCTGCACCATCTCCAGCCTGCTGTGTCAAGGGTTGCTGACCTCTATTTCACATCATCCAGGTTCCCTTGTCCTTTGACTTCTGGTTGGGAAGGCACTGACAGATATTAGGGGATAGGAGATGAAAGAGGTGGAGGTATTTATTTCCCTGGTTCCTTCTCTGTGGGGTTGCTGACGGTTGGTTCTCTCACTCACAACTATAATTTATTTCATGGGGAGTGCCCTATGACCAGTTAATGAAGGAAGAAACAGTGCAAGGCTGGATTAACTAAGAATTTACTAGTCCTTGTTAAAAGCTGCTACTTTACAGCCCTACTCAGGGGTGGTCCTGAAAGTCAGTGGGTGAAAGGAAATCCTCCCATCATGCAGAAAGTCAGAGAGGAAATTTGGCTGAATACTGTGTGAAAGGAGAGATGGCTTGAGTTAGGGATCTACACTCATCCATGAGCAGTGGCTAACAGGTTGGACAACTGATAGGGGACTTAAAACACCAAGACTGGAAAATCAATGGCAAAGAGGTCTGATGGAGGAGTATATGAGTGGTCCTCTTGAAATGGGCACAAAAGATGGAGATTCAAGTCCCATATAATCTCCCAGAGAGGGTTTCCATGGCAGAGGAGCCTCTCAATAATCACATGGACAAAATTATCCTTCCTATAGCTGTCATTCTTTTTTTTTTCAATTAATCCAGTGCTTGCTCAATGGGAGAAGTACTAATAGGCCAGGATGGCACAAATGCACACTATGCACTGATTTGACAACATGAACTTCTCACCACAGTTGACATGGTTATGGCCACCCGACTTGCCAATAGTAAAAGACAACACACAGTCAATCATATGGCACCATTCTTGACCAATTTGTATGAGGTCAATTCTATTGGACCCCTTTCATCATTGTGAAAGGAAAAAAAAAGTCTTCTTAAAGGGAGAAACAGATATCTGGGATCTGTCTCCTCTGGCCACAATTCTGTCAGCACCACCATTTGTAGACTTACAAAATCTTTATTTTACTTGGGTTTTGACATAATCTTACCACAGACCAGGGGAAATAATTTATGGGGGGAAAAGAAAATGACCCCCGGGATCACCAAAAAAAAAAAAAAAATCTCAAGCCCTCAACATCTAGAAGCAATTGACTTGATAGAATGGAATAATCTGCTAGACTACTATAGAAACTTTGGGGAGAAAAATCTTGTGGATTGGGGATGCCATCCCACAGGATGCTATGTACCTTAAAGCACTATCCAATGCATAATGTCATATCTCCTAAGACAGAATGCACAGGTCCAGGAACCAAGGGAGGATGTGAGAGTGGCCTCTTTCAGCAAAGTCACTGAAGAAAAATTTCTATCTCTACAACCTAGCCTTTATGGGGAGAAGGGTACTAGTTTCCATGGGAAAAAAATGCTTCCACTAGAGAACACAATCAAGGATCTGTAAAATCGGAAATTGAGTCTGCCCTCTGGCCATTATGAACTCCTTAAGCTGTCTAACCTTCTCTACAGAGAAAGGGACAACAATAGTGGTTGAGGTGATTGATATTATTTACCAGCAGGAAATTAGACTGCCACCACATAATGGGGACAAGGAGAACTATTTCTGAACCTAGAGGTTTCTCTGGAGTGTCTTATTTATGTGATAGGCTGGGTAATAGAATAATGAGGCAACACAATAAAGGTAGACCAATCAGGCTTATAACACAGGATCATACCACCAGTAACTAGTCTGATCATACCATACAGACTAGTTACTGACACAGCTTAGGATACACATAGAGTAATTGCAGCTAAAAGAATGTATAATTATCATCTAAGACCTCATGAGCAGCTACATGTCATAAGACTATAGCAGCTATATTTTATATTAAGAATTTTTTTCCTTACTTTTTTTTTCTAGATTACCTTATACAAAGAGCACTGAGGTTTACTAACATTTTAGATTTTGTTTGGGAATATGATAAAACTGATATAAATTCATAAGAATATGGTAGTTGATACGATTCACACATCCCTTATACTAGGGACACACATTTTTTATCTAGAAAAGAGATATGCTGGAGAAAAAAAAAAAAAAAGAGGAATGGAATGCAGAATTTTCCATTTGTTCCTCCAGATCCACATTCCACTCGACCTTTCTCAAACTATGCCCCAGGAGGCTGACTTTTTTTTAAAAATAAATTTATTTGCTTTTATTTCAGCTGTGTTGGTTCTTCGTTGCTGCGCATGGGCTTTCTCTAGTCGTGGTGAGCGGGGGCTACTCTATGTTGTGGTGCACGGGCTTCTCATTGTTGTGGCTTCTCTCATTGCAGAGTACGGGCTCTTGAGCACAGGCTCAGTAGTTGTGGTGCACGGGCTTAGTTGCTCCGCGGCATGTGGGATCTTCCTGGGCCAGGGATCGAACCCGTGTCCCCTGCATTGGCAGGCAGATTCTTAACCAATGTGCCACCAGGGAAGCCCGAGGCTGAATTTTATAGACTTTCTTCTCTGGCTTCAGATTGGATTTGGCCAATGAGACTAACCAGTAAGAAGTTGGACAGTAAGACAAAATAAAATTAAGACATTTACTCCCTTGGGTCTTTCTTGTGTAGTAGCCACAAACTGGCTATGATCTCAAACTATAGGCCATAGTCTCTCAGGTAGCCCTCTCCATAGAGGTATTTTTTACGAGTTCATATAATTGCTTCCTTCCCTCCCACTTAAAGTCCAGGAGTGGTAATGACTTAACACCTGATTACTAGTGCCAGTGTACAACCATTTTTTGTTGCATTCTCTAAACTCTGTTGATTCTTTTGTAAACAGCCTTGTTATTATACTCTCCTTGGCTACTTGCTTGAAAGTGCCATCTGTTTCCTGCTTATAAGAGTTTAAAAAGGAAAGTGGGAGCTGTAGTGGATTCCCCACTTACATGACAAAGTTTATGGTTTGACCAGTTTAGTACGATAATTTTAAAATTTAAATGCTGTTATAAAAATCAACACAATGCTCAACCACCAGTAAGGTACATATTTAGGTGAACACACTCTTTCTTAAAACTCATCAGATCTATATGAAATACTGTCAAATATGCCCCGGCTTTTATTATCTAAACCATTTTTATTAAAGGAAATTTTGGTTACTTCATAAGGTCAAGGGCAAATTGTGGGTGCTTACTCACCTAGACAAGCTACAGATTAAATTAGTGACCCAATAAAAAACAACAGACGGTGCTCTGAGCCTGAGGAGAAACAATGACCCCTTCCTTCTTCTTTCTCTATGTAGTTTACTCTTAAAATCCTTAACATTTTACCTGACTGTACATAATATGTATATCATATACATGTATGCATATACACACGTTTATATTTGTGCAAAAATATATATGTATACCCACATACATATACATACATACACAGATTTGGGGGGATGGTAATGTTTTAAAATATCTTTACCGATACTACTTTTTTCTTTCATATTTAATAATTTAATTGTCACCTTTTCATAACTACCTATAGAAGTGTTTAATTTTCATTACATACACATTGCTAGTTTAATCCTCTACTACTTAAAACCTATTGAGGTTAAAATTTATTTATGGAAATTCTGCCCTAGGACTTGAGTTTCAAGGTAACTATGAATGTTTTGAGTAATTTTTCCCATGAAATTATTTTAACCTGAAGGAAAAGCAGTTTACTCTAGCACAGCTGTCTTCCAACGTTTATAATAGATCCAGTTTTCTGTAGGAATAAGTAATAGCAGTCACTTTAGGAAACAACTTTAAAATTTGTTTGCATTAGTAGTTAATGTTATCCAATAGGTAAATTCCATTGCAATTTGCGGTTAATAGCTCTTTATTCATGCTACTAGGAAGGGGCAGCTAATTTCATATGTATCATTATATTGTTTTATTTTCAGTTATTTTATATTTATTCCTCTGCATGAATAAACTGATTTGAATTATTACCTTTCTTATTTTATATTTCAAAGAGGTAAAAATACTCCAGTGATTTCAAAATGAGGTGGTTTTGCTTCCTTTTTTTGAAGTGCAGTTATGAGTTTTTTAATAAGTGGACTTTAAGATTGCTTATTGACCATATTTTAGTTCCTTGTCCATTGTGGCACAGCAAAAAAAAAATTTCACTATCCTTTTGATATTGTTTCCTTCCAGCTCTGTTTCTTCATTCTGGCTTCTTTTTTCCTATGTACTCTGCTAATTCATAAAGTCTCAAACGGGAGACCAATTGGATGAAAAGACTTAATCTGGATAGGTTGTATGCAACACGTTTTGCCATACTGACTTGCATTCATCAAAACCCAGACACCTACATATCTTATAAAATTATAGACTCACAATATCTCAAGATTGGAAATTTAGGTATTTTGTCTGAATGCACAAGTGTTTTCAACAGAGAATTGTTTAGAGCCAGTTTACCTCAGCTGACACACAAAACAGAATTTAGCTTGCAAATGTTTTGCAAATTTATCTCTATGATCTTAACAATAAAAAGTGTCTCAGGAAAAATAGATTGATGGGAAAATAAAGCAGGTAGACTAATGCAGTAAAGTTCCTTTACATACTGAGTATCACATCTAACTAAGCAGAATCACGTGATAGTAGCAAGTTGCTATTACCTTGCATTAACTGACATAATATGTTCACTCACTGAAAACTACTTAGGGATTCCCAGCTTGAGATGGTAAAGATGGTACGATATCTCCCTTGTAAGAAAGAATATGGGATCATTATGTGAAAGCATTCTGCTCTTGCTAAAAGATGTTCCCATAAATTTAAAGCAAGCTTAAGAGGAGGTGCAAGGCAGAAGTTATAATTATTTAACTGTAATTATTTAGGTAATCTTCATTTTAAACTATGCAGATTAGAAGAAAGGAAGCAGGGAAGACAGAACCAAACTTTGTCAAGTTTAACTATGCAAGGTTCAGGATATATTTCCCCACAGAGTACAATTCAGAAATTCATATATTAATAAAAGTTTTTCTTCTTAGAGTTTTTCCTCTTCTTCCCATTTTTCTCATCTAATGTGAATTATTGTCACCTCTTTATCCTGTCAGATCCCAACAACTTATCAAGACATTTTGTAGCCTTTCTTCCTGCCTACAAATTATCCAGTTCATGCAGATTTCCTTTTTCAAGTGTGGGGTAGTATTCTTTTTAATAAATTTATTTATTTCATTTATTTATTTTTGGTTGCATTGGGTCTTCGTTGCTGCGCGCGGGCTTTCTTTAGTTGCGGCAAGTGGGGGCTACTCTTTGTTGCGGCACGCGGGCTTCTCATTGCAGTGGCTTCTCTTGTTGCGGAGCACGGGCTCTAGGTGGGTGGGCTTCAGTAGTTGTGGCTCGCGGGCTCTATAGAGTGCAGGCTCAGTAGTTGTGGCACATGGGCTTAGTTGCTCCGTGGCATGTGGGATCTTCCCAGACCAGGGCTCATACACAAGTCCCCTGCATTGGCAGGTGGATTCTTAACCACTGCACCACCAAGGAAGCCCCATGTGTGGGGTAGTATTTCATTAAACAGTTTCAAGTTCTGTTTTTATGTATATTGCATGTTTAGTTATAATTGTTGAGATATAACCAAACACTTAACTCTTATAAGATATGATGAAACCATCTCCTCACATTCAATTCAATTTAATTCAACAAGCATTTATTGACTTCACTATGCCAGGTCTATTTGGGATGCTGGGCATATATCAGTAAACAACACAGAAAAAATTTCTACCCTAGTGTTTCTTACATCTTATACATCCACAGTTCTGCTTCACCCACTAACAGTTTTCATTTTCTTCTATGATATCTTTCTTACCAGTACCACTAGAAAATTTTCGTTGGAAAGTTGTGTTACTGTCCAATATAAACAAGAACAAAACATGCAAAACTTAAGCTGTGTTCATGTGCTAGGCACTGCTCTTAGCATGTTATATACATTAACTCAATCTGCATAACAAGTTTATGGAATGTGCACTAGTTATCACAGTCCTAATTTTATGGAAGAGTAAACACAGAAATAGAGAAAACTTAAATAATGTCAAGCTTGCCCAGTTAATAAGTGAAGTCCTGATCAAACCCAGGCAGCTTGACCTCAGAGTTTGTGCTATTTACCAGTAAACACACACACACACACACACACACACACCCCGTATCTGCCCAAAATCTCTCCAGAAAGGTTTTTATAGCATTCCTTTTAATGTGGTTACTTTAATTATCTGTTTGATAGCAAAGAAATTCAAAACTCAATTCAGGATCTCTGATTTAGCTGAAACTACGCTGTATATCTAAAATCAATCTAAAGGCATCAAATTCTACTGAATAATTTTCAGAGCACAGTATTTTTCCTTTTTGTAATCAGTTTAACTTTTTAAAGGAAAGTAATCAGTTTAACTTCACTGATTTAAAATGTCCCTCTTTAATACTGAACTGATATTCTTCATGTTAACTCAGAGAATTCACATCTGTTAAAAATAATTAAATTTTCCCTACAAATGAGAGATAAATTGTATTAAGAGAATAGTGTATATATTTTACTACTCCCTAATGCCATGACTTTTCTGCCTTGTGACAAAGCATAGGCAGTCTATACAACCAAATATTTCATCCTTGCAAAATGATTCTAATAACTGTATAATTATTTCTGCAGGAAAAAAAGTCCCTTTAGATAGTAGCTTAATTTGCATATTGTTAATTTGACACAGACATATAATAAAACATAAAAGAGCAAACCTTAGTGAGTCAGAATAAGTTAATCAATTTAATACCTAATGACAAATGTACCTGGTTCTTATTCTAAATCCATTGTTCCGAGCCTGTGAGCATATTTCTCCTGGCTAGAAACCTGTGAATGTTGGATATCTCTTTCTTTTTTATAACATCTATATACTTAATAGATACAAATATAGTTTCCCTAACTTCCGTATAAATGAGATTGCCCTCTCTTGGATGATTAAATATCTCCTGAGATAATGAAGTAGATTCTAGTTATATCCATCTTCAGGTGAAAAATTAAAAAAAAAAAAGAAAACTCAGAAATGCCACTAGTTTTAAGGTTAATTCTTGGCCCTCATAGTTAAGGTGTATTTTTCAAAACTAACTTTATTTAAATATTATTTAAACACAATAAAATACACTCATTTTGTGTACAGTTCAATGAATTATGACAAACGTATATACCTATTTAACCACCCCCCCAACCAAAACACAGAATATCCATCATTCCCAAAGTCCCCATGTGCCCTTCCAGTCAAGCCCACACAGATGCTCAAACTTGCTCCTATGTCTTCTGTCACTAGAGTTTAGATTTGTTTTTTATAGCATCTGTATAAATAAAATGATACAGTATGTAGCCTTTTGTGTCTGATCTCTTTCCCTCAGCGTATTGTTAAGATGCGTCTGTAGAGATGACTACTGACTGTATCAGTAGTCATCTCTCTTGAGTAAACACTTAGGAATAAAATTGTTGGATTGTATGGTAAGAGTATTTTTAAATTCATAAGAAATTGCAAATCTTTCTCCAAATCACATTCCTGCCAGCAATGTGTGAGAGTTCCAGTTGTTCCACATCCTCACCACTACTAGATGCTGTTATCATTTCTGATTTGGGCCTAAAAATGAGTATGCAGCTACATCTCATTGTAGCTTTTATTCTACAGGTAAAATATATTTTATTTGATAGTTTGATATTGATTTATAAATTGTAAATATTTAGACAAATAGTATGAGTGTCATATTTGTTGTCTTGAGCTCCATCTGGCAAACCTTTGGAGGTGAGTTTAGATTGAGGCATTGTAGGGGCATCAATAAGGAAACAATTAGCTTCAACTCCCCTACACAGTTCTGGAGAGGACACTATAGAAATACATTTTATGTCCACATGACAAAAATTCCTTTCTCTAGATGGACATCATAAAAGCTGACTTATGCTTCTGTGTGTCAGTCACACATGGTCCCATTTCCAATTTTTTTGGATCTCAGATATTTCAATAGATATCACCTCTACCTCTCGTGGTCCTTGTTTGTAAAAATAGATCTTTTGCGTGTAGAACACTATCAATAATACTGATATTCATTTGTTTTTTTCCTGACACATTTCCTTTATGTAGATCTAACTTTCTGCTATGTTATTTTGTTTCTTTAAAAGAACTTCTGGTTTTCCCTGGTGGTGCAGCGGTTGAGAGTCCGCCTGCCAATGCAGGGGACACGGGTTTGTGCCCCGGTCCGGGAAGATCCCACATGCCACGGAGTGGCTGGGCCCGTGAGCCATGGCCGCTGAGCCTGCGCGTCCGGAGCCTGTGCTCCACAACAGGAGAGGCCACAGCAGTGAGAGGCCTGCGTACTGCAAAAAAAAAAAAAAAAAAAGAGAAAAAGAACTTCTTTCAAAATTTCTTACAGTACAGGTCTGAAAGTAATCAATTTCCTAAGTTTTTGTTTAAGAAAATGTTTGTTTCACTTTCATTACTGAAGGATAATTTCATTAGATATAGAAATCTACACTGGTAGTTTTTTTTTCCCCCAACGCTCTAATAATTTCACTCCATTCTCTTCTTGTTTGCGTGGTTTCTGATAAGCAGTTTGTTATAATTCTTATCCCTTTGTAAGGCTTTCCCCTTAACATTTTCTATTTATCTTTGGTTTTCTGCAATTTTAATATGAGATGCCTAGGTGTGTGTTTTTGTTATTTATCCTATTAGGGTTCTCTGAGCCTGTGGGATCTGTGGTTCAAGGAAACAATTATTTCTTCAAATACCTTATCTGCTCATTTTCCTTTTTTTCTCCTTCTGTTATTCCAATTACACAAATGTTACACTTTTTACTTGTTCTTACAGTCTTGGATTTTTAAAAAACGTTTCCAATCTTTTTTCTCTTTGCGTTTCAGGCTGAGTAACTTTTACTGCCCTATCTTCAAGTTTGTTCTTTCTTTCCTTGCTTGTGTTAAGTCTACCAGGAGCACATTGAATGCATCCTATATTTCTGTTATGGTGTTTTTAATTTCTAATATTTCCTTTTAAATTTTTGTTATAGTTTCCATCTATCTGCTGACATTATCCAAGTGATGCTGCATGTTGTCTACCTTTTCCATTAGAGTGTGTAACATATTATCATAATCATTTTAAATTTCATATCTGATACTTACATCTGAACCATATCTGAGTCTTGTTCTGATGATGACTTTGTTGCTTCTCAATATATTTTATCTTGCCTTCTGGCATGCCTTACAAATTTTTGTTGAAAGGCAAACTTGTAGAGGGTAATGAATACTGAAGTAAGTAGGCCTTTACTGTGAGAATTTATGATAATCTGGCCAAGAGTTGGGTTGTTTGATGTTTATTCTATCTATCCCATTAAAGTTTTTGTAATCAGATATATTAATATAATTTACATACAATAAAATTCATCCTTATTAAGATTAGTTTTGACAAATGTATATAGATATAATCACCACCCAAACCAAAATATAGACTACTTCCAGACTTCAATTAGTTTCATTGTGCTCAGTTGCAGACAACCCACTTCTCACACTTCCAGCCCAATAGCCACTGTAACTGTCTTGTTACAGTTTTTACTGTTTTACTGTACTGTTACAGTACAGTTTTACTGTACTGTTACAGTACAGTTTTACTGTACTGTTACAAGTTTTACTATTTTAGAACTTCATATAAATAGAATTGCACACTATTCAGTTTTCTGTGTCTTTTTGTGTGTCTGCCTTTTACTTAGCATGATGTTTTTGATATTTAGCCATGTTCCTCTGTGCATTAATTTATTTTTTATTATTAAGTAGAACTTTTCAGTAAGTATGTATCAAAATTTGTTTAATTCATTCACCAGTTAATGGACATTTGATCATTTCCAATTGTTGGATGTTAAAGATAAAGCAGTTATAAACATTTGCACATGGGTATTTGTGTGGACATATCCTCCCAGTTAAATATTAAGGAATTGGATTGGTGGAGCATATGGTAAGTACATGGTTAAATTTACAAGAAGCTATCAAACTGTTTTCCAAAGTGTATCTTTTTCCATCTTTACCAGCAAGTAATAAGATTTCTAGTTGCTCTGCATTCTAGCCAGAACTTGGTATTTTTAGCCTTTTGGCTTTAGCCACGTGTTCTTATTTTGAATTTAACTTGAATTTCCCTAACGCTATGATGTTCAGCATCAGTTTATGTGCATATGTGCTGTCAAATGATCTTCTCTGGTGAAACGTCTGGTCAAATTTTTTGCCCATTTGTTTTACTTGGGTAGTCTGTCATCTCATTATAAACTTATAGGAGTTCTTTATGCATTCTGGATAAAGTACATTATAAGATATGTGTTTTGCAAATGTTGTCTGCCACTTTGTGATATTTTTTTTCCTTAATGGTATCTTTTGAAAAACAGAATTTTAAATTTTTATCAACTCCAATTCATCAATGTCTTTTTCCTTTAGTATTTGCTCATTTGTGTCCTGAGAAATTTTTTTTTTGCGGTACGCGGGCCTCTCACTGTTGTGGCCTCTCCCGTTGCGGAGCACAGGCTCCGGACGCGCAGGCTCAGCGGCCATGGCTCACGGGCCCAGCCACTCCGTGGCATGTGGGATCTTCCCGGACCAGGGCACAAACCCGTGTCCCCTGCATCGGCAGGCAGACTCTCAACCACTGCGCCACCAGGGAAGCCCAGTCCTGAGAAATTTTTAACTGCCCTAAGTCACTGGATTTTCTCCTACAATTCTTATAGTTATGCCTATTACATATAGGTCTATACTCCACTGAAAATGAATTTTTAATAGATAAGTGTTTAGTTTAAGGTTCAGTTTTCTGTTGTTGTTTTATATCTGCATGTGGATAGCCAACTGTTTTAGCACCACTTGTTGGAAAGACTGTCCTATCTCTTTTGAATCACCTTTCCAAGATTGTTTAAAATGACCAATAACTGTCTAAAGTAATAATAGTAATATGATACTGGTTGATGACAGCATACAGATAAGGGCAGTGAATGAAACAAATGTCACGAGGCATAGGATGGAGGTATTGGTAATACTCTGTTAAAAGTTACCTGTACTATAAATGTCTTGGAGTATAGAAAGACCAGCTATTGTAGTTAGGTTTTAACTTTCTATTAAAATGCACAATTAAAAAGGAAAAAAAAATTACCTGTACTATATGTGAAATGGTATGGCATCATTTGAAGATATACTTAGATTAGTTTAAAATATATATTGTATTGGAAAAGAAGAAGTAAAACTGTCACTGTTTGCAGATGACATGATACTATACATAGAGAATCCTAAAAATGCCACCAGAAAACTACTAGAGCTAATCAATGAATCTGGTAAAGTTGCAGGATACAAAATTAATGCACAGAAATCTCTTGCATTCCTATACAGTAATGATGAAAAATCTGAAAGAGAAATTAAGGGAACACTCCCATTTACCATTGCAACCAAAATGATAAAACACCCAGGAAAAAACCTACCTACGTAGACAAAAGACCTGTATGCAGAAAACTATAAGACACTGATGAAAGAAATCAAAGATGATACAAACAGATGGAGAGATATATACCATGTCCTTGGATTGGAAGAACCAATACTGGGAAAATGACTACACTACCCAAAGCAATCTACAGATTCAATGTAATCCCTATCAAATTACCAATGGCATTTTTTACAGAACTAGAACAAATCATCTTAAAATTTGTATGGAGACACAAAAGACCCCGAATAGCCACAGCAGTCTTGAGCAAAAAAAATGGAGCTGGAGGAATCAGACTCCCTGACTTCAGACTATACTACAAAGCTACAGTAATCAAGACAATATGGTACTGGCACAAAAACAGAAACATAGATCAATGGAACAAGATAGAAAGCCCAGAGATAAACCCACACATCTATGGTCAACTAATCTATGACAAAGGAGGCAAAGATATACAATGGAGAAAAGACAGTCTCTTCAATAGTGGTGCTGGGAAAACTGGACAGCTACATGTAAAAGAATGAAATTAGAACACTCCCGAACACCATACACAAAAATAAACTCAAAATGGATTCGAGATCTAAATGTAAGACCGGACACTATAAAACTCTTAGAGGAAAAAATAGGAAGAACACTCTTTGACATAAATCACAGCAAGATCTTTTTTGATCCACCTCCTAGAGTAATCGTGGCACATATATACAATGGAATATTACTCAGCCATAAAAAGAGATGAAATTGAGCTTTTTGTAATGAGGTGGATAGACCTAGAGTCTGTCATACAGAGTGAAGTAAGTCAGAAAGAGAAAGACAAATACCATATGCTAACACATATATATGGAATTTAAGAAAAAAAAAATGTCATGAAGAACCTAGGGGTAAGACAGGAATAAAAACACAGACCTACTAGAGAATGGACTTGAGGATATGGGGAGGCGGAAGGGTAAGCTGTGACAAAGTGAGAGAGAGGCATGGACATATATACACTACCAAACGTAAGGTAGATAGCTAGTGGGAAGCAGCCACATAGCACAGGTAGATCAGCTTGGTGCTTTGTGACCGCCTGGAGAGGTGGGATAGGGAGGGTGGGAAGGAGGGAGATGCAAGACGGAAGAGATATGGGAACATATGCATATGTATAACTGATTCACTTTGTTATAAAGCAGAAACTAACACACCATTGTAAAGCAATTATACTCCAATAAAGATGTAAAAACATAAATAAATTTAAAAAAATAAACAAATGGGACCTAATGAAACTTCAAAGCTTTTGCACAGCAAAGGAAACCATAAACAAGACGAAAAGACAACCCTCAGAATAGGAGAAAATATTTGCAAATGAATCAACGGACAAAAGATTAATCTCCAAATATATAAACAGCTCATGTAGCTCAATATTAAAGAAACAACCCAATCCAAAAATGGGCAGAAGACCTAAATAGACATTTCTCCAAAGAAGACATACAGATGGCCAAGAAGCACATGAAAAGCTGTTCAACATCACTAATTATTAGAGAAATGCAAATTTTTAAAAGTATATATACAGTAAGAGAAAATAGAATAGCATCATATAAAACCTCAATTATATTAAGAGGAGGCAGAAGTAGTAGGGAATAAAGGATGCAAGGCACAACTGTAATAAATAGAAAACAGTTACAAACATGGAAGATATTAATCCAACACTACAAATAAACAAAGTGTAAATGGTCTAAATACACCAACTAAAGGAAAATTGTCAAAGTGGATTAATAAAGTGGAACTGCATCTCTGCTGTCTACAAGAAACCACTTTAAATATAAAGACTAGGTTAAAAGTAAAGGGATGAAGAAAGACAGACTAGGCTACCTCAAGTCAGAGAAAGCTGAATTAGCTATCTTAATTTCAGACAAAGTGGACTTCAGAGGAAGGAAAATTATCAGGGGTAAAAAGGTGCTACATAATGATAAAGTAGTCAAATGTCTGAAAAGAGATAATAATCCTCAACATATATGCATCTAACAAAGAAACACCAAAATAAATTAGTCAAAATCGGATAGAACTGTATGGAGAAACAGAGAAATCCACTGTATGATTAAGGATGTCAACACTCCTCTTTTAGCAATTGATAGATCTGGTAGGCCAAAAATCAGTAAGGATACAGATGATCTGAATAGTTCTATGAGTCAGTTTGATCTAACTGATATTTATAGAATACTCTAATAACAGGAAAATACACATTCTTCTCAAGCTCACATGTCAGATCGGTACAGTCACTTTGGAAGACAGTTTGGCTTCCAAGTGACTGTAAGATGGTTCTTACAGAACTAAACACTATGTTTAAAATGCAGCAATCACACTCACGGGTATTTAGCCACTGATTTGAGAACTTTTGTTCACATGAAAACCTGTGTGTGAATGTTTACAGCAGATTTACTTACAGTCACCAAAATCTATGAGCAACATTTTTGCAATAACATGACACCATATTTTATAATGATAATGCATATTATTTTAGTATATTTTACTGACTCCAAGTATTTTGTCAGAGACAAATTCAGCTAGAGAAGAGCAGATTTTAGTCTCCACATAATTTTGAGGGTTTTTTTTGGTTTTTTTTTGGCAGTACGCGGGCCGCTCACTGGTGTGGCCTCTCCCGTTGTGGAGCACAGGCTCCAGACGCGCAGGCTCAGCGGCCATGGCTCACGGGCCCAGCCGCTCCACGGCATGTGGGATCCTTCCGGACCGGGGCACGAACCTGTGTCCCCTGCATCGGCAGGAGGACTCTCAACCACTGCACCACCAGGAAAGCCCAATTTTGAGTATTTCTTTCTACCCATATATTTTTCATTTCTTATAGTACTTCCTGTGCTGTGGTATAAACAGCTTCAGCTTATTATCTGAAGTATAAGTGCTAAACAACTCAAGTCTGAGCATTGCCTTGTCCTAGAGTTTATCCCTGGTTAACAATGAAATAAACAACTTCTGACCAAAGCAACACTAACAGGCCTCAATTCAATTTGATTTGATAATCATATTGTACAACCCTAACTGAAAAAAATATATATAATATACTCTCAAACATCCTTTTCAAGTCTACCTCAATATATCCATTAATTCCACTGAGCCAAAATGAGATCATTGCTAACAAATCAAAAGCATTTTAAAAAGCTTAAGATGACTAAAGATAGTCTGACTTACATTCTTTTGCATATTATGTTCATGAAAAGTTGTTATCCTTTGTTTGTGAAGGGGAGCAAAATATGGTATCCCCAAAGTTGCTACTTTGGCATATGGATTATTTGAATTAAAGTTACTTGAGAAACAGCCAGTGCAAGAAGGACCCTCTGACCCTTCTTTATGCCCGTGAAAGCAGAAAATAAATCTCCCATGTAAAAGGTACCCTCCTGTACCAGGAAAAACAGACATCCTTATCACCAGAGATAGGGAATTTAGGGGCAAGAAGACCATATAAATAAACCTTGTTACTTCCTCACTAATTTAGTACACCAAGCCCAAATTTCTATGTCTTGTAAATTCTTCACAAATTTATTGTTTCTTTGATTAAAGGATATAAAAGTTGTCTGCCTTGGTCACTTCTTTAAGTATCATATGTTTAATGGGGCTCTTGTACATACGAAATTAAATTTTTCTCATTAATCTGGCTTACGACAATTTAATTATTAAATCAGCCAAAAAGCCTTGAAGAAAGGAAAGGTTGGGCTTCCCTGGTGGCGCAGTGGTTGAGGGTCTGCCTGCTAATGCGGGGGATGTGGGTTCGAGCCCTGGTCTGGGAGGATCCCACATGCCACGGAGCAGCTGGGCCCGTGAGCCACAACTACTGAGCCTGCACGTCTGGAGCCTGGGCTCCGTAAAAAGAGAGGCTGTGATAGTGAGAGGCCCGCGCACCGCAACGAAGAGTGACCCCTGCTTGCCGCAACTAGAGAAAGCCCTTGCACAGAAACAAAAACCCAACACAGCAAACATTAATTAATTAATTAATAAGCTCTTACCCCCAACATCATCTTTAAAAAAAAAGAAAGGAAAGGTTTTTCACCCCTACAGTTTTCTATAAATAAATGAAAGGATATGGTGTCAGATTTCAAAAAAAGAAAAGGTGTTGAGACGTTTCTATATACAGGTTCATAGTATAATTTATATACACACACACACACACACACACACACACACATACATTTGGGAAGAACTCTTAAATGTTTTGAAAATGATCCCACTCATGTATGTAACTGATACTGATTTTCTTTGCTGATCCTCTGTTAACAATAAATCAAAGTTCTCATTTGAATCTTTAATGTATTCTTCTGCCTATGAAAACTGATGTTTTGATTGTTAATATTTATGCACACAAAATAGAAGCACCTCAATACATAAGGCAAATGCTAACAGCAATAAAAAGGGAAATTGACAGCAACACAATCATAGTAGAGGACTTTAACACCCCACTCTCACCAAAGGACAGATCATCCAGAATGAGAATAAATAAGGAAACACAAGCTTTAAATGATACATTAAACAAGATGAACTTAAATGATATTTATAAGACATTCCATCCAAAAACAACAGAATACACTTTCTTCTCAAGTGCTCATGGAACATTCTTCAGGATATATATCTTGGGTCACAAATCAAGCCTTGGTAAATTTAAGAAAATTGAAATCGTATCAAGTATCTTTTCCAACCACAATGTTATGAGACTAGATATCAATTACAGGAAAAAATCTGTAAAAAATACAAACACATGGAGGCTAAACAATACACTACTAAATAATCAAGAGATCACTGAAGAAATCAAAGAGGAAATCAAAAAATACCTAGAAACAAATGACAATGAAAACATGACAACCCAAAACCCACAGGATGCAGCAAAAGCAGTTCTAAGAGGGAAGTTTACAGTGATACAATCCTACCTCAAGAAACAAGACATATCTCAAATAAACAACATAACCTTACACCTAAAGCAATAAGAGAAAGAAGAAAAAAAACAAAGTTAGCAGAAGGAAAGAAATCATAAAGATCAGAGCAGAAATAAATGAAAGAGAAATGAAGGAAACAATACCAAAGATCAATAAAACTAAAAGTTGGTTCTTTGAGAAGATAAAGAAAATTGATAAACCAAACTCTATGCCAATAAAATGAACAACCTGGAATAAACGGACAAAGTCTTAGAAAAGCATAACCTTCCGAGACTGAACCAGGAAGAAATAGAAAATATAAACAGACCAATCACAAGCACTGAAATTGAAACTTTAATTAAAAATCTTCCAACAAACAAAAGCCCAGGACCAGATGGCTTCATAGGCGAATTCTATCAAACATTTAGAAAAGAGCTAACACCAATCCTTCTCAAACTCTTCCAAAATATAGCAGAGGGAGGAACACTCCCAAACTCATTCTACGAGGCCACCATCACCCTGATACCAGACCAGACAAAGATGTCACAAAAAAAGAAAACTACAGGCCAATGTCACTGATGAACATAGATGCAAAAATCCTCAACAAAATACTAGCAAAGAGAATCCAACAGCACATTAAATGGATCATACACCATGCTCAAGTGGGGTTTATCCCAGGAATGAAAGGATTCTTCAATACACACAAATCAATCAATGTGATACACCATATTAACAAATTGAAGAAGAAAAACCATATGATCACCTAAATAGATGCAGAAAAACCTTTCAACAAAATTCAACACCCACTTATGATAAAAACTCTCCAGAAAGTAGGCATAGAGGGAACTTACCTCAACATAATAAAGGCCATATATGACGAACCCACAGCCAACATCGTTCTCAATGGTGAAAAACCGAAACCATTTCCTCTAATTTCAGGAGCAAGACAAGGTTGTCTACTCTCACCACTGTTCAACACAGTTTTGGAAATTTTAGCCACAGCAATTAAAGAAGAAATAAAAGGAATCCAAATTGGAAAAGAAGTAAAGCTGTCACTGTTTGCAGATGACATGATACTATACATTGAGAGTCCTAAAGATGCCACCAGAAAACTACTAGAGCTAATCAATGAATTTGGTAAAGTAGCAGGATACAAAATTAATGCACAGAAATCTCTTGCATTCCTATACAGTAATGATGAAAAATCTGAAAGAGAAATTATGAAAACACTCCCATTTACCATTGCAACAAAAATAATAAAATACCTAGGAAAAAACCTACCTATGTAGACAAAAGACCTGTATGCAGAAAACTATAAGACACTGATGAAAGAAATCAAAGATGATACAAACAGATGGAGAGATATATACCATGTTCTTGGATTGGAAGAATCAACACTGTGAAAAATGACTATAATTCCCAAAGGAATCTACTGAATCAATGCCATACCTATCAAACCACCAATGACATTTTTCACAGAACTAGAACAAAAAATTTCAACAATTTGTATGGAAACACAAAAGACCCCGAATAGCCAAAGCAATCTTGATAAAGAAAACCAGATCTGGAGGAATCAGGCTCCCTTACTTCAGACTGTACTACAAAGCTACAGTAATCAAGACAGTATGGTACTGGCACAAAAACAGAAATGTAGATCAATAGAACAGGATAGAAAGCCCAGGGATAAAGCCATGCACATATGGTCACCTTAGTTTTGAAAAGGAAGCAAGAATACACAATGGAGAAAAGACAGCATCTTCAATAAGTGGTGCTGGGAAAACTGAACAGCTACATGTAAAAGAATGAAATCAGAATACTCCCTAACACCATACACAAAAATAAACTCATAAAAATTGAAGACCTAAATGTAAGGCCAGACAGTATAAAACTCTTAGAGGAAAACATAGGCAGAGCACTCTATGACATACATCACAGCAAGATCCTTTGTGACCCATCTCCTACAGAAATGGAAATAAAACAAAAATAAACAAATAGGACCTAATGAAACGTAAAAGCTTTTGCACACTAAAGGAAACCATAAACAAGACGAAAGACAACCCTCAGAATGCGAGAAAATATTTGCAAACAAAGCAACTGACAAAGGATTAATCTCCAAAATTTACAAGCAGCTCAAGCAACTCAATATCAAAAAAACAAACAACCCAATCCAAAAATGGGCAGAAGACCTAAATAGACATTTCTCCAAAGAAGATATACAGACTGCCAACAAACACATGAAAGGATGCTCAACATCACTAATCATTAGAGAAATGGAAATCAAAACTACAGTAAAGTATCACCACACACCAGTCAGAATGTCCATCATCAAAAAACCTACAAACAATAAATGCTAGAGAAGGTGTGGAGAAAAGGGAACCCTCTTGCACTGTTGGTGGGAATGTAAATTGATACAGCCACTATGGAGAACGGTATGGAGGTCCCTTAAAAACTAAGAATAGGACTAACATACTACCCAGCAATCCCACTACTCGGCATATACCCTGAGAAAACCATAATTCAAAAAGAATCATGGGGCTTTCCTGGTGGCGCAGTGGTTGGGAGTCCGCCTGCCAATGCAGGGGCCACTGGTTCGTGCCCCAGTCTGGGAGGATCCCACATGCCATGGAGCGGCTGGGCCTGTAAGCCATGGCCGCTGAGCCTGCGCGTCCAGAGCCTGTGCTCCGCAACGGGAGAGGCCACAACAGTGAGAGGCCCGCATACTGCAAAAAAAAAAAAAAAAAAAAAAAAAAAAAGAGTCATGTAACACGATGTTCATTGCAGTTCTATTTACAATAGACAGGACATGGAAGCAACCTAAGTGTCCATAGACAGATGAATGATGTGGCATATATACACAATGGAATATTACTCAGCCATAAAAGAAACGAAACTGAGTTATTTGTAGTGAGGTGGATGGACCTAGAGTCTGTAATACAGAGTGAACTAAGGCAGAAAGAGAAAAACAAGTACTGTATGCTAACACATATATATGGAATCTAAGAAAATATCGTTCCTAGAACCTAGGGGCAGGACAGGAATAAAGACGCAGATGTAGAGAATGGACTTGAGGACACAGGGAGGGGGAAGGGTAAGCGGGATGAAGTGAGAGAGTGTCAAGGACATATATACACTACCAAATGTAAAATAGATAGTTAGTGGGAACCAGCCGCATAGCACAGGGAGATCAGCTTGATGCTCTGTGACCACCTAGAGCAGTAGGATAGGAAGGGTCAGAGGGAGATGCAAGAGGGAGGAGATATGGGGATATATGTATACATATAGCTGATTCACTTTGTTATACAGCAGAAACTAACACAATATTGTAAAGCAATTATACTCCAATAAAGATGTTAAAAAAAAAAAAGGAAAACTTATGTTTTTATTTCACTTTATGTACCTCATAGTTGTGAATAAAATACAACAATGGTAGTCTTAAAACAAAAAATACAAGAAAAATACCCAATCTATTTAGTGTTTGATTTAACCAAAATATGGGGGATGGTTTCTTTTTTGTTTTTAATAATGTGGAGAGTAAACATTACCAAAGTAGGCAAGCATAACCAGGTCCTTCAAGTAAATTCCAGGACTACAACAGCATCATCTTGTCCTTCAAACCAACCTCTTTCCCTGGGTATTTCTGTTAATGGCTCCCAATTTTTCTTTGTGGTCAACTTTGAACAAATCTCTCCAGAGCCCCTTCATTCCATTAACTCCAAATGCTAGGCATTCTACTTGCCATCTTTCCCATTTGTTTACTCCTTTCTGATTATAGAAATTATAGAATTATAATTATAGAATTATAATTATAGAATTATATAATTATAGATTATCACTTTGTTTGATGATCTACTCAGCAAGGAACTGAGTGTTTCCTATTGGACATGCACATAGACAAGGAAATTATGAAATCCATTAGCTGTGACTTTCCTGTTGCAGGTGGCTTCACTTTGCCACCTCCTACATGCATCATTTTTCATGATTCCAATTGTCTGGATCACTTGTTCCTTTACTTGTTCTTTACATCAAGTGGGAAACCTACCTCATTAGTTATGAACTGAAGGAGAAGAGTGAGGGCTGAATGAGCTTCAGGGACTAGGAGAGGCTTCAACAGTTTCTACCTTGGTTTGCCATTCTGGCTTCCTTGTCTCATCAATTAACCAAGAATACCCCAGATAGTTTTCATAAATACTCTCTAAAGCTGTGTTGTGCAATATAGTAGCCACTAGCCATATGTAGCTGTTTTAATTTAAATTAATTGAAATAAAATAAAAATTCAGTCCCTCAGTTGCTGTGGTCACATTTCAAGTACTCAAGATTCACATGGGGCTAGTAGGTACTTTACTGGACAGTGAGAATTTAAAATATTTGTAGCATTGCAGAGAGTTGTATGGGACAGCACTATCTAGATTCTCTGGACTGGTCCAAATAAACTTTTAAAAATCCTGTCCAAGTTGTTTATAATACAAAAAAATAAGATGTTGTTAAGCTTCTTATTTTTTTCCTAAGCAAAATCTAAATCTGAAGGACCTTTCACAACCTAACAGTTATTGTATTAGGCATATTAATGGAGATGATGAGTACTGCAGTATTCGATGAAGTGTCACAATGGAACAGGTACTAAAGTTTCAAATTTCAGAATATTTCTAGAGAGATGTTTCAATAATATGATTATTTTAATGAATAGTGTATATTATTTTCCATGTTAGGTTTATCAAGATAAATACAGAAACAAGCTTTTTCTTAATTCTGATTTATTTAGAACATTTTTCTTTTAAGTAGGATCTCTTGTTGAACGTAAATTTAACTTTCTTCCTTCCTACTGACATAGCACATCATTCACATGTAATAGCATTTCCCATATTTAGTGTCTTCCCAGAGGTTTTGTGTTATTGTTTTTATTTGTGCATCCATCTTACCCACTAGTTTATGAACTATGGGAGCACAGAGACTTTCCTAGTCTCTATTTCCCCATTAAACCTAGTACGATACTTTCAACAGAGTAAGCACAAAATAAAATTTCCATAAAACAATAATCTGGCACTAATTTGAAAGAAAAAACTGTAAATGTACAGCAAATCCCCTGTTAAAGACTTACAATCACAAGAAACAAGATCACTCTGGATGTGATCTGTTGCGTGTTTCAAGGCTTTAAAAATTATTTATTTATTTATACTTATGTTGATGGTACAATATATGTATTCCCAAAGTACCCTGGGTCACACTGGACAGGTGTGCTTGATTCTCTGATTCATTTAATAGGACCATTTGGTTCTCATAAGAAGTTCCGTCTTGCAATTTAATCTTTATCATTAGAAGTCCTATTTTAACCTGCAAATACTAACACCTTTTTCTATTTTTCAGTTTTTTAGAACCCATGCAGGGAAGAGGGCTTCTACTTATTGGTATTCCTCATAGTCATTGCCCACAAGAACTTGCTAACTATGCTACTAATTTTGGATTTATCCTGGAAGCAAGAAGTAGTTATTAATCATATTTGAACTACATGTTGTAGATATAGTATTTTATAACTAATCAGTGTTAGCAAAGGGAGTGGCTGTTTATGATAAAAATGAAAAGCAAGAATATCATTGGAGAAAATACTGTAAGTGATGATAAACATTTCTGTGTATCCAAGTCTCTGAGTCACTGTATACATGCGATGAGAAGGCTTGAGAACCATTTCAGTGTTGAGACATGTTTGTTATTTTTAACTCAGTTTGAGATTACTATAGCCATTTCATTGTCATTTCCCAGAGCCAGTTGGAAAGATGGCATGTCTCTTATGCACTTCTTCTGATTCATAACGAAAGTATTTGTCTCTTTTCTCCACTCTACCGATTATGCTAGTTGCGTTTGTTCTAGAGCCAGAAGCGGAGTAGGTATGTACCTAGTGCCAAGAATGGTATCAGGAATAAGGATGAAAAACAATATTTTGTGATTTTATTTTCTTGTGATTTTCTTTCAATATGTTACATAAATTTCACTGGAAGACTTCAAATCCTGTTTCAATTTGCTTGTCTACAAAATAGGTATTTTAATAAAAGTGATATCTTAAGGATAAATATAATTTTCCTTACTATATATACACTAATAATATATAGAATAGAATACCTGTTCTCAGACATGAGAGAAACTTCAAATCATTATTGGGTCTAGCACATTGCTAATGAGAAAATAAACATTATCAACAGATGTGGTATCTGGAGAGAATAAAACCAATTATTGAATGTACATATTTTATGGTTTATAGGAGCTGATGAGCATACTTTGAAAAAAGACAGTATTCAACTTATAGGGGTTCATGATTAACACTGAAATCTTTCATAAGGTATAAAACCAAAATCAATGTATTCAATATTATAAATATTAAAGCCAGTGCCTCTTAAAATATGATAAAATATGATCTATTTAATTTCCTAAAATTTATTCAGATAAAACATGCAAATTCTAAATAATCCCGTAAGTAATCCACGTTATTCACTTCTTTTCTAAGTTTAATAAATAGAACACTTTTGGGCACAACCCATGAATAAATAGAACTAAATAAATAGAACTGAATTCTATTCAGATATAAAGAAAAAGCTGTTCTCTTCCTTTTCTCTTCTTGCAGAGAGACCATATGCATTATGCATAAAGAAAGAGATTTGAGGACAAAAATGAATTTGGAGTGGAGTGCAAAAATTAGCCTGTTTTTGGCAATGATTTGAAAGTAAATATTAAATTAAACCTTTAAAAGTAGGAGTCATCATCACCCTTCATTTGTTCCATACATCCCTTTGGCATTCCAGTGAAGCTCTTATAGCTCTTTTCAGATTAATGTTTTAAATATATAAAATAAAATCTATAGGGTTATAATAGACATTAATTCTACTGAAATTGTTATAAAAATATTAAAAAAGCAAATTTATGATACAGTAATATAAATTCTTCTCTGCTAACTCATCATATGACATGACGAAGTACCAAATCTACTATCTCCAATAATTTTGAAGTCGTGATTAGACTAAATGATACTTAAAGATATCAGAACATCTGGACAATTAACAGCTCAAAGAATCACAAAAAAGATCTAGCCATTAAAATTGTCGGTGCAACATTAAATTGGCTATATCTGAACAACACAGGCCAGATTTATTAAGTACTAGACATTTGCGATAGGAATTCTCACTTCGAAAACATCACTCACATCAGTCAATTTTGCATCAGGTAGAGCTGATAGACATTCATCCTCTGTAAGTATTTTTTCTATTGAAACAAAAAAATGTTTAGCTTTTTTAAAAAATTGGAGTATAGTTGATTTACAATGTTGTGTTAGCTTCTGGTATACAGCAAAGTGATTCACTTATATATATATATATACACACACACATATACATATTCTTTTTCATATTATTTTCCAAAAATATTCAGTTTTTTAAACTAGACCTTGAGTCAATGAAATAAGTGTAGGTATTGGGAAATTAACTGACAGAAAGCACTGTATAGTAACAAAGATAGTAATATGCATTATATTATGTTGAACATAAAATTATTTTATTCCTCTTTTCTCCTTAATTCAACAAATAAATTAGGTTACATAAGACTGAGAGCTCTGAACACAGAAATACTGAAGATGAGGGCAAGCAAGATAATTAACTGGGAGAGAGATAGTTAACGTGTAAACCAAGAGAATGTGTTAAATAAATATTTTCCTTCGGAAGTGAAATCAGTCAGCCAATTAAGTACTGTACATAACTACTCAGTGCCAAGTTAAATATTGAAATGTATTTGGGGAGAAACAGAGAGAGAGAGAGAGAGAGAGAAAGAGAGGAAGGGAGGGAGGGAGGGAGAAAAGGAGGCAGAGACAGAAAGAAAAATTGACTGAATACAAGATTATGATATGTACTAATTAAAATGAAATATCTTACTTTTTATTTTAAAAGATACATTTATTTGTCAACCAAATAGATCTTTAGAGTTCATCTGAAGTGGCAATTTTAAGACAAGAGTTACTGCTGGCAAATAATTTGTACACATTTGATATCCTGTGTCTTAAAGTCAATGCCTTATTAATCATAGGTGACTAGTGTAGTAAAGGATGATAAGAGTATATGCTGAAGCTGCACAGCATTCCATCAAGGCTTTGAGCCCAGCAAGCCATCTCACAGAAGGAAACCTCATTGCCCAAATATTTCCTTTCGTGACTGCACTTTTTGCTCATCTCACTGGGAAGCTACTCTACTTTGCTACCCTGGAAACTGCCTGGTGGCCTAGTTTTATAGGAACTTATCCAGCTGGCTTTAACAGGCTGCTCAATAGCATTGCGTTTTATACAGAAGAAACAAGCTTGAGAAAAACAATAATAATAACTTATCTACACAGAACATGTGCCCAGTTTTAAAGACACTTTATATTTATGAACTCAGAGATAGCTCTCTGCAACATCTTGGGAAAATTAAATGCCAACTTCTAAACAGTGACAGAATCTACTTGTAGCAAATGGGCACAAAACCACCACATCAAAAGATACTACTTTTAAAATAAGTCAACAGGCAGTTCCATTTATTGCCTTATGTGGTCGTATTTATATACTACTTTTATTCAGTTTAACAAACAGCTTGATGTAGTTTGGGGGTCGGGGGGGTAGTATTTAGAACAAGATTTCCTGGGTTGGAGTTTTATGATATACTAATTGTATACTGAAGTATATGGATGTTCAGCAAGGATATTTACCATATTATGAGAAATTGTCTCATTTGCAAAATGAGGAAACTATCCTGTGAAATGTCTGGAATCTCCATGAGATTCAAATGAAACGAAGTCTGGCAAAATAATTTAAATGTTAACAGGATAATTTGTAAATGGTTTTCTGTATTTATTTTTATTTAACTGTTTTACCTTTATTGTGGCAACTCTTCCAAGAAGTCTCCCCTAAACTTTCAGTTTGGACTTCTTTTTTTGAAGCTAGTGCAAATGAGTAACTAATTCATCTTCCTCAACAAACCCACAGCAAGTATGTACTATTCATTTTTGTACCGGCACAGCATAGTATATTACAGATGCTAAACAAATACTGATGAACTGCATTAAGCTAAAAGTAATGTTTTTTAAATGCTTAAGGGGATTAGTGTTGACTACAGATAAGCATTAATTGTATTTTGGGTTTCTCTTAATCTCCGCAATCACTAATATTTTGGCTATAAATATCACTTAAAGAAAAGGCACCAAAGAAAAAGATAAAAGAGAATCCTCTATCCTCAAATAGTTGATAAAAATACAGTTTAAAAGAAATATTCAGCATTTACTACCTATTTCACATCTCATTTTCTTTATTCATATTATTTTATTTCTTCTACAATTGAGATTCTATTGAGACATAAGTAGGACTATATTATTTTCATTTAATGGGACATGAAATCTTTTGAGGCTTTAAGTACTTGAATTTATATTTAAAATTTTTCTACTTAGTGCTATAAAAGTAGATGTGTTGAATATTCTATATTTTTTGAACAAGCAGTGGGATACAATCCAGATACTTACTTGGGCACAGCAAAGAAGTCATTTTTCTCTGCAAGGAGTCCTTTAAAGTAAAGAAGTACCTTCAGCTGCCTACATCCCACAATGTTCCCTGTACTCATGTTTCATGCCTCTTACCGAGTACACACGATTTATTTTTCTTATTGAAAATTAGGTGCTAACCTAACCTCATCTCAGTTACCATTGGTAGTGCTGATTATAGAGTGAATGATGCTTCTGTACAACCATAAATTTCTCTTAGTCTTGATGCTAAGTACAGTCCTAGGTCCTCTTAAAGCAACTTCTGGTTCTAGCAAGAATAACTGTACATTTTAAGTATTTGACTATGCCAGCACAATTCCAACAGTGACAGTTTTCAGTTAATTAAGTTAATTGGCGGAGATATTTTCAGCATTCCAGGAGATATAGCATGGAGCAGGCATTTCAAATTGGGTAGCTGCTTTTAAACTCCAGAAGATCCATATTATAACAGACATTTTGTATATCTCATTTAGTCTAGCAAAACACCTTCACAGAAAAGATAGGGCCTTCTAATGCATACAAAACGTCAAACGTTGCCTCAATTTTCTTCTTTAATAATTTTAATTGGCTCTTATTTTAGAACCAAATTAGTTTTGAAGAGAGCAGTGTAGAGTAATCCCTACCAATATAAATGAGATCTGTCAAAAATTACTGCAGTTAACTTGGCTGGGAGTTTACAATTTTTCACAGGAGGACTCACAGGCCTGAGCAGCTGGAACTTAGACTGTCAAAGCACTGATGTGAAACAATCTGAACAACCGTACACAACTAAATTACAGCATTTTTTGCGGACATGAAGCATAAAATGCCTCCGCTGACAGCAAGATTCTCTATACTTAGCTTGTGATAACAGCATTGCCAGGCAGGGCTTCTGCCTATCTAAATTTTGATAATAAACACTCAGGATACCATTAAATTTCTGATTAGTTCAAATCAGTTCTGTAATCTAACTGATCCATTTAGTTATTGACTATAGAGCCTTACACTGGTCACCTGATCTCATTAAGCCATTAATTAACATCTAAATATTTATAATTACCCCAATACAGTGGAAAAATAAAAACTTTCAGTTTAACCATTATGTGTCATTGTCTGACAGAAACGCTTATAATTCTGAGGAAAGGGTTTATGAACAATTTTATATATAACTTAGACTATTTAAAATGATTTAATATAATAATCCCCTATTACAAAAGATACTGAAAATGGCAAAGTTCTTAGTGGTTTTCAATTCTTCTATTTAAAACTGTTAAAAGCACAAGTTTAATAACATTCAACCAGAAAATATGATGTATGCTATAAAAATGATAAATGGTAATGTCATCCCTTTTATTTAGCATATTTTAATGCTTAATACAGACTATATGTATATACTGATATGATCATTTTCTTCAGCTTGTGAAGATTATTTCGAGAGCCACATAATCAACATCTTCCCCAAGTTGACCATCTTTTAACATGTAATAAGCATGCCCTTTTATCATCATTCTAATCAATAAGAGATTAAAAACTGAATACAAATCAAATTTATTTATACATTTATAAAAGTACATAAAATTATATAAATATTAAAAATAAAACTATCAGTTAAATAAGTTAATAAAACTATACAGACATAGGTGAATAAACCTATATAAATATGTCATTCAGCATATACTGCACTGTCTCCATTCTAAAGTGAAATCTTCTCAACAAGAGTATTATCAGAGACTTCAAATACCTTGAGCCCTAGACTTCAAATATAGTCTTAGCAATAAAACGGGAAAAAGATTAATTATTGTATATCATTACAATATTATAGTTTATTTATGTAGTCTAAATCATTTTAAGCAATTTTTTTTTTTTTTTTTTTTTTTTTGCTGTACGCGGGCCTCTCACTGTTGTGGCCTCTCCCTTTGCGGAGCACAGGCTCCGGACGCGCAGGCTCAGGGGCCATGGTTTACGGGCCTAGCCGCTCCGCGGCATGTGAGATCTTCCCGGACTGGGGCACGAACCCGCGTCCCCTGCATCGGCAGGCGGACTCTCAACCACTGCGCCACCAGGAAGCCCCTAAGCAATTTTTATAACAACAGTTGGCTCTTACTGAATTAAACTTTTTCATCCCTGCTAATAATTTTGATAATTCTATATTTAATATTTAGTCTGGTCCATCAAATTAAGAACCTAAACCATTATGCAAAAGATTCTAATGAGAACATTTGTTGTTTTCTTCCTATATCAAAGAAATCTAATACGGTGCATTACATTCTTTAATGATGCATTTTAGATTTTTAAAATTTTAAAGGGTGCTGATGTATAGATATTTCTGTTGGATAACTGTAACATACATGTTTATGCAAAATGGGGAAAGAAATAGGGGCATAAAAGGGAGTAGGATAAATATAAATTACCCTAATTGAGAAAACTTATTTTTATAACAGTAAAGGAAATTTGAGTTGAATATCCAGAGCAACTTCCTGACTACGAACAATAAAATGAATTATGGAACAGCTTCCTGAGACTGTGGAAGAAGCTCAACCATGGAGGTTATTTTAAAATAGACTGGGAAAAGTCCTGAAGGTACATTTTGCAGCATAGGAAATCTGAGTTTTCAAAAGGATAGAATGAGTAAAACAAGTTTGCTATTTTTAATGGGTTTCCATTTGGGGCTTGAATTAATAAAATAAATTTTAAATTGTAGACAGACAACATTCTCATCACCCCTCCTCCACCAAAGGTCTGTGTTGCAGAAGCTCTATTCCAGACAATAATGGCTGAGTGGCCTGGGTATGCCATACCCCATACCCCAGGTATGGCAGGGTGAAAAAACACCTGGCAGGCCAAGAATAGTGGGGGCCTAATCACATGTGCCCCAACACACACCCATAGGCCAAAAGTTCTATGCTAGGAGAGGCAAACCAAGAAAACCAGAAGCTACCACCTCTATCAGTATCCTTCTTATGAAATAGGAGTGTCACTCCTAAGAAAAGTAGACCACCGTCCCACCCTCAGCTTCAGAGCAGACAGGCACAGAGATTTTGGCCAGGGGGAAGGCAGGCCATAAAAACAGAGAGCTCCAGAGTTCTTCCCAAAGGAACAAGCTTTGTTTAGAACAGAGTGCAGAGAAGATCAAGCCTAAAGGCATTCTCTATAATGAGAATTATTGGGAAGTGAGAACTGGAGGGGGCAGGTAACCAGATAAAGAATCAGGCAAGAAGAGTCCTCCTGGATTCAGAACAAATCTCAAAGACTAGTCTCTAACATTACCTCTGCAAAGGAGTCAATGTAATTGGATCAGACTCTGCAGAAATTTATACTCCCAGGCATTTTTAAAAACAATAGAGCAATCAGTTGGCGATTGGTATTGAACAACAAACATAGCTCTAATACTTTGTGCAAAATGCTTCCCAAAGTTGTCCTGATATTTATTTTAAAACAAGCATGGTTACCTCTACTTTTTGCTGTATATAGAAATAACTATATACAGAACACTCATAGAAAAGGTGGACAAATATTTTTAAAATACATAGAATATATACGATTAAAGTAAGATTAACAGGCAAAGGAAATAGGATCTGAATCTAGTTCAATGAAAGTACAGAATAGTTTCTTCTTCATATCTACTAAAGATTAAACAAGAAAAAAGAATAGGATAGAACAGAAGAGATGAAAGCTGGGGTTACTTTTACAAAATTAGAGCCTCAAGGCTACTGTAAAGAATCAAGTATAAAGGACACAGCCTGTGACCACTACTGTTAATACATTTTCACCAAATGGTAAAACTTTTCACCCTGTATTACAGTTCTCTATTTATTTTTTATTTATAATCTACCTCATTCAAAAAGGATATAAGACAATTTACAGAAACACTTTGAAAATTCTCCAAAACAAAAGCATTAATGGAAAGTGGAAAACAATCAGTAGCATAAAGCCATGAATAATTCCTGCAAAAATGTTATAAGATTCAAAATAACTATGCAGTCAAGATACAGATTTAGTTCTCTTTTTTTGACAAAAAAAGAGAAAAACATGAAGAGTTTCAGTTACACATTTTTATTCCAAGAAAATTATACTGTTGCTCTGAAGGTCAGCCTATCCCAGCACTGAGGTCTGACAGAAACATGTCCAACAAGTCCTCATTCTGGGAATATTGAGTAACGACAGGAAAGTGCACCATAAATATAGTAGCATCCTAAATTGAATTTATCAAATTTGAAAATATTATCGAATTTACACAATTTTTTTCAGTTATTTTAGGGGGTGCATGAATAAATATATTTGAAGACTACTAGTCAAGCAAACATAATCACATTTTAGAAGAATAAAGTCTTTCAACTGTTTAGAGTCAAGAAGCGATGGTGACAAACAAATTGACAGCAAGACCTAGACAAGTAAACTTATAATAGATTATGATATCAAATCATAGTCTCATTAAAACAAAATGAATTTGAAGAAACTCCAAGGCAGACTTATGAATGTTAAAGTAAAAAAGGACCCCGTAAAAAATAAAAAAGGTCTCTGTATAATCAGAATATAAGTGCTATGAATTCCACACACAATGTGCCTTCAGTTAACGTGCAACATATTTTGATACTTAACGATTCGGAGACTTTTTAAAAAAAATCATGTACTATAGTACATAGTTTATCTAAGGCTCCACTGATCTGTACAACTTCTGAAAAATTAGCCTATGAGCCAATGGTATAGGTAACACTATACAAGAGCAATTTTTTTGACAAACAGTTAAGGTTTCTATACAGATAACTAAATTCTTTCATGAAAAACAAATGATGATGACAGAGTGCATGTAGTGAACTAATTCCACCTATTTCATCGCAAGCTAGATTTGTTTTCATCCAGAAAGCTGTTTTAGTTGTGTTTAATAGTATATCTGTAAATTAATTCCATCTTCTTTAATAAAGTCACTTTCTTGAGGTTATAAATCTGCCAGTTCCCTCTATGTTATGTTGATAACATTTAGAAATATAAATAGGTATACCTTGTTTTAGTAAATATTTAGTTCCCAAGTTGTAATTTAAATAGTAGTTTTCTAAAAGTTAACTTATGCTTTAAGGTATCACCAAAAACAAATTCAAAGGTAAATCTTCTGTGGACAGATTTACATTTATTGGATAAAAAAAAAAATTAGTGCTCTGAATAAAGATGCGTACAATCAAAAGTTTAAGTAGACGAGTACGTAGAATACTGATTATAAATTTACAAGTACTCATATCTTTACCTGAGACAAAACCTTAAAAGTATATATAAAAAGATTTTTCTGTGCAAAGAGAAAAGTATATATCTCACTAAAGGCAAGGGGAAAAAGGGTTGGTCAGTTTCATACTACAGCTTGCTGAAAGTTTGTCTACTGACAATGGGCAACAAACACAGTATAATAACTTTTTAACATAGACTAATAATGACACTGTAAAATTAAACAAACCAAATTACAAAGGACTTGAGAAAATAAAATTTTCACGAATTGATCTTCATTTGAAAAAATCAGAAGGTGGGAGATGAACCCTATTTATGCCTAAAGCTTAAAATGTATTATCACATGTAATCCTCATAGAAACTCTGCTATTTGATCAATGAGAAAGCGGGGCTCAGAGTTTAGGTAATTTGCCTGAAGTTTACTTCAATGAAATGATGGAAGCAGAAATCAAACCCAAGACTCTGGAACTCTCCAGGCTTTAGTGCCTTCTTTGTAGCTCATTAGTTAGGGCACACAGACTCTTAGCACACCCTCCTGTCTCTCACAAAGTCAAGGAATTCTGAATGAAACCTCTAAGTGCGGTTTCTCCAATTTGTTCCTTTGGATGTAATTATTACTACAACTAGCTTTGTGAGGCTAAGCTGCACCTGAAAACAACAAAGATTTACAGAAACAGTCATTCATATACCTCATTTTCAGCTTATATTAAAATCATAATTGTTCGTTGTCATAACAGTGAGTCCCAATCCACAATTTTCAGTTCCCGCTATTTCAAACCTAAGCAAGAAAATAAGGAACATTTTTCTTCTTCAAAGAAACTATCTAACTTGGCACTTTTCTTCCATTAGAGTGTTTTTATCTTCTGAGAATTAGTCCTGCCAACTATTTCTATTTCCTGAGCAAGGGGAGGGGTGGGTGAAGGGGCACTAACACAGCTCAGCAGGAATATAAATATAAATCAATTGTGTGGAATTGGGTTCTCTGGCATTTTCATTCCGGAAAATCTTCTGTAGGACCAGGCACAGGACCAATAACTAAGCATGACCTTGAAATTGCTTGAAAGCAATTAAACTGCCTCAGTGAGGAAAAAAAAAAAAAAAATTGAACAGTGACAGAGAATATAGGAATTTCACTCTTAGCCACAAAATTTGATGTGAATGTTCAAAATTGATGCTTGTGGTAAATTACTTAAAATATAAAAGATTTCTGAACAATTTTAAATAAAACATGACTAATCATTGGTCTATGAAGAGGAGTAAAAATGAAAGAATAACATTCAGAATGATGAAGGAAATATTCATAATATCTTAGTACTGAAGTTTACCTTAGTTTATCTCAGTACTCATAGCACGAAATCTTATCTGAACATTAAGAGCAAGCTTCCCTATTATTTTAGCTAAAACAAATACCTTCGTTTTAGTTGGCATGAAAGATGAATTTGTTTTCATACATGGGTTTTTCAGCATTTGTGATAGAGGCAAGTGAAAACATTAGTATTATAGTAGTTTTAAATAAAACATGATCTTTCTAAGAATAGTTAAATAATTTAGGGATTATGTTATACTTAAAATTAATTTCCTGATATTTAGTGAGCTTACCTTAGAGTTGTAATACTGTTTTATGGATCTAACTTAGTTTTAAACAGTCCTTTTCATACTCAAATATTTTATCAACCAATTTTTTAAAATAAAATCCAAGTCGGATTTGTATACTAGAAACTATATAAACCAAGAATCTTGTTAACCAGTTCAGTAACAAACTTCCTGTAATAAATTCATAATTAGATTATAGAGAGAATCCCAGGAAAACAAATATAAGGAACTTAATAAAAATGATTTTGTCATATCCTTTAATCTATTACAATAAAAAGCGACATTTATAGTTAAAATATTACTTATGGACCATTACTGCTTGGGCCTCTAAAAACAGCCACCAACAGTAGCGTTTAAATTAAATCTCTCCTATAGTAAAAACTGAAAAGCATATATTTTTAGTATTCCTGAGGCAGCCATTTGCATACATGGTAACTGTCTCAAACCCCTTCAATCTGCTCTCCACTTCCACCAGATGGACAGTCTCAAAATAGCTGCCCCTTCAGCCCTTGGGTTCAGAATACAGCCCTTTCTCCCTTCCTATTATCCATGAAAACATCAAGGTTGAGTTATTCTTCAGGACATTTAACACTTATTTTCCAGTACTCCTCTGTCCTGGCCATCTCCTCTTGATACTAAAGCCTGTCATTGTCACCCGTACCCTGCACATTACTTTGCTGCCTTTTTCACTTCAGCAGAGACTAAACTAGAACGGTTGCTCCCACAGAAAGGGAAATGGCACACAGAATGTGACTATCAGATGAGAGGACACAGACACTGCTTAATTATCAGTGTGCAAGTCATTATAAAAAGGTGAGTCCCAAAAAGAGGTATCCATGCATCAGAGAGCAGAGGACAGAAGGAAGATGTCTTTCTCACCTTTCACTCCTCAAGGAAGCCTATTCTTTCTCCAGCTTAGAGAGCTGAACACCACTTATTTCTTTTACCAATCATTTGGTATTTATCATTTCTTCTTTGGAGGGAAGGAATTATTTGCTACATTTCATGATATTCATCATAACAGAGGTGCAGATAAGGTATGTTCAAAACACAACCATTACTGCTAATTCAGAAAATGAGAGCATTAAAGAACTTTAGACAACATTGTGTTCAACAACCCAAATTAAGAAGTGAGGAAACAGAGGTACAAGGAAATTAATAGAATCGATAATCAAATTAATTTTCACAGTTTATGAAATAAATATGAAGAGATTTTTAATGTCATATAGAAATTTCAGTTGCTCTGAAACATGGCAGAGAAAGCTTCTTGCTTTGAAGACAGAGCACTTGGCCAAATGTCAGCTCATAAAACCATGATCGTATTCTTTTTCTTTACACTCATGGATATAAGGCACTCCTAATAGTTAAGAACAAGCCTGTACCCAGAGAATCTGTTTGGACACGGAATAGTATACTGGTTTCTGGATTTTACCCTGGAGCCAGGTACTAATAACTTATGTTATTTGAGAAGAAAGCTGTCTCATTTATAAAATATTTGAAGAATCTTTTGGTTGTAGAGACGAGAAATTGCTTGAATTAGAGCCCAGAGACTAAGAGAACCAAAGGCTCAAGCACACTGCTTTATTGTGGTTCGACCACAAGTGTCCATTTAAGGTTGAGGCTACTTCATATTGTTAAACACCAGACATATTATCCAAACATGAATAAGATAAATCAATGGTCATTTGACAATGGTCTATTTTCAAAGCGAACTGTATTCGGTTTCTGATAGCATTCATATCCATGGGAAGTCACTTAGTATGGGAAAAATCATTGCAATGTGGGGTAAAGGGGTATCATCTGGGCGTGGAATAGCAGTAGCAAGTAATTCAGGGTGTGTTCAGGGTCTATGACCTGAGTTTGGTCCATCAGAGTCCATTTTTCTACTATCATTCACTCATAGCAAGGACTAAAATAGAACCGCTGGTACTGCTACATAAAAGGAACTCAGGGGCAGTGATGTGGATTTTCTGGTAAGAGGACACAAAGGCACTGCTTAATTAAAACTGATGCAAGTCATTATAAGAAGATGAGTCCTGAACAGAGGCAGTCGTGGAGAGCAGACATAGAAGGCTAAGAGAATGCCTCCTCCTGTCTCAAAAAGAAGTGTGTATGCTAATACTGAGGTGGTATCAAATATGAAAAGAATGTAGAAGGAAATTAAAAATGAAAAAGTCAAGAGAAGGGTGCTAGGGTGGAGATCAGTATCTAGAAATGAAGGAGAGATTTAGATAGATGATGAGTCTGCAGGCTTCATAACTTCCTTGTGGAGTTTATACTAAAATCAACTGGATTATAGAGGTTCTCCAGGTACATCCAGACAGCAAGGGCATAAAACTCTGGATGTATGAGAAGTATCAGGGAATCCTGTATGCACAGCAACATAAAATATAATATCAAATGTTTCAGTGTGACCACATAACATGGTGACATATATTAGAGGCCATGGAAAGAATGAAAAAGTAAACTTTCTTCAAAATCCAACACTTTCTGCTCTCTCTTTCAGAGAATAAATGTGACGCTCTGCTTAGAGAGCCTGATCTCTGAATTTACCCAAGGAACTGCAAAATTTCTAACACTAGTATGAAGAGCAGTATAGTTTTGCTGACGTAGGTTCCCAATGCACAGAGACAAATAGCTGAAATCATCATGCTTTGATAACTTCATTAGAAGAGCCTAAGGATTAGGGAGAAAGTGAATATACAGGTGCCTCTGGAGTATGGAAGGGTGCTTTGGGCTCTTGATGTCCAGGACTTTGGCAATGTAATATGTCAGGAGAATCTACAGAGGGTGCCAAGTTAGAAATCAAGTAAACACTCCTCCCCTTGCCACCTCCTTATAGGAAAACCATGTTTTTTAAGAACCCTAAGGGCAAAAAATCCTAAAATTTCCTTCTACTGGTTGCTGGGTCTAGAACTTAATCATATTTACAGATTGATATCCTAGTCCAGGTGCATTTTAACTTTACCTTATCGCTATTTAACTCTCTGTTCTCAATTTATTCATAAAATGTTAAAGCAACCATTTCAAAACCTTGGTCATAAAGATAATCCCTAATCCTTCTTCTTCTTCTTTTCCCCCTTTAGTTTCATTCAATCATCAGTGGGGAGGACCGGGCGAGAGTCACCCATATTCTAGTCCATATCCAGTGAATTTTTATAGAATAAATAAATGATGCCAAGTAAAGCAGCCAAGTTGCCTAGTTAAAGATTTCCACAGTATACTTCCTTCCTAGCATGCTTTGTTGAAATAATACTTGCGCAGATCATCAACTCTATTAACTAAAAGTTGTTAAGAAAACAAAGGGATGGAAGGAGTCCAAAGTATTTTGGGGGCACATTATATTCAAATATCCTCAAGTCCATAATATGGATTACCTAAAAAAAAAAACTATTTAAAAATAAACAAAAGGGTAAAATGTAATGTTCATTTAGCTCAATATTCTTTCTCAATATTTTCAATGTTATTAAAGAGGGTTCAAAGTTATTTGATTTTTTGTATTAATTTTTTATGTTTGATAATGAGTTATTAATAAGAGAAGTAGTAACACCTTACATTTGTAAATTACTTAAAAGGTTATTTTCTGTATTTCAAAGTATTCTTATTTATCAATTATCTAAGTTTAAAAAAGAAAATTTCAATTAAGGAAAACTATTTGCATAATGTCTTCTATCGAGATTAAAGACTTGCTTTTATCCTGCTCCACGAATATTTATCAACATACCGTAAGAGTATCCTCCTCTAAAAGCTCATGAATGTTATGGGAGATCATTAAAAAGTTTTATCTAATTATAAATTAAGCAATCAGGTTATCACACATTCCTGATTAGCCTACATGCTGATTATCTCCAACATCCCTACATATAACAGGAGAGCTCCCAACAAATTATTCCCAGGTTTGCATATGTTTATGTTTATACTACAATCATTGTAGTCATTGAGAAAGGAAATTATCTTCCAATAATTATAACTAAATGTGCTATGTGCCAGAAACTATTCTAAGTGTTTTGTAAGCAGTAACTCAGGCAATTCTCACAATTCTGGAGATGGGTAGCATTGTTTTCCCCATATAAGTATACTTGAGATAACTGAGGCACAGGAAGTTAAGTAATTTTCCTTAGGTCACATAGTAATACATACTGGGATTCAAACACAAGCGATTTGGGGCCAGAGTTTGCTCTTTCAAGCATTGTATACTGCCTGTCTGTGTGAATGCAAACACGTGTTAGTAATTTAGTCTCAATCATTTATCTCACATGTGCAATGTATTTGGTAGTTTGGAAAGATACAGAAAGGGAAGAGACCAAGATGGCAGAGTAGGAGGACACTGTGCTCACCTCCCTCATGAACACATCAAAAATACATCTACATGTGGACAGCTCTCACTGAAAACAAACCAGAGACTGGTAGAACGGCTTTTCTATAACCAAGGCTGTAAAGAAAAGTCCACACAGAGTCGGGTAGGAAGGGAGGAAAGCAGTCAGCTAAGAACCCACCCTCCTAGGAGGAGTCACAGAGGAGGAGAAGGATATCAAGGGCTTGGAGACCCTCCTTGGGGAGTGAGGGGTTTGAGCCACATGGTGGGTACCCAAGCCCTCGGGTCTGACAAGAAACTGTAAGAAACCTAGACTCAGCCTGCGAAGAGCACACACATGCTTGTTGCCTCCTGGAAACAAGGCAGTGGAAGCAGATTGACACTGCCCGGGACTCTGGCCCCTCTATCTGCAGCATAGCTCTCCACTAGGTTAAAGGCTGCTTTTGCCCAGGAAAGTGCACACTTGGGAGGGACGCAGCCAGCTCCATCTGGCACTGCATCCGAATGGGGTGAGTACAGCCATTACTGGCTCTCACAGAGGCAGTGGATCTGGAGCTGTCTGGAACTCTGACTGCTGTGAAGGGACTGACCCAGGGCATGCTCTAAACTGCACAAGGTGCCCCTTCCAGCCCCTCTTGCTTTAGCACTGCTTCCCTCTGGGGCAAAGCTGCCATTGCTGGGAGGGGGAGAGTGCACACTTAGAGGGAACGGCAGACCCTGCTTAGACCCTACATTCATGGTTTCTGCTCCAGCACTTTGGGACCCAACCCACCACTGATAAGGTGGTGATGGCCACTGAATATAAAAGAAGCCCCAGCTCACACCTGGCTCTGGCTCTAGCCCCTCCGTATCCAGCCCCACCTCCCACCAACATGATAGCTGCCAGCACACCCTGGGGGAAGATAGCCAGTGCTCACTTCAGATCTAGCTTTCCCATCAAAGCCACTGGGCACACACAGACTGCATAGGAATGCTCCCATACAAGGACACTCCTTCCAGGCCAGGATAGGTAACTGTTTCACCTAATTTCATAGAGACAGAGAAAGCGAAACAAAATGAGAAGACAGGAATTTATTTCAAATGAAAGAACAAGAAAAAAATCCTGAAAATAACAACTAATGAAACAGAGATAAATAATTAACCAGATAAAGAGTTCAAAGCATCAGTAATAAAGCCGTTAACTGAATATTTTAACAAGGAACTAGAAAACATAAAGAAAGAACCAATCAGAGCTGAGGAATACAATAACTGAAATGAAAAACACACTGGAAGGAATGAAGAACAGACTAGGTGACACAGAAGAAGGTATAAATGACCTGGAAGACAGAATAATGGAAATCACCCAATCAGAGCAGCAAAAAGAAAAACAAATTTTATAAATGAGAACAGTTTAAGGAACCTCTGGAAGAACAAGCATACTAACTTTTGCATTAGGCGAGGTCGGGGTGGAGACGGTCCCAGAATGAGAAGACAGAGAGAAAAGGGTCAAAAGTGTGTTTGATAAAATTATGGCTGAAAACTTCCTGAGCCCGAAGAAGAAAACTTGTCTACAGGCACAGGAAACACAGAATCCCAAATAAGATGAACATAAAGACACTCACAACAAGACATATCATATGAACAGACCATGCATGATTTGCTTAACCATTCATTATTATTTCCAGTTTTTCAATATTATAAATAATACTGGTAGATACATTTTCATCAAATTTATGAGTATTTCCAAAGGATAAATTCCTTGCTGTCAATGTGTAGAAATATTTATAAAAGCTTGCTCCACTATTTCAGATATTTTTCCGCCGAAGTTGTGTCAATTTAAACTCTCACTGGCAGTATATGAGAATGCTCATCTAACCACACCCTCACCAACACTGAATGTTATATTTAAAAAAAATTTTTCCAGTTTGGTAGATGAAAATGGTGTCTTATTTTAATTTAAAGGGATATTCACAAATAACGTCACAAGTGATAGGGAATATATTTTTGTTTACTATTATTTTATATTTCTTTTGGGAATATTCTGCTTATTTCAGATCCTGTATTTTCCAATTTCGAACGTTAGAAGCCAATAGAAGCCTTGTAAATAAAAGTTGTACCAGGGCAATTAATGAGTCTGGTAAGCTTATAAACGCTTGTAAACCAAAACTCCCCTAAAGGTTTCTAGTACATGAATAAGCAATGTTAAAATTAATAAGCTTTTATAGTTTGTATACTCAGCTACATTTATAAATCCCTTCACTAAGCACACATAACAATAGGTACAGAATCTCAGGTCAGAAAATCTGGGTCCTTTTCATTGTTACACTAATCAATTCCTAGTTTAAGTTTTATTATTTATTCTACTCTAAATATAAAAACTTTGGAACTATTATTTAGCATCCTTTAGGGATATCTACTACTTCAGAGTAGTTAAAATAAACTAAAATAGAGCCAATTTTAGAGATCATCTTGGAAAACACTACAAAGATTAGTAAGTTTCACTTACAGTGTACAGCAAACAGGCAAAGCCAACTTAGAAATTTACTGTGCCTTGAATGGTATTACTTCATGTATTTTGCAGGGAAGCCTCTGTGTTTACCTGATTAATATTCCTTATCCAAACTTGCCAAAGCCCTTAATTACTGACAAATAGTACAATGTTTTATAAAAATTGTCTCTAGTTTAACCACTCATCTTGGTTTCCTTGGGATAGCCCTAGGTTAAAACTGGTCCATGTAGCCCATTTAGTTAAGCATTATCAGAAAAGGGGCCCAGGTTTGGACAATAAATTATAGATCTGTCATATTTATAAAATACTATGAGGTGCTAGTTGATTTTTACTGGATGTAATTTATTTTGTATCACTGGACCAGAGCACAGTCTCTAAAACCAGAGTGCCTGGGCTTGTATCCTGGCTCCAACATTTACTAAATCTCTGAGGATGGGCAAGTTACTTAAACTTGCTGTTTTTCAATATGAGAAACATTAGAACTCTGTTTTCTCAACCATAAAATGTGGAAAGTGATAGTATCTAATGTGACAGATATTTTTGTTTCTAAATATTTTCCACCCATCCTTATGGAGAAGGTAATATTTTCCGTTCCCCATTGAAAAGTATGACTGATCTGTGATTTGTGTTGCCCCTCCACATGAAAGGATTATACATTCTCACCCCATTAAGATACGTTTAGCCATTTAATTCTTTTGGTCAAGCCATGTGAACAAAAGTGACTTATACACAGAAATTTTAAGAGTCATTGTACGGTTAAGCCTTTTCTCTTTCCCATTTGTCATAAAATTGATAAAATCCCAATAGAGACTAATTCTTCAGCCTGGGTCCTATAATGAAGAAAAGGTAGAGCAGAGATGCTATTGATCAACAACAGATATGTATGTGAGCAAGGAATAAAACACGGTTGCTGTTGTATGCTCCTGAGATCTTGGGTTGTTTGTTACATCGGTATAATATGTATATGTATTTGTGTATATACATACATATATATATGACATTTAGAACAGTGCACGGCACACAGTAATTAATATATAATTGATGATGCTTATTTCTAGTAGTATCTTAATATTTTCAATTGTAAATAGCTTATGATCATATGAAACAACGTAAAGCTCATTGTGATATTAGCGATAAAAATAAAAAATTAACATTAAAACAAAAATATTTATTCCAGTAGTAACCTAAAAATAGATATCAGAATAGATTTATATTAACGTATTCTGCAGTACAATTCAGAGGTATATGTCAGTAATTCCAGATTCAATATTTTTCTGGGGAAGGAATGATGGATATATTCTACATTTTAATTGAAGAGTATCTACTGCTACATTATTTACAGTTGCAAAATATTGGAAGCATATTGATCCTTAATAAGAGGAATCCATTAAATAAATTCTGGTATAGCCATACAGTTAAATTCTTCTTAGGAAATTAAACTGTTATGGAGGAATATAGAGGAATATCAATGATACATAAGAATGTTAAATATATATATATTTATGAAGATATTATAGACATATATTAAATGGAGTATACAGTAACTCCATTTCAGAAACATGGGTAACTTTCTTGCCTTTTATATTTTCAATTTTTACATGCATGATTTTATAATAATAAAAATCAGTTAAAATTAAAACATACCAGGTTTTATTTATTGTATGTATATGGCTCAAAACCGAAAAAGGAAAAAAACAGAAATCGTTCTCATTGCAATGTGGTGCAACAGAAATAGCAAGGACTGTGGTGTTGAGAATACCTAGTCTGAGGCTTAACTCACTTACTTTCTGTGTAATTTCAGCTTAGTCAATGAGCCACATTTTCCACAACTACCAAATGATGATAGTAGTACCCACCCTCAACTGGTTGTGTGGAAAGGAAACAAAATCATATATGTAAAAACTGTTCTCAATAAATGTTAGCATCTTACTGCCCACTCATGAATAAGACGAGATGTTACGCGATACCAGTTGACTGATTCTCCAAACCTCAGGCAAGCAAAATATTCCTTCTGTTCTTGTGGTTTATCTACATCCTTTCACCACATAACAACTGAATAAGATTTTGCTGTCATTCTTTTCCCATGTACTTACTCCAGGGACTGTGTCAAACAGTACTACCTCAATTGGTAATAAAATAGCTAAGTCCCGAGACCTTCCTTTTGATTACTCTGTATAACTGCTATCTTTACTTTTAAGCATAACTTAATAATGGAAATTTATATGCATATTGAGATATCTTCAGCATGTAGTGTAGCAGTTCTCAAACTTTGCTTTTAGGACTTCTTTACTTTCTTACAAATGATTGAGGACCCAAAGAGCATGTTTGTTTTGGCCATAGCTATCAACAATTACTGTATTACAAATTAAGACTACCTATTTCAAAAATTATTTTTAATGTAAAATAATAATAAACCTAATACATGTTAACACATAAAATATTTTAATGTAAAATAATATTTTCCAAAAACTGGTGAGAAGAGTAACATTTTTATACATTAAAAAAAATCTCTATAGTATCTATCTTTAAGAAAGCCAGCTGAATCCTCATATCTGCCTTTGAATTCAATTTGTTGCAATATGTTATTTTGGTTACACTGTTTTGCTGCACACATATATTCAGTTAGAAAACAGAAGTATTTTTGTAGCATTTTTCCAATAATTGTGGATATGCTTCTTTGATACTACCTCAAAATTCAACAAGTAGGGCTTCCCTGGTGGCGCAGTGGTTGAGAGTCCACCTGCCGATGCAGGGGACGTGGGTTCGTGCCCCGGTCCGGGAGGATCCCACATGCCGCGGAGCGGCTGGGCCCGTGAGCCATGGCCGCTGGGCCTGCGCGTCTGCAGCCTGTGCTCCGCAACGGGAGAGGCCACAACGGTGAGAGGCCCGCGTACCGCAAAAAAAAAAAAAAAAAAAATCAACAATAGTTTCTTTTTTTTTTTAAACATCTTTATTGGAGTATAATTGCTTTACAATGGTATAAGTAATAGTTTCTTAAAGGTTACTTGCAATGAGGAAATGGAAGCCATACAATGAATATTTGATACTAGAGTAGATTAAATTTGCTGGTCCACCTTGCACTTTGAACTGGCTTTAAATCTATGAATAATTTTGTAACATCATGCACTGTAACATTATGCATAGGAAATATTGGTTTGAGTTATGCAGATCTTCCAAATGTTGGGACATTTCATATAGAATATAAAAAAATCACATCTGCTTATATCATCACTGATCTCCTCTGAAAAGCCTTTAAGTATTAGGGAACTACGAACGTCACAGTGAAGACATACAAGTTTTCCAAAATTCTAATTTCCACTTGAAAGCTCAACTTTTATCATTGGCAATAAATACTGTTAATTGGTTTCCCTGAGGTGAATGACTCACTTTATCTTTCAAGGAAAATGTCTACCAAATAACCAACTTTGAATCCCCATAGTTTCTCTGTCATTCTTCCAGTTTAAAATGATGCTATGAAACGAGTAGTTAGTTTAGCTTACGACTCAAACAATTGCACAAGAGCTTTTACTCTAGACAGCCACTGCATAGACAGTATGAGGTATAAGTGCTTTATGTTTACTTCCCATTTTATCATAAATGATATATACTCACTGACTTCATTCTTATGAAGGTATCAGCAGTTCTACTCAACTATTTGTTATCTGCATAAGAGCAAATTTAACAAAATGAAAGGGCAAAGAATATTTTGGTATGATCATGAAAAAAAAATATTGATCTCATGGACCCTCTGGAAAGGTCTCAGGGATCTCCAGAGGTCCACAGACCTCAATTTGAGAATCATCAACATAGAACATATACAAGTCTTGGAGTCATACAAATGTTTACATATTCTTACTTCTCCAAGGTAGGGAGGAATCTGTTACACTTTGCTTTATCCTTCTAGGAGAAATTTCTCCTGTCATCATTTAACTCTTCACTTTCCTGATAGCAAGTGAATAATTTTCCATTAAAAAATCTGTTAGCAGATTTCAGTCTTATCGTATCAACTTTATCTACAGGCTGAAGCTGCAGACCCACCTCTACCTGTCCTAAGGTTTCCCAGGGGTAGACAGATGGGTAGCCTCAGTCTTATGAAGCATACTTATGAAAAGGCAACAATGTTCAACTGATTCTGTTAAAGCATTACATAATCTCTTGGGTGAAATGCTGTAGATGAGGGAGCATTAAACAAGAAAGTATAGGTATGGGCTCTGATAAACTACTAACAGTTATGAGCTGTAGGGCTAGGTTGTGATTTTTTAGCCAAGTCTTGAATACATGGTAATGAAAAGAGAAAAAGTTGCAATTAGCTTTAGTGTCTTTGACAGTGAACAATAGACTGTAAGCTATATGTCAATGTTTTGTTTTCCACCCTAGATATGAACAACAGTCCCATACAGAAGTCTGATGCTCAAGCACGATGACTATGCACATATGTACTATATAAAGTACAGTTGATTCTCATTATTTTCAGTAGTTATGTTCTATAGAGTTTCTGTGAATACTGAATTAATCAATACTGAACTATTGCTCTCAGGGGTAATACAGAGTTCGGTTCCTGCAAGCCTGTGGTCACAGCATTTTTATCATTCAAAACACTATTTGCGTCATATAGGTTTGTTTGCTAAATTCCTTATAAAATAAGGTAGATATATCTGCCTTGAAAATCCACTCTTCTACATAACCCTTTTCGCAGAGTTTTTTTTTTTTTTAATTGTTCTATAGCCTCCTATCTGCAGAACCTGCCTCACTTGCAAGTTTAACATTTTCTTGCTATATTACCCTTTGAAATGAGCAAGCCAGCCAGCAGTAGCCGAGAAGTGTTTAGCGTTTTCCTAACCCTGGGTAACGTGCACAGTAAATTTCTTTGGCTATCACCCTCACAACAATGCTGCCCACTATGCTTTCTATTGGTCATCATCTCATGAATGTACAAGTTTAGCCACTTTCTCGTCTTTTCCACAGCTTTATCACACACTACATGTTAGTTTAGCACTTTGTACAGTGTCCTCATGTACAAATCAGTGAACTTTCTCTTCCTTTTTCTGGATGGACCATATTGTTGATTCATTAACATTAAACTCACGGCCAACAGCACTATAACTCACGGTGGAACAAAGCTTATCTAACACATGTACTTTCTCCATAAGGCACATCACAGCCTTTTGCACTTAGGAACACTAGACAGCACTTCAGCACTACGTTTGAGGGCTATTTTCAGCAGCAAAAGCACCAAGAAAAAAAAAAAAGCAAAGAACGCGGCACTAAATAGACTGCTAAAAGGATGCTTTTTACAGCGTAAGAGCTAAAACAAGAAGGCAGGCATTACCTTCTCAGTTGGGAATGTGTATATTGGGCAACTAAAAAATTCTGCTGCTCTGCATATGTGCAAGAATAAGTATAAAAGCACCATAATAAGTATTGATTTTGTGGTTACAAGTATATTTTCGTGAGTAGGTGAATTCACAAACACAAAATCCACAAATAATGAGGGTTTACTGTACTTACACGGAATTTAAAGTTCAAAGGTATTTGGAATTATAAAAAAGATATAATCAAGAACAGAAAGATGAAACTGCAAGTGTATTTTTTTTTTTTTTGCTTTCGGTAATGAAAGTGTTCACCTATAAATTTCTAATGTTTAGAGATAACACTGTATTACTATTAAGGATATTAAATTAGCTTGTTACATATGGTGTAACATTAAAAACCCAGAAATTCTGAACAATTTTAATTATGAGCTCTTCATCCAAATGCATCAATTCCCAGTATAAGTCCAATGAAAGAAAATACATTTCAGTTATTAGTTTTTGGTATTGAATGTAATATTGGTAGAAAAGTTATGATGCTTGAATTAAGAAAAAGTGCCAACTTGAATAAAAAAGTAATAAATCAGAAAACATTTATGAAGCATTTTATTTTGAAAATTCATTTCTGGAAAATTACAATTTCCCTGACTAGGATTAATTCCAGAAGTTTTAGAGAAGGCAACCAAATGTAGAAACACAATTTATAGAAAAACCTCATTATTATCCATTTTAAATCATCCATAAGTATTTTAAGATCTCCTTAATAACGGCTAAATGCTACAACTTTTCTTATCTCAAACTTGAATCATGCTTTATCACAATATGAAGAGGAAAGAGTAGTAGTTTTTCTTTTTTTGGTGACTTAACAGTTTTTCTTTGTTTCTTTTTCCAAGTCCTCTCATATTCATTAAAATATACCAGCCCCAAGTTATTTCATCCATATTAGTCTTTCCTATATTTGGTTTTCATGGTAAGTTAGATTAAACCTTCTTGAGTCAACTAATTTGTATGGAGTTATCAATATGTGGAACTATATGATAGTATCATGTTAAATCTCAGAAATTTAAGAATTCATCTTATATGATGAAGTTTCCCTTATTTAGTGACAGACAAGCAACACTAAAGACTACCCTTCCACTTCTTCTTTGCTCTATTAACTTCAAAACCAAGTAAAGAACTCTGCTTTGGGATAGGCTCAGTTAATGGAAAACTATAAATCCTTGGATGACAGTTCAGTTATGAATCTCTTTAAGTTAAACGTTGGTCATATGTCAAGCACCTGTAGGAACAGCCCTCATTTATATTCCTCTAACCCTCAGTAGGGAAGGTTCTAGGAGGCTAAACTCTGGAGCAGTCATATTGCTAGTCATAACTTAGCATTCTAATAAAATTTTCTCAGTAATGAGGTTTATGTTAAGTGTCATTGATTAATCAACTATTTATTTAATATACGCCTTGAACTGTGTGAGTCACCTGGGATAGAAAATGAATGATACTGTATATTGCTGTCCATTGCCATTTTTCAAGTTAATTTTAGGTATGGAAAGAAAGAATCACTATTTTCATTAGAAGATCATCCTTTCCCCAATGTATATGTGTTGGTCTATTTCTATACTTCAGTCTCTCCTACTGGTTGACCTGTTGATCCCTGCACTAGTCCCATACTCTATTAACTTCTCAAACTTTATGATGAGTCCTGAAATCTGGTAGCATGTATTCTTCTTAAGGATTGTACTAGCTATGCTATATCCTTTGAATTTCCATATAAACATGAAAATTACCTAATTAATATCCACCAAAATGAAAAACTATACTTATAGTTGGAATAGTAATAAATCTATAGATCAATTATATTCCTCATTTATTTAGCTCTTCATTAAATTCTCTAAGCAATGTTTTAAGGCTTTCAGTATAGAGATCTCACACATCTGTGAAGTTCTCTCCTGGGTATTTTGTGGTTTTATGCTGTCATAGCTGATATTTTTAAAATTTCATTTCGTAAGTGTTTGTTACTAGTATATAAAAATAGAAGTGATTTTTATATACTGACCTGTATCTATAATTGACCACTCTGGAGCTGTTTTACTATTTTTGCAGTGTGTGCTTCCATTTGGAATTATTTTCCTTCAAGCCAAAGAACTTTCTTTAGTATTTCTTGTAGTGAAAGTTGCTAAACACATTGTTTTGTTTAAAAAGTATTTATTTTGTACACATTTTTGAAGAATATTTGTCAAGTATAGAATTCTATGTTGACGTTTTTTCTTCTTTTAGCCCTTTAAATACATCATTTCATGTTTTCTTGCTGCAACAGGGAAAAGTCAGTTACCAGTCTTATTATTGCTCTTACAAAGGTAATGCATATTTTTTACTCTGGCTATTTTCAAGATTTTCTTTTTACCTTTGGCGTCAAATATCTGGCCCTGCTATGCCTTGGTGGTGTTTTCTTCACATTTATACCTTTTAGGGATTACTAAATTTCTTAAATCTGTAGATTTAGAAATGTCTCACAAATTATTTTTTTCTAATATTATTTCTGTCCCATTCTGTCTCTCTCTTCTCTTTCTGAGATTTTAATCATTCACATTTTTTACCCTTTTGACTACATAATGCATCTCCCCTATAATATATTTTCTTTTTCTTCAGTTTTTCGTCTTGAGCTTCACTTTGTATGTTTTCCATTGGCCTGACTTGAGCTCATTAATTCTGTCAAGATTGCAGTTAATCCTCATTCAATGAATTTTTAATTTCATATATTGTATTTTTCAGTTCTAAAATGTCCATTTGATTTTATATTATATATATATATATATACACACATATATATATTCAGATATTGTTTGAGATCTCTTGTCATTGATTTTTTTCCCATTCTTCCTTCTATTTTCTTGAACATATTTATAATAGTCATGTGTGAGTCCTCGTTTGGATCACCTGTGGTTCTGCTTCTATTATCTGCCTTTTCTCTTACTGGTCACATTTTCTTGCCTCTTAGCATGTCTAGTATTTTTCTCTTATTAGGTTATGTAGACATTAAAAATAACTTTGAGATAAAATTCCTACAATTCCCCAAGTGGGCTGCATTTCTTCCATTAGGCAGGTAGACTGAGAAGCTGAGTTGAGGCTAGGTTGGAACTTTACACTTAGCCCACCCTCTATTTTCAATCATCAAAAGGATGAAATCTGTTTTGTGGTTATTTCAGGCTCCTCCCTCCAGTGGGACTTTGGGAAACCTGTTTCCCAAGCACCATAATAAGAAGGGAAGTTGATTTTGACTTTCCTAACTAAGAACCTATTCTCCTTTATGATCCCAGAGCTCAGCACATGCCCATGAGGGATGGGATAGGAAGAGCTGCCATTTGGCTCTCCTTTAGTTTTCGATCTGTGACATGACAAAATATGAAAAGCTCTGATATTTCATTCCTCCACGAGACTAACTCTGTCTAACCCAAACCCACCCTATGTCCAGGGTGGGTGGGAGGAAGAGAGAAAGATTGAGAGAGACAGAGACTGAAGAAGAGAAAAAGAGAAGAAAAGCCAATGACATAATTTCAGGACACCTGGGAAAGGCTCTCCCCTATCTGAAACTTTAATTCAACTACTCTTTGTTTTCACAGCTTTCTGCCATCCTTTAAAAATAGGAATCTGTAATATATCTGTCATTTTCCCCCCCAAATTCTATCAGTGACAACAATGGCATGCTACCATCAACTTCATTCTACCAAACAGTGGAAATTTATCTGAAAATTTATCTCATTTTTTCAAGGTAGGAACATCCCACCTAAACTCGTGTTCAGTTTTTGACAGTCATTAAAGTTAGATCTTACTGACTTCTAAATAAGTTATAATGATGTTATTAAAAGAAGTGGCTAATTACATTAAAATGCCTATCAAACTGTCAATTTAGTCAATTTTGTCAAAACAGTAAGTATGCCAACTGTTTTAGAAAAAGTCAGAGATAAATTACAATACTTAACATTTTCTCAGAAACTTGCAAATACGTGCTGGTTACTAAACATTTTTCTTAATGTTATTCATGATTAATTATATCACTACTAAGCAGCAGATTAGCTTTGTGTCACAAATATTTTAATGTCATTAGCGTATCAAAATTCTAAAAAAGTATGTCTCTTGTTACTTGTGTTATGCTAATAAGAAACTTTATATATTGTTCTTCTATAGAATATATATTTCTGCAAAAAATCCCTTGCTTTTGAAACCAGATCTCTCATTTCATAATCAACATTTTTTTTAACATCTTTATTGGGGTATAATTGCTTTACAATGGTGTGTTAGTTTCTGCTTTATAACAAAGTGAATCAGTTATACATATACATATGTTCCCATATGTCTTCCCTCTTGCGTCTCCCTCCCTCCCACCCTCCCTATCCCACCCCTCCAGGCTGTCACAAAGCACCAAGCCAATATCCCTGTGCCATGCGGCTGCTTCCTACCATAATCAACATTTTTAATAGTAAAACTTTGTGATTATTTAAACAAAATAACTAAAGTTTTTGACGTTTGCTGCTGTTGTTGATGTTGTTTAAAATAAAGATAAATGAATATTGCTGGGCTTGGAGAACAATGATGGCCAACTGACACTGAATCTCCCCCACACACCCTTCCAAATAAATCATAAAAATGACAATAATGGCAAATAAATCCAAAAATAACCCATGACTTCAACAGCACTAAGAGACAGAGAATACAACAATCTTTAAAAACAGAGAAAAGAAAATTCCAGCAGAGTTTCCACCTGATGTTAAGCCTGTAGGTATGGAGAGGGAGAGAGAAAAGGCATAAGAGACTCTGAGAAAATATGTGAAGGAAGCAGAGGACATAGATGAAACACAGACCAAATCATTCCCCGAAAAACAAACTTCAGCATTACATTCCAAAATAATAAATTCAGGTAAAATGTGGTTGATTATAACACTAGCTATAGAGAAGGGGCTTGGTAGTATACAGGATCAGCAGTGGCAGCCTGGAAGAAGCATTGCTTCCTGAAGAGAAAGAAATATAAAGAGGCTGGAATGAGCCATGAAGGAAAATGAGAAAATAACAGGGCAAAATTAATGCTTCTTGCAGAAAAAGGTGACAAAACACCAACTCTTCAACTCTCCAACACCAATCAACAACAACATTCTTTTAAAAACTGAACAGAAAAGAGCAAAAATGACAAACTGTACTTCTGAATTAAGAATGCTATTCATAGAAGAAACAATAGAAGGAAGCAGATGTCAATATAAAATGACTTAAAATTTTGAAATTGTGACTAAAGCAATTCTACTGATGAAAACTATCTCCTAAGAAACAAACATGAAGCTAAATGAAATAACAAAAACATTCCAAGTTGAATTAAACATCCTAAAACATGTATTTGGGGTCATGAAAAAAACACCTTGAATTATAAATACAAAAACTAATACCAGAAATGGACAAATTAGAAAAAAAGAGAACTGAATGAACTCACAAAAGAAATAAAAGAAAAAGAGTAACATATCAGAAATAAAGACTAAAGGAAAAGATTCCCAAGGGAAAAGAGGTTCAAATGAAAATTTAATAAAGGCCATTGTATAAAAGAAGTAAAATCCCCAGGAGAATAAAAAATTCTACTTAAAAACGTAAAAAGGGCCAGAGAGAAAGTGTTTGAATTGGAAGACAATCAAAAATAGTCCAAGGTGGAGGTGGGGGAGGGATGAATTGGGTGATAAGCGTTGACATATATACATTAATATGTATAAAATAGATAACTAATAAGAACGTGCTCTATAAAATAAATAAATAAAATTTAAAAAAACAATAGTCCAAGGCATGTATAATTATAGTCTATAAAAAGGAAAATCAAAAGAATAAAAACTAATATTTCAATATTTATAATGATAATCAAAAAACATTCTAAAAACAAAGAATGCCTGATTCCACATATTGAATTTACTCTGAACTCTGGCACATATCTAGCAAAGCTATTAAAGTTTAAAGACAAAGTCCTCAGAACCTTCAAACAAAGGGATGCAAATTCAACAGAATTAGAATGTTAATAGACTTCTCAAAAACAAATACAAAGCAAGGCACAAGTAGAGTGGTATTTTCGAGAAAGTTAAAGAATAAAAGCATGAGCCAAAGGCATTATCTTTAGTCAAAACCTTTTTTTAAGTATCAAGGCTATAGAAAGACAGATTTAAATGTGAAGGACTCTGGGAATATTGTACACATGTACACTTCCTGAGGAGTCTACTTGAGGATGAGCTTCATCTAACCAAGAGGGGACTGGAAAAACTTGCAAAGGCAGTGATGGTGAGCATTCCATATGTTTACTTTTAGAATTAAGACTAAAACAAAGGTGGAATCACAGGTAGAAAAATAATATTCATGAAATTATAATTTATGACAAAGTTTGAAGAGTCTGGCTCCTGGCCAAAGTCCAGTGTTTGGGTGTGTGATCTTTCGGGCCTCACAGAGGAAAGCAGCCCACACCAGACTTGGTGGATGCCAGCGCACTGCAGTCTCTGAGGAAGCTGTTAGTCAAGGACCCAGGTCCTACTGGCTGGCCATGTTCTTAGAACAGAATAGTATAACATAAAATATATTAGAGAAAGAGGTGAAGAGCATATGGTAAGGCAAAAGCAGTATAATGTTTACAAAGGATAAATTTGGTTAAAGGATATACAGATATTCTTCATAATACTCTTATTTTTGCAACTTTTCTATGTTGAAAATATCTTCTAGTACAAATTCAAAAATATGTATAAACTAAAAAAGTAAAATTATTTGCAAAATGTATTTACTGGGGAGTATAGTGAGGGGTCATAACATTTGATGTCTTTGTGGATCTCAATATAAATCAATTTCTCCCTTACAAAATATAATTTCACATTGGCTGGATTTCTCTGTTCCTCCAAATCTGGTCTCTGGCTCTCTACAGTTTGCTGTGTCCCTCTGGATGCTGACATTTATGGACTGAATGAATTGGCTCCCTTTTCCTAAGGTATTCTCTTGCGTTTATCCAATGAGATATGCAAGTAGGATCACCATGTGTGAGATAAGTTAGGTCAAGCTTGCTTTGTTCAAGGCTTTGTTCCTCTACTAAAGTTTACTATTTCTTTTGAGTGGTCCTTTTGAACAGACACAACTGTACTTAAAGCTACAACTCTATCTTCAGGAACCTGCAAAACTATTTCTTTCCCTTGCTTAAGGGATGTAACAGCAACCTTAGTCTGTGAGCCTACTGCCCAAGCTTCACTGTCCCTTGTTGGTTTCCTTTAACCCTGCCCACACTTTTATAAATACTCCCTTTATTAAGCTTTTCCGCAGTCACTCTTTTTTGAGAGTGTTGTATCTTTCTTGCAGGGATCTTGTCTACGTAATACTAATGGAAAAAAAAAAAACCTACAAAAAAATGGAATGTATTTAAATGCTGAAAATATTCTAAAAACTGTGTATTACAAAAAAAGCAATTATTAGTAGAAGCAGTGAAACAGTATGTAACATTAATCATTTTGAAATATCTACATGGACTGTTTCACAGATGAAAAAAGGATGAAACTTATTGTGTTAAGAAAGCATCATATGTTTTCTCAAAAGATTTCTACAGAGTAGCTTAATGTAATGGTGCATATATAGTTTGGTAGGGATTAAATATTTATATATGGATACCAGAAGCAATACCTTAAACACGAAATGAAGCCCATGCTATTTCTGATCATTTACATTATAAATTATTATCACTTAAATTTTATCACTCTCCTTGCAGCCATGGTTAACATCCTAAGGACCATTCAAGGGAAAGGAAGGGTCAAAGTAACTAAAAGCAATTTAAATACAAAAGATGGCTATTTTCCCTAATTTTTCTTTATCTTCCCTCCATGTTTCTCAAAATATTCTGTCCATATTCTTTAACAAAATCCACCTGAATTCTACCACTGAATATTAATATCAGCAGGTTAGGTAAAAGGGGACATTTTCTTTCATTCAGTTTATGTTAACTCCATGTTCTAGTTGCTCAGTCTCAAAATTTTGGAGTCATCCTGGATTCCTATCTCTGTCTTGTACCTCAAATCCTATCCATCAGCAAAAACTATTGGTTCTGACTTCAAAATATAAAATCTGACTAATCATCACTTTCTCCACTGCTCCACCCTCATCTGAACTACCTTCTCCTCTCACTTAGGTTACTATAATATCCATCCAATTGCCTCTCTTAATATCTCTTCTTAACACAGTGTCCAGAACAATCCCTTTAAAAGGAAGACAGACTATGTCACACATTTCCTCAAAACTCTACAATGGTTCCTCACTTCACTCAAAGTAAAACCCGAAGTCTACACCTGCTTAAAAGGCCCTATGTGATCTTCTTCCCATTACCTCTCAAAACTCACTGCCTACTAATTTTCAACACATGCTCTCTCCTCTAGCCAAACTGGCCTCCCTGTTGCCCCACAAATGCAGCAGGCATGATTGCCACCTTTATACTAGCTATGCTCACTGCCTGGAATGCTCAACTTCCAAAGATCCACAAGATAAACTTTATGTATTTTCTTAAATGTCACCTTTTCAAGGGGTCTACTAAGACCTCCTACTTAATATTTCTAAGATGTCCCTCATCCCCAACATCCTATCCCCCACTCTTTTCTATTTTATTTGTTTCACAAGAATCATTGTCTTATAACTTTCTATATATTTATATATTCCATTTATTATTTATGGCCTCCTGTGACTCAAGTGCAATGACTGGCACTAAGCAAGTGTTCAATAAAAATTTGTTGAATGAACTGATGAATTAATACATGCAAAAAAATATGTATTGGGGCTTCCCTGGTGGCACAGTGGTTGAGAGTCCGCCTGCCGATACAGGGGACACGGGTTCGTGCCCCGGTCCGGGAAGATCCCACGTGCTGCCGAGTGGCTGGGCCCGTGAGCCATGGCTGCTGAGCCTGCGCGTCCGGAGCCTGTGCTCCGCAACGGGAGAGGCCACAACAGTGAGAGGCCTGCGTACCGCAAAAAAAAAAAAAAAAAAAAATATGTATTGAATGCCTCCAAAATTGTTAGGTACTCTAAAAGGTTTTTTTTTCTAATAAACATATATTCTGTAGGTTAATGATATTGAATATCTAAATGTATTAAAATCATAATACAATTTTATCACAAAAAAGAAATTTCTAATTTCTGAGTAAATCCTACTCAAATATTTCTGTATATATATTTCAAACATACCAAAATGGAAAGATTTATCTTGTCATTACTCCCCTTTATATTTGCTCTCCACTCCCATCTCAGCTCCAAAGCTGGATTATGTGGTTCTACTTCTCTTTGTACCACCATGGCACTTAATATATTTGATTGGGGTTATCTCTTAACATGTCTCTATCCCATAATTGATTAAGAAATTTTCCAGGGCTATGTCTATTGCATTCACCTTAGTTTTCCCAGCACTTAAAGTCGGTACTGCATAAATGTTTAATGAATAAAAATGAGAAAAAGAAAAGAATACGAAAGCACACAGACCTCCCTGTATATTTTTTTTTTGCAACTTGTCAATGTATTAATTGTTTCAAAATTGAGAAAAAGAAGTAAGTTTCCTTCTTGCCTTTTTCTTAAAGTTTTCTTCAGTTGTAAGTAGTCAGATAAAAGAAGCCTATATAAAAGCCCAGACAAAAGAATGAAAACTCAACCTAAGACTGAAATGAATTAATTTTTCTAATGTTTTAGTTTTACTACATGTAGGTAATTGACTGTTTTCAAAATGTCACATAAACATGCTAACATTTTTATTGTTTTAACACTCTTTATCACCCCTAGAGTACCATGAAAATTTTATTAGTGTTTGTAACAAATTCAGGGATCCTGGGTCATGGTGCTTTAAGCAAAGGTATATTTAAGAGCTTAATTAACATTTGAGCAATCCTTCAGTATCAGCTATGGGTTTGATTTCAAATTCCCATTTATTTAATGATGGCTCTACCAACAATAACTTGAATTACAGTAAGAAGACTGAAAATTAATTCAAGCACAAGAATCAAGAATTCAAGATTTTCTAAGTACTATAAAAAGCACTTGATCTATGAATCTGAAGCTATCAGAACAGTTAAACTGATCAGCTAATGTATTAACTACATCCTAGGACAAGCTGATCAATATTTTGCCTTAGATTAAAAATGTAAGGATGCTACTAAGATATATCTATGATGAATAAGATAAAGCTAACTCTCCAGTAACACTTAAATTATTATAGGCAAATAAAATGTATCATCAACTCAGGAACTTGTTTATTTATTTTCAAATTGGAGAGCATTTTCGGAGAAAAACTCAGAGTTGTATTGACTTTAGCCAACATGTTTTCCAATTATTTTATCCAGAAAAATAACTCATTGGTTTTTTTTTTTTCTTTTCAACTTGACAATATAAAAAGATGCACAGCTCTAAGAAATAAGGGTAAAATCAGCTTAACACATTTTTCTTACCTAAGCTTTTGTCTTTATGGGGGATCAATAATTCTGTCATGAAGAAAAGCCTATCACAGAATTCTAACTACAAAGATAAAACTTCTCATTGGTTTATTTAACAGTAAAATTTAGATTTCAGTTAATCTCCTTTGCCTGATGGAATAGCCAATGCTTGATCCAGTAGACAGATATATTATGCATTAAAGTTGGAGAATGACCATTAGATCATACCCTATTGCCTTTATTCTGGTTAGGTCACGAGCCTCTCAAAGCCTATTTGAAATGTAATATTCTTAATGAGAATGAGTCTGAAACTGGAAATTTAACAAGCATATGTTTATGAATACAGACACTAACTTGCCTTTGTGCTGTCTTTGTAGTTAGCTGATTTTTTTTTTTTTTTTTTTTGCTGTACACGGGCCTCTCACTGTCGTGGCCTCTCCAGCTGCGGAGCACAGGCTGCGGACGCGCAGGCTCAGTGGCCATGGCTCACGGGCCCAGCCGCTCCACGACATGTGGGATCCTCCCAGACCGGGGCAAGAACCTGTGTCCCCTGCATCAGCAGGCGGACTCCCAACCACTGCGCCACCAGGGAAGCCCAACTGCTTATTTTTAAAAGTGAACCTCCTCTACTCTACTCAGACTGTTTTAATTCCATAGAACAGCATCCTTCCTCCCATCCATAGAGCTTTCTTCCCTAAAATTGTACCTAGGATACTTCCACTAAATAGTCACTCCCATTCTTATAGCTGAAACTCAATGCAATCTTGTAATTATGTGCTTATCCCTGTTTTAATGATTATACATTTGTTTTGTTTCTAAAACTCTGTACAGGTTGCAGAGGAAGGATATGTTTGAATTCCTGTGAATGCTGTGGTCAGATAATAAATACTAGATGACTAATGGACTGATCACAGTCCCATAAAAAAGGCATTGTATTTACTTCAGTCTGTATTTCCTGAACAATACTGGTTTAAACAAAAAGAAAAAAAGAAGATCTACAGGTTACAGGCTAGAAAATGTGGCTCAAGAAGAAGGATTCCTGCTGTGGATAAACCTATCAAAGATAATATCTTGCCTTCTCATAGGGAGAATTGCTGCTTCAGAGTGATAGCTGTATCTACATAAGTAGCAAAGTAAAATATTTATGGCAAAAATCCCTACTTATAAGGGAAATCATATGAGTAGAGAAATACTTATGTGGGATTTAGTGACCCAGAAAGTCTAGATCCTTGATCAAACCTCCACTTAACTTTGCCTGAGGAGAGTAATTTGGCATACATATGCAAAGGGTTACAATAGGAATTCTTTTACTTTTAACAAAATTTGTCCCACATCACATTTTAGCAATATAATTAGGCACTGAACATGTCATACAGCCCACTGAAATTACACAGAGCATTTAAAGACCATTTTAAGGTATTCTCATAATTTCTAATTGCTTAGATATTTTATTATAGATACAGTTTTCACTTCATAAAGCTTCCTGTAAAGAAACTTCTACCAATATTTTTATTGCCAACTTGATCAGCCTGATTCCTTTTTTCCTGCTACACAGAAGTTGCTCTGTTGGCTACCAGCATACATTCCTCAAGGGATGTTATAAATGGAAATAAGGCACTTAGGGATGTTATAAATGGAAGAATAAGGCCAAGAAGGGAGTCAATAAAGAATGGGGAAATTATTCTTGTGAATATTTGTACACAAATATAATTTCGAGGAATTGTACATATGCTTGCACACATGATTTATACCTTAATTTTTTTTAATGAATAAAGAATTTTTTCCCTATTTATCATGGGTTTTTAAGTGAAATGCAAAATATTTCATGAATAAATCTCTTAAATACTAGAATAAGTAATCAACTGGCAGCAACTTTGATAGTTCAGTTTATGTTTCTTTTATCACTTTTCCATCTTTGTTCCTCATGTGGATAATAGCAGAGACAGAGAATGTTGCTTCAGAGCATGAAAATAGAAGTACATTATTTGAAATTCACAGCACAATTGTTCAGAAAGCATTCTGGAAAAAAAAATAAGAAAAAAGTAGCATGGAAAACATTCACAGTAGGGGGGGGGCACCAAAAAGAAAACCAAGAAAAAGATGTTGAATAGTCAAAACAATCTTGACAAAAGAACAAAGCTGAATGTATCACGCTCCATAATTTCAAGCTATACTACAAAGCTACCATAATAAAAACAGTATGGTACTAGCACAAAAACAGACACACAAATCAATGGAACAGAACTAAGAGCTCAGAAATAAACCCACACATATATGGACAATAAATTTACAACAAAGGAGCAAAGAATATACAATGGAGAAAGGATAGTCTCTTCAATAAACAGTGCTGAGAAAACTGAACAGCCATATACAAAAGAATAAAACTAGGCCACTATCTTATACCATACACAAAAATTAACTCAAAATGGATTAAAGACTTGAATGTAAAACCTGAAACCATAAAATTCCTAGAAGAAAACACAGACAGTAACTTTATTGACATTAGACTTAGCAATGATTTTGTGGATCTGAATCCAAAGGCAAGGGGAAAAAAAGCAAAAATAAACAAATGGGATTACATCAAAGCAAAAAGCTTCTGCACAGAGAAGGAAATTAACATCAAAATGAAAAGGCAACCTACTGAATGGGAGAAGATATTGGCAATTCATACCAGATAAGGGTTAATAACAAAAATATCGAAGAACCCATAGAATTCAACAACAACAACAACAAATGAACAATTAAAAAATGGTCAGAGGATCTGAATATGCATTTTTCCCAAGAAGACATACAGATGGCCAAAAGGCATATGAAAAGATTTAACATCACTACTTATTAAGGAAATGCAAATCAAACCACAATTAGATATTACCTCACAAATGTTAGAATGGCTATTATCAAAAAGATAAGAAATAACAAATATTAGAGGATGTGGAGAAAAGAAAACCCTCATGCATTGTTGATGGGGGCTGTAAAATGGTGCAGCCACTACTGAACACAGTATGGAGATTCTTCAAATAACTAGGACTAGAAATACTATATGATCCAGCTATTCCACTTCTGGGTATTTATATAAAGAACATGAAAACACTAGTTCAGAAATATATATGCACCTCTATGTTCAATATTCATTGCAGCATTATTTATAATAATCAAGATATGGAAGCAACCTAAGTGTCCATGGAAAGATGAATGGATAAAGAAGGTGTGGTATATTTATATATATGCTACTCAGCCATTAAAAAAAGAGAATGACATCCTGCCACTTGCAACAACCTGGACAGACCCTGAAGATGTAACACTAAGTCAAATACACCAGACAGAGAAAGACAAGTACCATATGATTTCATTCATATGTGGAATCTAAAAAAGAAAAAAAAAACAAACAAACTCATAGATACAGAGAATAGATTTGTGGTTTCCAAAGGGGAAGGGGGTTGGACAGTGGGTGAAATGGGGAAGGAGGTCAGCTGTATGGTGATGGATGGTAACTAGATTTGTGCTGATCACTTTGTAGTGTATACAGATGCCAAATTATAATGCTATGCTGTACACCTGAAACTTATATATATATATTACATTTATAGACATTGAACCTGCACTATAAAAAGGAAACAATCATACATAAAAACTTCCCATCAGTATAATAGAGATTCAAATGATAAAATATTAAAAGTGAATGTAAAAGAAAAGTTTCATGCAAAAACAATGCATTGTATTCATATGAAGAGAGTAAAAGCAGAGAAGAAAACTACTGTGATTATAAAATAAAGGGAAATAATTCCTCATGCAAGAAGGTGGTATAATGAGAAAGAGAAGTGTCAAGAACCCAGTGTTTTACCTGTAGGTACACTAATAGGAAAATCTACCCATTCTGTTAAATGTTTATCATCACCCAAAACATAGTAGAACAGATATACTCTTTGATTTTATAAGAAAAGGAAAGTCAGAAAAAGAAACCAAAAAAGAGCATTTACCTCAAAAGTGACTCTCAACACTGGCCTTTCATCCATTGTTAGCCCAAATTCAAACTACAAGTTTCTTTAAACCCTATTTCTTTAAAATCTAAGTCACAAAACTGCAAATTATCTAAACTCCTTTACGAATACTCTAATATCTAAAAACATTCACTCTACTGTTTGACACAGGATCTAAATACCTTAACACAAAAAGAACTCAATGTTAGAAATGATACTTGTCTCAGGCAGGGAGGCAAGATAGCCCTATAGAAGGAGAACTTGTTTTAAATAAAAACAAGCTAAGTTTATTGAACACTTACTATGTGTCAAACACTGTTATTTACATGTATTATTTCACAATGATCCTATGGGATAAGCGCTATCATTACAATTACTTTGAAAAACTGTGGTACAAAAAGTTAAGTAATTTGTCCAAGGATTTAAGTCCTGTAGTTGGGGGAGGTGAGAAGAATATAAACCTGATGTGGGTAAACCCATAAGGCTGGGCTTTTACTCATGAAGCATCCTATGTTAATGGGCTGACCTGGCAACTAACTAGCTATGCAACTACAGGCAAATTATTTAGGCTTTTTGCCATGCCTCAATTTTCTTTAATTATAAAGTCACTTTAAATGTTTTTCACAATAACTAAATTCTCTAGGTTTCAAATAAAAACAATTTGAATTAAGCACCATCATTGAGGGAGTCATCCTATGAGGCAATATGATGATATAAGAGATCTTTTCTCTTAAAAAACATACTTTTTCTTTCTTCTTCATATTTATTCACATGTACTTGTCTCTGAGGATAGGAAAGAACAATATTTCTCTTCCTGAATCCATGAGTATAAAGAAAGAAGCCACGCAAGACTTGACTCTGTTTCTTCACTAAGGAACCCACAAAATTTATGAGTGTCATTTTAATTGGCCAAGGAGAATGTAACTCCTGCAGGGTCCTCCAGCCAGAATTCCTTTGCCTACTCACTCTTTGCATCAAACCAGAAACACCAACCCCACACCCAATAACTCTTAACCTCCCAGATATCTTAGTAGAGGTAGAAATACCCATAATAGGACCCAGAAATCACATCAGCTGTGGCAACACCGGTCCTTACCCTCCAATCTTCTATTTAAACCAGAGTTTACTTAGCACTGACTTATGTAATTTTGGTTCCAAGGTAACCAGAAGTGAACTTTCTCTGAATGATTATGAAATAATTTTTTAAATTAAAGCATAATTTAGCTTCAGAAAAACCTACCTTTTTTTATGTACAGTTCTAAGAGTTACAGCCATGTAATCACCACCAAAACTGAGTTATAAAATAGTAGTTCCACCACTCCCAAATTCACCCTTTTTGGCGTATAGTTCTATCAGTTCTGGAAAACACACACAGTTGTGTAACTACTATCACAATCAAGACATAAAACAGTACCATCCCCACAAGACTCTCTTGTGCCCTTCTGTAGAAAATTTCACCCTTTGTCCCCTTCCCTTGGCAACTATAGATCCGTTTTCTGTCTCTATAATCATCTTTTTTCCAGAATGTCATATAAAAAGAATCATGCAGTTTATAGCCTCTTGAGTCCAGTTTTCCACTTAGCGTAATGAATGTGAAATTTATTCAAGTTGTTGCATTTATCAGTAGCTAGTTCGATTGCCGAGAAGTATAGCATTAAATGGATGTACCACAGTTTGTTTATTCAGTCACTAGTTGAAGGACACTTGTTGTGTCTGCAAGTGATTAGGAACAGAGTTGCTCTAAGTATTTGTATACAGGTGTTTGGGTAAACCTAAGTTTTTACTTCCCTTGGGTAAATCCCTAGCAATGGAATTGGTGGGTTGCACAGTAACTGTGACTTTACCTCATAAGAAACAGCCAAGCGGTCTTCCTAAGTGATCATACTATATTGCATTCCCAATAGCAATGTATGGATTTAAAAGTCCAATTTGCTCTCCATGCTATTATCAATTTTGTTGTTGCTAACTATTTCAATAGGCATAAGATGGTATCACAGTGTGGTTTGAATTTGCATTCCCCTAAAGACTAAAGATGCTGAGCATGTTTTCATGTGCTTACTTGGTATATACCTTTTTGATGAATATCTATTCAAATATTTAGACCTTTTAATAATTGGGTTGTTTGGATTTTTTTTATTATTGAGTTTTGAGAACTCTTTTATAATCTGGATAAAAGAACCTTATCAGGTATATGATAACTTACAAGTAGGTTGATTGTATTTTCATTTTCTCAACAGTGTCTTTGAATAGCAGATTTTTTTATTTTGATGAAGGTCAGTTTATCAGTATTTTCATTTTATGGGCTACGCTTTATTTAGAAAATCTTTTTGCCTAACAAAAGGTCACAAAAACTTTCTACAACATTTTCTTCTGAAAGTTTTATAGTTGTAGGTTTTAGATATAGGCCTATGACCCATTTTTTAGTTATTTTTTATATATGGTACAAAATAAGGATCAATGTTCATTTAGTCAGCATATGGATGTTCAATTGTTCTAATGTAATTTTTTAAATTGCCTTTTCACCTTTTTTGAAAATCAATTGACCATACGTGTGTGAGTCTACATCTGGCCTCTCTATTTAAGCAATTCATTCTGAAGGAGACTTAGGAAGTAGATGCCAGAACCATATCTAGGTATTGCCAACCAATGATGGTTCTTAAAATAGTTGTATTCATATACTTCATCCTAGGAGCTTAAGGCAGTACTGTTTCACTAGTCTTCTGCTTTATATAGTCAACTGAAAACAAATGGATTTCCCATGTGCAAAAACTGGACAAATTTTAAGGCTCTAAAAGAAAAAAAGATGAATTGATATAAAATCCAGGTCATAGAAGTTTTCAAAGAGTTAAAAGTTTAAAAGGATTAAAATTTATTTAAGAAAATTACTATTTTTAAATGGGATGCCAGAAAAGGAAAGGAAAGGAGAATAGGAAAGTGAAGGGAAAGAATAATAGAAAATGAAAAAAAGGGGGGAGGGGGCATTTACTGAGCACCTATTATTACCATACACCATATTAGGTGTTTTTTCATGTGATGTTAGTTATTTTGAATCATTCTTTCTGATACCAGTTTATTCAGCCAGTTTGTAGAGAAGGCAATCATAGAAGTCAAGATTCTTCCACCCAGTTCAATGTTCAATCCTATTATGTATCTCAAATCAAAAGTTATTCTTCAGATAACTGTAAGAGCCAAATTCTGTTGAATTCCTAATGAATCACATGAACTGTGGGAAGTTTTTAAGATATCCAGGAAAAACGTGACAAACTAAAAGATAATCAATTCTGTAGTGAAGTGTGGACAAGGAAGCCATGTGTCCATTCATTCAACAATCATTGAGCATCAGCACACTGAAGGGTCTATGCTGGGTACCACTGAAGCAAGAGGAGTTAAGACACACTCCAACCTCTTAGACTCAGGCACCTCAAGGAGGCGATGAAAGATATATCCAGTAACCGTGATTTGAAAGAAAAGAGAAAAATATTTAATGAAAGAAATGCAAACAAAATGCTGAGGTAGTTTTAGGAAGACAAAAAGAAAAAAATCTAAATGGGAAGATTAGAGAAACCGTAGGAACAGACTACACTTGAGCTGGTGGTTCTTAGAACGAGAAGCAGATATGATGACATGCCATGTTAAGGAGAAAAAGCACTTAAAATGCATGGAGAAAGTAGAGGTATGTGCAGGGAACAGAAAGAATAAGCTCACTGGGTTAAAACAGAATATGTGGAGATAAGTTATGGGAGATAACCTTGGGAAAGTAGACTGAGGTCAGATAATGCATGCCTTGCTATGACATTTATTCTTCCTACGACAAATATTTCCTGAGTGCCTACCAAAAGATAGGCACAACAGCAGGCACTAACAATATTAGCCACAAACAAGACACACAAGGTGCCTGCCCTCATGAAGGCAAAGTCTAGAGGCTCAGGAGTTTGGACTTTATTCAAGAAGCAATGGCTCTTGCATAGCACAGGGAGATCAGCTTGGTGCTTTGTGACCACCTAGAGGGGTGGGATAGGGGGGTGGGAGGGAGACACAAGAGGGAGGGGATATGGGGATATATGTATATATATAGCTGATTCACTTCGTTATACAGCAGAAACTAACACACAATTGTAAAGCAATTATACTCCAATAAAGATGTTTAAAAAAATTGGTAAATACTAGATTTAACAAAATTAAACAGCTTTCTTAAATGCAAAAGAAATAAAATAAAATTTAAAAATAAAGATGCAGACGTAGAGAATGGACTTCAGGACACGGGAGGGGGAAGGGTAAGCTGGGGCAAAAAAAAAAAAAAAAGCAATGGCTCTTAATGAAGATTTTCAAGCAGTCAGGCTGGTTTTGGGAGGTAAGATGGTAGAGGAATATTAGTATAACCAGAAAAACAAGTAAAAATATTCAAACTATTTTCTTTTGCATCCTAACTTTGATTTTGCTAAAAAGTGTGAACAATGAGAAATATATAGTGTTTTATAAATGAAAATCATTTCTAAATAGACTTTTGAACATTTAGAGTTTGGATGGGACAGTACACTGAATAAAATGTGTTGCTAAATAGGAGAATCACATTATAATGTGCAATATTCTGCACATTTGATGTCTCCTGGCATTATCTTCTGATCTCCACTCAGACAATGCCCGATTCATGAGATGATCAGACAGATATTGTCACTGAGAGTGAGAACTACTGCTGGCTCTTATCTGAGTACCATATATATATAGTATATAAACTATATATCTCTCTATATATCATATATAGTATACATAATATATATCATATATACATATCATAAATATCATATAGTATGATAGTATAGTATATATAGTATAAATATCATATATAGTATGTATATATGTAATATATATTTACATGTATATCTCCTAATATTGTTAAACCTTGAAAATAAAGCAGGTTTACATATACAGCATAAAGTTCATATAGTGGAGTGGAATTTATAATATGTTAATCTAGAAAGAAAAGTAACTTGTATCTAAACACCTTAATGACTTCCATCCACCTAATAATACTTGTACCAATGAGTATGTACACTCTATTTAGAGGAGAAAAGCTAAATTAAATAGATTCTTTAACTAGATTCAAACCCCGATTAATATTTAATTGTTAAAGGCTTAACTTCAAGGAAGGAGATAATTTTTCACCACCTGCTTCTTTCAGTAATTGAGATTTAAACAGGAGTGAAATTTAACAAGTTTTACTCTACAGAACATTCTGCACAGTTGATGTCTCCTTGGCATTATCTTCTGATTTCCACTTAGACAATGCCCAATTCATGAGATGATCAGACAGATATTGTTACTGAGAGTGAGAACTACTGTGGCTCTTATCTGAGTACCACCCCTCAGTCTGACACAATGCTCCCAAAGTTTCCAAGAGAAATTCTATTCTGGAGTTTATAATGTCCTATGTCCTCACAGTGGGGGTCAAATAGTGTGTCTGTGCTAAAAAACAGAAAATACTCAGCTTTGGTTATTGAAACAAATGACATGTGATTTCTTTTAAACTTTTCAATGATGTATTCAGGGCTTTTCCAGTATAGTACAATATAAAGAAACAGTATTTCCGAAATGATGATTAATTGATTTTGAAGATGATGAGTATGTAGAAAAATGCGATAACAAAAATATTAAGCATTACAATATTTCACTATGCTGGATCCCATGAAGTAAAACAACTCACTTTTCTCTCTACTATATATATAGTATATAAACTATATCTCCCTAATATCATATATAGTATACATAATATATATACATAACATATATCATATATACATATAAATACCATATGGTATGATAGTATAGTATATATATAGTATAAATGTCATATATAGTATGTATATATGTAATATATATATTTACATGTATATCTCCTAATATTGTTAAGCCTTGAAAATAAAGCAGCGATCTATTCGCATATTCCCTCTTTGAGCACTCCACCGTATCTGATATTTAACTGTTAAAATGCATATTTATATTTCAATATTATTTCCCTTCTAAACTGGCTGCTGTGTTTTTCAGCATCAGAAGGAGAGATTCTCAAGGCTTTGTAAAATGAGGAAAAGTTGGGGGGAGCAGTACTTCATCGTCCTCCAAAACCTTGTGGCTCTCTTTATGGGTCTTTCAAAGACTCCACCGAAAGGAATTACACATTACAATAAGGAGTCCAAGTTCATTTTCTCAGCAACAAATGTGAGAGAAGTTTATCCAGCAGACACTGGTGTAACAAAAGAGCACCAGCTATAGAGTTGGAGAAACGAGGATCAAATACCAGTTCTGCCTATTACTGCTCCACCTACCAAGCCCTGTTCAACCCACAGGCTCAAGTTTTCCCATCACAAGCAATTACATCTGCATCACCATACTGTTATGAAAGTTTTTAAAAAGTCATGTATGGGAAATTATACAAATGTTAATTACCATTACATTTAAAATCCCTTGTTTCTCTTTCTATTATTGATTTCAATGTTGACTCTATAAGACGTAAAGAAGAAAGGAGAAAGGGAGTAGAACTGAAAAAATTTTGCATCTAAATTTTTGATGGCACAATTAGAATAACATTGAGAAAAAACCCAAACCAATAATAAACATTTAAAATAACTGAGGAAGGAAGATATGTTTAGATAGAGCTATATTCCTCTTTTGGAAAGACTTGCTGCAATTGGTCCAAGAGAAAATGTATCCAAGAAAATGAAAACAAAAGAAGTTTAAAATTCTGAGAATGACAAAAACTGTATGATACATGTATTAAAGAAATATGTATATATATACACATATATATATATATATACACACACACACATATATTACTATTCCATGGACCAGTATATCGGTAATGATACACCCCAACTTCCAAGGAGCAAAGGAGTAATGGATGGTAATTGACAGGTGCTAATCATTTTGACTGATCCCAAAGAAATGCCAGAGATAAGATTTGATATATTATACTTTGGGATTTACACAAATACATTGGACTTTTTAAAAAAACTTTCTATTGTTTTATTGGTTCTATTGTTTAAAACACAAGAACACCACGTTAATACTGTAATGTAGCAGGATGGAATTATTTGTATCCATATAACCATCATGTATTTTATTTCTCTAACAAAATATACATCTATAGTACTTTCTAAAATTCCCCACATACTTCATCTTTCTACACCTTTGACCATAAATACGGCAGCACACTTTGATGAATATTTAAATTTCTCTCTCCTACACCCAATACTACTTTAGTCAAAGTTTTCTACAGTACATGAGAAACATCAGACAGTAGTTACTTCCATTGCTGATAATATTTGGGTTTACTCTGATAAGATGTGGGTATAACTTGTTTTATCCAAATAGAGATCTTTATGACAATGAATCTGATCAATTTTTAAGTCAATTATATTTTTTTCATTACTATACATTATTATTTTAAAAAATACATACCAAGATATTTTGGCCTTATGCCACAATAAAAGAAATTATGTGTTACATTTCAGCTGACCTAGTTTAACTGTATTTTAAAAGAAAAACTGTCTTACAAAATCCCCATAGTAACACTTAAATCAAGTATCAGGTTAGCTTACTTAAGCAGCAGGCCATAGCTGTAATATTTTCCAAATCAGGTTTTTATTTGTCAATCAAATATTTTCCAGTGATTCTCAACTGGAGACAATTTTGTCCCCCAGGGAACATTTGGCAATGTCAAGCAGGTGCTTTTAGTTGTCATAACTAGGGGCCACTGGCATGGGCTAATGGAATCTGATACATAGAGATCATGGATGCTACTAAACATTCTGCATGCACAGGATAGCCCTCACAATAAAGAATTATTGAGTCCAAAATGTCAACAGAACCAAGGGGGAGAAACCCTGCCTTAAATTAATATCACAATAAGGTTCTAATAGGAATATTAATACAAAATGATTTTTCAGACCAGCAAGCAATAGGATTCAGGAAAATAGTAATAATAGCTTAGATGTAGGGAGTATTTATCATGAGCCAGTGCTGTTTTATTAATTCTCTTATCAGTGTTAACCACAGTCCTATGTGTTTGGCACCATGATTATCAACCTTCTTCTATGGATGACAAAAATGAGACTTTAACTTAATTATCTTGCTCAGTGTTACCCATCTTCCAAGAAGCTGAGCCAAGATTTCAACCACAGCCTGCTAACTCTAGATCATATACTCTCGACTACATCACTATACAGTCGACTCTTGAACAACACAGGTTTGAACTGCACAGGTCCACTTGTACGTGGATTTTTTTCCCTAAACATATACTAGAGTACTACCACCTGCAGTTGGTTGAATCTGCAGACGCAGAACTGTGAATACGGAGGACCCACTGTGAAGTTATACTCAGAGTTTTGACTGCACAGACCATCCCCCACGTTGTTCTAGGGTCAACTGTATAGTCTTCGTGTTGATTAGAGAACATGCTTTCTGACATAGGTTTATGAAAATGCATCATATTTAATAAAATCTATAGAAATCCTGATGTATTATTCTCTACTAGAAAATCCCATTCTTGAAGATCAATAAAAGTTTAAGACACTGCAGATGTCACTAAATCATTATTCATTTACTGAGATTCTCATTTCAGCTTTAGCAAATGTACTCACAATGTCTAGAAGAATGAAAGACGCAACTAAGTGAAACACATCACACTAACAAGAAAATGAGAACAGAAAACACTTAGCTCTGGTATAATACTACAAGTGTAAAAGCAGGTTAGGATAAGAGAAAGCCTCATCAAATCATGGGGAGGTCTCATATTTTCAGTACAGCAGAGATAAGTTATAGGCTACCTAAAGTTCTCTCAGGAAAACTACAAACTTACTAACTGGAAAATACAGTGTACTCGTTTTCTAGGATTGCCAGAACAAGAACAAAATACCACAGACTTGGTGGCTTAAACAACAAATTTATTTCTCACAGTTCTAGAGGCTAGAAGTCCAAGATCAAGGTGTTGGCAGGTTTGGTTTCTCCTGAGGCTTCTCTCCTTACTTTGCAGATGGCTGTGTCTTCACATGGCCTCTCCTCTGTGTGCACAACACTTGTTTCACTTCCTCTTCTTATAAGGATACCAGTCACATTGGATTAGGGCCCCACCCTAACAGCCTCATTTTTACTTATTTAAAGACCTTATTTCCAAATATGGTACATTCTAAAGGTACTGGGGGTTGGGACCTCAACATTAGATTTGGGGGTACATAATTCTGCCAAACTACCAAGGACAATTTCTGAGAACACATGGGGTTTCACCTGCCCACAATTTTTTTTTACATTTTAACATCTTTATTGGAGTATAATTGCTTTACAATGGTATGTTAGTTTCAGCTTCACAACAAAATGAATCAGTTATATATATACATATGTTCCCATATCTCTTCCCACTTGCGTCTCCCTCCCTCCCCCCCTCCCTATCCCACCCCTCCAGGCGGTCTCAAAGCCCCGAGCTGATCTCCCTGTGCTATGCAGCTGCTTCCCACTAGCTATCTACCTTACGTTTGGTAGTGTATATATGTCCATGCCCCTCTCTCGCTTTGTCACAGTTTACCCTTCCCCCTCCCCCATCCTCAAGTCCATTCTCTAGTAAGTCTGTGTCTTTATTCCTGTTTCACCCCTAGGTTCTTCATGACATTTTTTTTTCTTAAATTCCATATATATGTGTTAGCATATGGTATTTGTCTCTCTCTTTCTGACTTCCTTCACTCTGTATGACAGACTCTAGGTCTATCCACCTCATTACAAATAGCTCAATTTCGTTCCTTTTCATGGCTGAGTAATATTCCATTGTATATATGTGCTACATCTTCTTTATCCATTCATCCGATGATGGACACTCAGGTTGTTTCCATCTCCGGGCCATTGTAAATAGAGCTGCAATGAACATTTTGGTACATGACTCTTTTTGAATTATGGTTTTCTCAGGGTATATGCCCAGTAGTGGGATTGCTGGGTCATATGGTAGTTCTATTTGTAGTTTTTTAAGGAACCTCCATACTGTTCTCCACAGTGGCTGTATCAATTTACATTCCCACCAACAGTGTAAGAGGGTTCCCTTTTCTCCACACCCTCTCCAGCATTTATTGTTTCTAGATTTTTTGATGATCTGCCCACAACTCTTTCATGGAGGTTTAAAAGAACAGTTTGTCAGATATTAGGAAAAATCTATAAAACAGTTATGAGAATAAATAGCACAGTGTCATTCCAAGGTGGCACCACGGGCACTAAACCTAAAGGGAGATGGTCAAGATTCAACTTTTTCCAGACCCATGTTGAAATTTGTGTCTACAAATGGCAATCATGGTCTCATCAATGGCCCTGTAATGTTTTCCCCACATTTATTAGACAGAAAAATAAATTAATAAATGAAAGACCTTAATGGCAAAAATGCACTGACAGTCAAAGTGTATTGGATCTTTGTGTCAGTGAGGAAGAGATAAATGCAATCTGGAGTCCCTCTGCTTTCAGCTAGGTTTCTTTTTTGTTTGTTTGTTCTTGCTTTTTTTTAAAATTATTATTATTTCCCTAAACTCACAGGAACCTCAGAACTGCTGCCTTGAAACTAAGGCAGTTGTTTTCACTAGAATTTAAAGCCTGCTTGTCTGTGCCTGCCAAGAAAGCAGATCATAACTGCAGGACATGTTTTTCTTCCCCATACTCTTGAAGCAACACAACTTGCCTCCAGAGCTGTCTGCCTACTCAGCAGGACAGCAAAAACAAAGAGGAAAAGATGAGTGAGAGTCAAGCAGAACAGAAGGAAAAACCAAATGGAGAGATGACTGAAGCAAGCATCATAATGTTTTCTTAGAAAAATGGCTAATTGGAGCAAGATAAGAAGAAGCATGATAACAACAAAGAACATTTGTTAAGTATAAGCAAATCACTAATATAATTATCAATCTTGTGTCATTTTAATATAAATTTCCATTTCATTATTTTTCTTAGTTTCCTGTATCATGTCTGTAATGTTCCTCTATCTCTTCTAACCACAGGAACCTAAACTCACATGGGTTTGACTGTAATAAGCTCTCCTCCTTCAACCTCAACTTGATTACTTACCCTTAAACAGCTCTTTCATCATGTGATTTCATTCCCCTTTTCTAAAAGTCTCTTCAATTAAAAAGGACTCAATCATTCTATTACTTCTCTGCATAATTTGGCCTCGCCCTGTAGGTCCACGATCCATCCTTATTACTCATTACTCCAAACACACTCAGTTTAGTAATGCCTATCTCCGCATTATTCTAAGATCATGTCACCAGTCAGCCCAGAATGCCTTCTCTTTTCCCCTATACTGACCATAGACAACTCATCTTCTGAAACCCAGCTAATAGCCAGTCCATTTCCACTTGATGCCTTCCAAATGGACAATACCAGAGCTGAACCTAACAATCCATCTACCCTCTGGATATCTTACCCTGTATCTCCCACAATTACCTCGGGTTAAACATAACAGTTAATTCATTATCTCCTGCAAAAATAGCTGCTCTTGTCCCAGCGTTCCCTTTACATACTCAGCCAAGACAGACCCAAGAATCGACCTTCACTATCTCTCCCCTTCATCCTCCCCCACATCCAGTCATTCATTAAATACTACTGAACTGACTCCTTAAAAGCCTCTCACATCTAGTACTGCCTCTTTGTGTTCTTCACCATGTTATTCATCATCCCCCACCTAGCCCAGTGTGTTAGCATCCTAACTCTCTTCTTTGTCACTCCATCCTTTTTTAATGCACCAAACTATAGCTCTAAGCAGGGGAACCAAGGCCAATCTTGATCTAGCACCTGGAGTAGTGGTCAACTTCTACCACTGTGACATCCTCAAGCCAGCAATATCATCCTGGCACATGACTGATGGTGAATGTCTCCAAGTTATTACACTGGGAGATTCGATCTAAAATGCCTTTTCTTCTGTTATCCTGCACATAAATTCTTATACATGTGTTAAAGCATTTCAATTGCACCTATTTGATGAAGTCTTCCCTGACTTCACCAGGCAGACTTGGTCACATCTTCTCCAAAATTCTATTTTGAACAAACTCTGTTTTTACACTGATAATCTTATAACATATTCCTTGTACATTATCCCAGCAAGTAGCCTGTGAGCCATTTGAAGGTTTGGATCATGCAGTTTTTTTTTTTTTTCATTTATATATTCCCAGAATATATCAGAGTAATTATTCCACAGAAGATTCCAAATAAATGCATGATAACTGACTGACAAAACAAGGATTAGGGCTTCCCTGGTGGCGCAGTGGTTGAGAGTCCGCCTGCCGATGCAGGGGACACAGGTTCGTGCCCCGGTCTGAGAAGATCCCACATGCCGCGGAGCGGCTGGGCCCGTGGGCCATGGCCGCTGAGCCTGCGCGTCCGCAGCCTGTGCTCCGCAGCAGGAGAGGCCACAACAGTGAGAGGCCCGCGTACCGCCAAAAAAAAAAAAAAAACAAAAAACAAAAAACAAAAACACCAAGGATTAATCATCTAATATATGTATAGTAGCATATTAGTTGGAAGCATTATAAAAACAGATAATCCACAAACAACTTTTATAGATGTAAGAGTAATTCTGATGTTTAAAAACCTAAAGCATTACTTAACTTCAGAGTTTTAAGAAAATGGTAAGTCTTGGTATCTTTTTATATTAAAATGTGTAGGAGTATATTAATGATACTCTAATATTTTAAACAAAAACAATGTTACTACATGTGACATGATATCTTGTGAAATATTCCACAGAAATCCTAGAAGAAAATACCTTACCATTACATGAGATATAAAATTGATACAAAGTAATATCCATAGCAAAAGTATCCATTACATCAGTAAATAACTAGCTTTAACCAATTTAACAAAAAGAAAAGCAATATTTTGCTATTTTAAAGGGCCTTGTGAAGAAGTATTTGTACATGTTTTAGCAAAAATTGTTACTTAGGCTCAATATTTTTGAAAATAAAAATTTAGGATGTTAAGAAGCAATTCCATGAAACAAGAAAGGTGTTTATCTCAAAAATAGGAAAATTACTTTGAAGGCAATATTTTTAAGAGAGATCAATTTATATTATATTTGAAGATAATTCAGTTTCAACTCATACATAAATGATAATATTATGCTTTAGAAAGCTTTTTAGCCAGTTTCTCTAGAATTTTAACTAGAGGTTGAATTATTTTCCCTTTGTAATTCATAGTGCAAGATCTACTTCATAATAATATTTTATCAAGGTAACTTTCAATTAAGGTCTTGGTTTTTATACTCTTGAACTTAGTCTTTTCATAAATATCAATCTACGTTAACTTTACACATCTAGCTAACTCTTACTTCTTTGACTTGGACCTTGGCCTTTGTTATTAACATTTTTCCCATTCTCCCCACTTATTCATTAATATACACTTTTTTCAAAATCGAATTCAAATCTGATCCCCTGCAGAGCTTTAAATACTTAACTAAGCCCAGATCTTACTCATCTCTTCCCTTTTAAATTATGTATCATCCTTGTGTTTGCTACGATACTTTTTACATATATAAGTTTTAACTCTCAGTTGATTTTTTGAAAGTAAAACTAGCTGTTTTATCTCCTTCTATGCCAAGTAGATATTCAATAAATAGTTTGACTTATTTATAAATGTATTTGTAATTTTCCATTCTCTATTGTTTTTACTTTACTTCAGTTGGACAGAGAGCTTTTTATTTTCTCAAAGATTTACCCATCTAAATATAAGCAACTAGCAAATAACTGTTGACAACTTTCATAGATATCTTATTTCTGTGTGCAATGGGTGTGTGTGCCTGTGCATTTGTGTGTGTGTAACACATTTAAATCCTTACAGTAGAAGTAGGAGAAGAGATTTTGAAAACGTTGATCTTTCAAAGTAACCCATTTATAGCTCAGGACTGTATGTATCATTGACTTTTTTCCTCTTTTCCTTTCCTTATATTATTTCCTCTCTATATATTTTGCTTTTTGGTATTAACTTTAATATGGAGCAAAATGCTCTACATGTTCTGGGTTCAAGATCTTGGTCACATCTCTCCTACTGTACCATGTGCTCCCTAGAGTTCATCCATACTTCTTTTGCTTTCTTAAAAGACCCCGGCTACCACCACCACAGTGCCTTTGTGTATGACAGTATCACTACCTTTGCATGGTTAACTCAAGTCACTCAAGTTTTAGCCCAAATGAAACCTCCTCAAAAGGCTTCTGATCTCTCATATTAGGTTATATTTTGTTACATGGTTGTATGCCACCCTGGACTATTCATTCATTGTATTTACAATTATTTGTAACTATATAGTTGGTTGACATCTGTCTCCCCAGCAAGCTAAGATACACACAGTATTCCCAGGAGCAAGTACGATGCCTCTGAAACACAGTAAACATAAATACCCACTATAAATATCCATTCAATGAATGAAATTGCTTTATCTGTGCTTATTTATCTGCCAGAAGGGCTGATGAATACACCTGAAAGCAGTGTGACCCAGCAGTGCTCAAACAGAGAAAGGAAGGCAGAGCCAGTAGTTTTGCAGAGCAAAGCCAGTAGCCCTGTTCAGCCAGCAACTTGGGGTGCAGGTCAGCTTGAGTTAAGACAACAAAGTGCTTTACTGGTTCTAGAGCTGCTTCTCTTACTTCATCCAGGCAGGGAATCTAATCCATACCCCTAACTCATTGCTAAATACAGCTTTCAGTGGATCTGACTAGGCAACCTAAACAGAGCACACAGGAAGCTACAAAGCCCATTCACCAGCTCTACATACAGTGACACTTGAACAGAGAGAAAATCATGTAGTTTCTCCCATCTGCAGAGTAAAACTGATGGCCTCACCTAATCAGGGAATTCACTGCACATTCAGGACCTGATTCAGGTCCCCAAACAATGAGCTGTATAGGCCCTGGGACCTGGTCTACTGTCCTGCCAGAGCAGGGAAGCTAATTCATAGTCCCATCTACTACTGAATATAGTATCCAGTCCTGACCATCTAGTACGTCTGACTAGATATTCTAGGCAACCCCAGAACTCATCCTACAGCCTCAGTTGGGCAGGGAACCAAGCCAGCAGTCCTATCTAACTTTCTCAGCCAATGCCACATCTCCCCTTCTCTGTCCACAGAGCTCAAACAGTTGCCTTGCTCCAAAACAGACCATAATAGCAGGCCCCACCTGACCAAGGACATTACAGCATACACACCCAGAAATCCAAATTGAGCTGACTGATGAAGAACTGTCTCAGCCAAAGCAAACTTGTAAAGTCTGGAAGAGGAGCTCCATTACTCAAATGTGCAGATACCAGCATATGAAATCAAGAATCATGAAAAGTCAGGTAAATATGACACCAAAGGAAACTAAGAAAGCTCCAATAACTGACCCTAAAGAAATGGAGATCTATGAACTGTCAGGCAAAGGATTCAGGATAATACTCTTAAGGAGGTTTAGTGAACTACAAGCAAACACAAACAGACAACTAAACAAAATTAGGAAAACAATGCATGAGTTCAACCATGAAATAGGAACCATAAGAAAAAAAAAAACAGAAATCATGGAGTTGAAAAATACAGTCACTGCACTGAAGAATTCAATAGAGTTTCAAAAGTAGACTCAACAAAGCAGAAGAAAGCATCAGTGACCTGAGAGATAAGATGTTAGAAATTACCCAGTTAGAGGAGCAAAAGAAAGAATAAAAAAGAGTGATAAAAGCCTATGGGAATTATGAAATACAATGGAAAACAAATCACATTATGGGAATTCCAGAAGAAGAGAAAGAGACAGGGACAGAAAGTATATGTAAAGCACTATGGATAAAAACTTGCCAAACCTGGGGAGAAAAATGGACATCCAGATCTATAAATACTCCAAATAGGTAGAACCTGAATAGAGCTATACCAAGACACATTATAATTAAATTAGCAAATGTCAAAGACAAAGAAAAAATTTTAAGAGCAGCAGGAGAAAAGAGAAAAGTTACATACAAGGGAAACCCCATAAGACTAGGGGAAGTTTTCTCAACAGAAACTTTTCAGGCCAGGAAATGAGATGACATATTCAAAATATTGAAAGAAAATAAATGTCAACCAAGAATTCTATATCCAGTGAAGTTGTCATTCAGAAACAAAGGAGAGATAAAGACATCCCCAAAACAGTCAAAAGCTGAGGGAATTCATTAACACCAGACTTGCTTTACAAGAAATGCTAAAGGGAATTCTTTGGGTGGAAGTAAAAGAATGCTAATTAACATCATAAAAATATAAAAAGGCAGCATAAGTCTCATTAGTAGTGGTAAATACACAGTCATGGTTAAATTCTGCAATATGGTAAAAGCAGTACATAAGTCAAAACTCTAGCTTAAACGTTTAAGTAGTAAAAATAACCATAATTACAATAATTTGTTATTAGCTGCACTACATAAAAAACATATAAATTGTAATAGCAATACCTAAAATGTGAAGGGAAGGAGAAGTAAAAGTGTAAAGTTTATGAATTCTAATGAAGTTAAAGTTCTTATCAGTTTAAAATAGGGCTTCATTTAAGATATTTTATGTAAGCTTAATGGTAACCATGGAAAAATCCTGTAGTAATTATACAACAGAATATGGTAGAGTCAAAGCATACTGATACAAAAAGACATCAAAACACAAAAAGAGACAGCTAGATAAGAAACAAGGAACAATGGATGTACAAAAAAAACCAGAAAAATTTAACAAAAGGGCAGTAGTAAGTCTTCACCTATCAATAATTGCTTTGAATGTTAATGAATGAAAGTAATCACAAGACACAGAATGGCTTAAATGGATGAAGAAACAAGATCCAACAATGCTGTCTACAAGAGACTTATATTAGTCTTAAAGACACACACAGACTGAAACTGAAAGGATGGGAAAAGACATTTCAAGCAAATGGTAAACAAAAGAAGCAGGAATAGCTATCCTTATATCAGACAAAATAGACTTTAAACTAAAAATAGTAAAAAGAGAAAAAGAAGGTCACTATACAGTTATCAATATGAAACATCACATTAATAGAATGAAAATATCATATGATCACCTCAATAGATGCAGAAAAGCATTTGACAAAACTCAATATCCATTCATGATAAAAACTCTCAACAAATTAGGCATAGAAAGAATGAACATATCTCAACAGAATAAGGGTCATATATGACAAGCTCACAGCTAACATCGTACTTAATGATGAAATGCTGAAAGCTTTTCCTCTAAGACCAGGAATAAGACAAAAGTGCCCACTCTCACCACTCTTATTCAACAAAGTAGTGGATGTCTTAGCTAGAGCAATCAGGCCAGAAAAATAAATAAAAGTTATCACAATTGGAAAGGAAGAAATAAAACTGTCTCTTTGCAGGTGATATGATTTTATATATAGAAAATTTTAAAGATTCAGCCAAAAATCTGCCATATCCAATCAATGAATTCCAGATCTAATCAATGAATACCATAATGTTGCAGAATAAAATAATTAATATACAAAAATCAGTAGTGTTTCTATACACTAACAATAGTTACCTGAAAAAGAAATAAACAAAATCTCATTTACAATAGCACCAAAAGCAATAAAATACTTAGGAATAAATAAACTAAAGAGATGAAAGATCTCTATGCTGAAAACTACAAGACCCTGATGAAAGAAATTGAAGAATGAAAAGGTATCCCATGTTCATGGATTGGAAGAATTAATATTGTTTAAATGTCAATATTAACAAGAGTCATCTGTAGATTCAACGTAATCTCAATTAAGATTCCAATGGCATTTTCTTTTCCTTTTTTTTTTTTAACAGAAGTAGAAAAAACACTCCTAAAATTTATATGGAATCATAAAAGAGCAAAAGAAATCCTAAGAAACAAGAACAAAGGAGGAGAACCTTCCTGATTTCACACTGAACTATACAGCAGTAGTCTTAAAAACATACAGGTACTGGAATAAAAACAGACAAATAGACCAATGGAACAGAATTGAGAGCCTGGAAATAAACCCAAGCATATACAGTCAATTAGTATTTCACAAGCAAGCCAAGAATACTCAATGGAGAAAGATAGGCTCCTCAATAAATGGTGCTGGGTTAATTGGATATTCACATGTAAAAGAAAGAAACTTGACTTATATCTTACACCACTCACAAAAATCAGCTTGCAGTGGATTAAAGACTTAAATGTAAGACGCAAAACAATGAACATCATAGAAGAAAACATAAAAATAAAGTTTTGTTTGTTTGTTTTTTGCAGTTCGCGGGCCTCTCACTGCTGTGGCCTCTCCTGTTGTGGAGCACAGGCTCTGGATGCATAGGCTCAGCGGCCATGGCTCACGGGCCCAGTGGCTCCGCAGCATGTGGGATCCTCCCGGACCGGGGCACGAACACGTGTCCCCTGCATCAGCAGGCAGACCCTCAACCACTGCACCACCAGGGAAGCCCAAAAATAAAGCTTCTTGACATAGGTCTTGGTAATGATTTTTTCGATATGACATGTAAAACATAAGTAACAAAATAAAAAATAGACAAGTGGGACTACATCCAACTAGAAAGCTTCCGCACAGCAAAAGAAATGATCAACAAAGTGAAAGACAACCTACGGAATAGAAAAATATATTTGCAAACCATATATCTGATAAGGGGTTAATACCCACAATATATAAGGAACTCAACAGCAATATAAACAATAACCCAATTAAAAATGGGCAAAGGACCTGAATAGACATTTCTCCAAAAAGGTATATAAAAGGACAACAGGTACATGAAAAGATGCTCTACATCACTAGTCACTAGGGAAATGCAAATTAAAACCACAATGAAATATCAACTCATATCTGTTAAAATGGCCATCATCAAAAAGACGAGAGATAACAAACACTAGAATCGATGTGGAGGAAAGGGAATACTTGTGCACTGTTGGTGGGATTGTAAATTGGTAGAGTCAATATGGAAAACAGTATGAAAGTTCCTCAAAAAATTAAAAATAGAACTACCATATAATCCAGCAATTCCACTTCTGGGATTATATCCAAAGGAAACAAAAATACTAACTGGAAAAAACATCTGCACTCCCATGGTCATAGCAGCATTATTTAGGCAAGACATAGGTAAGATATCAAAATAGCCTAGGTGTCCATCAATGGATAAATGGATAAAGAAGTTGTTGTATAAATATTTGTGGAATATTATTCAGCCATTAAAAATGAGGAAATTCTACCATTTGTGACAACATGGGTAGATCTTGAAGGCATTATGCTAAGTGAGATAAGTCTGACAGAGAAAGACTAATACTGTTATGATCTCACTTAAAATAAAAACCAAACTCAGAGAAAAAGAGATTAGGCTTGTGGTTACCAGAAGTGAAGTGTGAGGGAAGGAGAAATGCAGGAAGTCAAAAGATACAAATTTCCAATTATAAGATAAGTGAGTACTAGAATGTAAAGTACAACATGACGACTGTAGCTAATGCTGCTGTATAATATATAGGAAAGTTTTAAGACAGTAAATTCTAATTTTTCTCATCATAAGAAGTTTTTTTTTCCTTTTCATCTTTCTTTTCTTTTTATTGTACCTGTATGAGAAGGTGGATGTTAGATGAATGTATTATAGTAATCACTTCACAATATATGTAAATCGAATCATTATGCTGTACAACTTAAACTTATGCAGTGATGTATGTCACTTATTTTTCGATAAAACTGGGGAAAAAGTGAATAAAAAAGCATCTGCTGTCACAGGACTGACATTTCATTTGGGAGAAACAAAACAGATGATTAGATAGATAGATAGATGATAGATTGATCGATAGATAGATAGATATAGATAGACAAACGAATGATAAGAAGGAAGGAAGATTTAGAGAGTGTTGTGCACTTTAAAAATGATTATGATATTGTCAGGGAGACTGCTTTACACTGGGTGGTCAGGGATCTCCTCTCTGAAGATGTGTCATTTAAGCTGTGACCAAGAAATAAAACTCAAATTATAATGCTGTAACATGTAACCCTGTAATAAAAGAGTCTGCTAGTTTGTCTACCCCACTGACTGTAAAATCCTTCTTTGAAGGTAGGGGTTAAACCTTCAGTACTTTGAAGAATGAGTAGCACATAATAGTGCTCAGTACCTATTTTTAAGGTGGCTGAAAAAAAAAAACTGATTAAATGGGGCAAATGTGATCATTTCCAATTTCTGTGCAAGGTAAGAGATCCAAAGAAGTTAAATCGTAATGGATATTCAGAGTAGAACCCAAGTTCTGCCTGAGTTGCTTCTCCAATCTTTTTACCCATCAAAATCTTTATCTTGCTCCTCCTTTTAAAAGCTATGATATACTGCCAGTAAGTCTTCTGTATCAAGTCACAGAGTTGATAATTGTAGTAGATGTAAAGAATACCACTTGCATTGTGATTTGTTTAAATCAATTAGAAAACATTGCAGTTTAAAGTTTTTGGTTTGAATCTGTTCCATAAATTCACCAAACACCTAGTTTATACAATGCCATGGAAAGAAAGAAATATTATTTTATTGTCGTGAGATTTAAAAACTAGTCAGAAAGACAAACATGAGAAAAACTAACTATAAACACTATAAGGCATGAAGTTTGATGGAAACAGCAGAAGTAGCACCCAAATGTTCAAAGAACTGTTCAAGGTACAGAGCAAAAGAAAACACACAAGCTTTAGCCCTAAAAGGCTTATTGAAGTTTACAATCCAAGGGGAAAATGCACCAATAAACTGTTTAACTGCATTAGATGTTTCTTGTTGATAAAGCTGTTTCGCCTATTCTGAATTTTTTTTCTTTTTCTCTGTCTTTATTTCTAAATGTCAGGAAAAATAAAATAAAATTAGCAGTTGATTTGTGGCTGTACACATATTATGGTGATTTAATATTAAGTCTTAGACATAGCCTTCTGATGAGGAAAAAAAATCATACCTTAGTTCAATTTTATTTTTGGTTGGTGTAGCAAACAAGAAACAAAGAAACAAAAGTGTAGAAACAAAGAAAAAAAAGTAGTATTATAAAGATCATCTCCAACATCATGATGATTTTGGAAGACATTAGCGGCTTCCTATATCAGGAGTAACTATATACAAATTATACTTTATATTGTAAGAGAAATTTTCTGGAGTATCTGTATAAATCCTTACATCAGTTTAAAAATATATACTCTCGACAGGATAAGCCAGGCTGAAGGAATTCTGAACTTTTCAATAGGTTTTATGGCCATCTTGATGATTTATGTAAATTAATTCATGGTATCCTTCTTTTCTCATGTGTAAAGTTAATACTGTGTTTACATTGGTTTTGTTCAATTCTGTCATAATACTGGCCCAGAAAGAAAACCACAGCACATTTTCTAAGATAAAAATTACAATTAAAAGGCAATGAGAATATATGTATTTGTATAACAGATTCACTTTGCTGTACACCTGAAACTAACACATTGCAAATCAATTATATCTCCAAAAAATTTTTTTAAAAAGGCAATGAAAATTTTCCATTTTTTGAAACTATCAAGAGACTCCTTCATTTCATATATATATATATATATATATATATATAAAAATATATATAAATAAAAGAAGCAAGAGTGTAATGCCTAAAAGTAACTGTGTACTTATTGGGAAAAACAAGCAAAATACCATAGTCTAAAAAATGTCCAGAGAGCTCCCCATTTAAGTTATCTTGAGTAATTTTTACAAAAAAACACATTCAGCCAGGGAAGAGGAAGCCACATTTCATAAGACCCTTCAAAAGCCCTGACATGTATAAAATAATGATTTTTATCAAAGAACAAGATAACCACTGAATTTACAGTATCAATCCATCTGAAATGTACAGTTTAGCTTAAAACTGTGTCCTACACATAATAAACAATCAAATCAATATAAATTCCATGCCTGAGCAGTAGTCCTAAACTTTTTATAGGAGGTTTACTATTTTTCTACTGATGAAGTTTCATAGCAGCACTTTCTACAAAAACAGATGTTCTCTTTAAAATTACCACATGGTATTATAAAGGATACGAGAGTCTTATGAATAATAATGAATAGGTTTGCGTCAGAAAGCAGAAAAAGAAAATACTGATATGATGATTTAAAATAAAAGTATTTTCACATTTGCCAACTTTTTCCTTTATCTTGCTAATTAAATCATTTTTTCTCTAGTTCAGTAATGGCTCGCACCTAACTTAAGAGTAATATAGTTCCACTTAAATATTTTGACACATACAAAAGCAGAAAGGATATTCTCCCTGACTAAGCAATATCATCAGAGCAATTTTACAATAAATTGTGACTAATGCCACTTCCCTATGTGTCACACATCAAAGAAATTTAATGGTATTACCTCATTGATTCTCACAATTCTGAGAGGTAGGTATTGTTATTTTACAGATGAGGAGAGTAAAACAGAATTTAAAAATCTGCCCGAGGTTGTGTGGCTGACTTCCAGTAGAGCAAAGATTTGAAGCAAGACAATATGATTTCAGAGCCTACACCTTTATCCATTAGTAGTTTATACTACCTCCCAATAAAAACGTTTTTTTAATCACAGTGTATTCCACTCAATGGACCAAAATGTCAACACCCAAGAGACATCAGAAAAATGTCTTATATTTGAATCCATTTGGTTTAGGCTTTAAAGGACTCCAAAATGGATTTGGCATTTTCATATTTTAGTGATGCATACCCTGGACTTTTAGCTTTCTCTCACCATCAAAAATACAAATGTGTGTGTGTGTGTGTGTGTGTGTGTGTGTATCTCTTCTGCATTAGACAGTGATTCAACTGAGACAGGAACCAAGTGTGACTCTGTATCTACAATACCTAGCAAGGGTCTGAAAAACACATAGCAGGCATTTGAATAAAGGATTACTTAATGAAAACATACATGAATGAGTTAACAGTAAATACGTTAGTCAGTAAAATGATCTCAAAAACATACATTGTACACAAAAAGGCTAGAGATAACAGTGAATAATTACATCTAAAATCTGTGCAGTACTTATAAGATTAAGAATTTCCTTCACATACTCCATTGAATTTTCAAAATACCATAAGGACTACAATACTACCTGTACTTTATACATAAGGAAGTTTCATAAGCAGCCCAGCCAAAGCAGTATACTTAGGAACTGGTAAAATCACCACTCAAACCCATGTTTTCTGACTTTTAATGCGGGTCATTTTCCCTTACATACACTCCACAAAAAGAACAAGTTACACTTTAATTCATACCCCTTCTTGAAGATTGCTATGGTACATCAAATCACGTTAAATTCCAGATAAAAATAACTTCAGCACATTTTTAAATCATAAAATGTTAATAAAATGGTTGCTTCTTGTTTTAAAATACACAAGCTTTGCTTATTAGGTACTTATATATACCACGTTTTCTAGAGCAGTGGTTTTCAAACTTTACTGCACATTAGGAACATCTGGGGAGTTGATATTTTTAGAATCCTAATATCCCATCTACGCACCAGAAATTTTAATTAGAATCCCTGCGGCTGTGTCCAAGGCATCAATATTTCTTTAAAACCCCACAGGTGTTTCCAATGTGCAGCCAAGTTTGTGGACTTCTGAGTTTTCATAAACTCTGGCCGTGTTGTCTTTCTCCCCTTATTGGATTAGAGGGCAGATCTGTGTTAGGTTGTAGAGGTAAAAGCAACAACAATGATGGTGTAAAGAAAAATGAAAAAAAAGTTAAAAGAAGAAAGTTTATGTGAAAAAATATACATATATATACATGTGTGTACACACACAGACACACACACATGGGACTTGAAGAATACAATGTCTCTTTAATACTGTATATTTTCTTGCCATTACTTGTATGCATCAAATGAGTTAATGGTAAGTCAAGGCTGATTTCCACTTTAGGAATGGAGTCTGAGATGTATAAACTACCTTGTGGTGAAACAATTATTCTCTCAGAAGCTTTTGTTTTATCATTCTATAAATTTTGCCTAAGGTAAATAGCATTTACCATGACGGTAACTGCAATGCAGAATTTGTGGTCACATTCTAGGCAATTAGAATATACTGAGGGATCAATTTTGCTATTTTCAGTAGAGATAAATGTAAACAAAGGAGCTGTAATATTAACTATTCTGACTTTAAGATTGAAGAAGGTCTCTAGAGAAGTCACTGCTGCTATAGCAGTATTTAAGTTGGACACTAAGAGTTGGGAAACTGCATCAATAAATGGGACAAAAATGTTTCTTAATAAATAATTCTTCAAAATAGATACATTTATATATATTGTGTAATACATTTATATATATGTGTGTATATATATATATATTTAGGAGAAATAACCATTCAGCTCTTATTAGGGACAAATTAGAAACACCAGAACAAAGAAATCATCAAAAAAAATAAGTACATAATAGAAAGCCAGGTTTATAAGTCTATCAACAGCGAAGATTATTGGGTAACTACAATATTAGGCATGGAAGGAGGTCTTCATCTAAAAGCGAATTATTTTTCACTCTTCTGTCCCCCAACTATGAGTAAGGTTCAATCAATATTTGTAGCACAATAATACTAAAATCCTAAAACATGTTCAAGGGTTGTGTGTGTGTGTGTGTGTGTATTCTAGATTTTACTAAAGCATGCCTTAGAAAAATGGTTTTGTTATATTTAGTTATGTGTTCTCATTATGGATTTATTTAACAAAATTTTCAACAAATATACATAGATAACTACTATGTTTCAATCACTGATGTAGGTACTAATAAATAACACAGTGATCAAAATATGTCTGCCTCCATGGATCAAACATACTGTTTAAACTAATATCAATTAGTAGTTTAAACGGCTCCACTTTGAAATAGTTTTCCTCCTTAAAAAAAAATAACTGTTCAATCACAGCACGCTAGACATCTGCTAATTTTCTTACTATATATATAGTTCAGTGATGGAAAGACAATTTGCAGTGACATTAACCAGTGTAGATGAAATATAACCTAGTTCTGAGGCCAATTTAAGTTCTAGATTATACTAAATCCTGATGTTTGACTTCCTACTCCTTTGTCTTCTGGATTTATTTCTGATGAGAAGTCAGCTGTGTATAAAATATCTTTTCCTCCTGATGTCTTCAAGATTTTGTTTGTCTTAATTTGTCATTTGGTTGTAATTTCTTCTTTGAGCTTCTTCAATCTGTGCTTTGGTGTCCCTCGTTTTTTTTTCTCATTAGTTTCTCAATGTTTTACTTATTAATTAAAAAAAATTATTTGCCATTATTTCTTCAAATTTTATTTGGTTCTGTTCTTTCTTCTCCATCTTGGATTACAATTACACATATGTAAAACTACTTCTGGTATTACAAATGCACTATTTGATATTATAACTCTTGTTTTTTTTCTGATTTTTCTATGTTTTAAACTTTTTTTCCTCTTGGTTTTTCAGTCAGAGTCATTTCTGTGAACTACTATTCAAGTACAATAAGTCTTTGCTCAGCTGTACCAAGCATACTGATGAGCCCATAAAGGCATTCTTCAATTCCATTACTGTTTTTCATTACTAACATTTCTGTTTGATTCTTTCTTATGGTTCCAGCTTTACTAAAATTGCCTATGTGATATGCATATTATCTGCCTTTTACCTTAGGGTCTTTAATGTATTAATAATAGGTATTTAAAATGTGTCTGATAGTTCTCTTATCTGGGTCATATGTCTGGTTTGTTGAGTTTTTTTCTTGGCAGTGTGTCCATTTTATTGTCTTTTGTGTGCCTCATAAATTTTTATTAAAGCTGGACGTTAGAGACTGAGTAAATAGTTTTTATGTTTTTAAATGAGAGTGACTGTCCTTCTGTTAGTGCTAGGGTTTGGATCAATATACTCAGGAGTTGAGCCAGATTTGGGATTTATTGCTACCAAGTTTACTGTCTGCATCACAGGATTCATATTCTTCAAGTATTATCTTTGTTTAGGGTAGGGACTAGTTGGATAGAGGGATTTTTCTCAATAGCTTCTCAACTCAACTTTAGTCTTCCCTTTGCTCTGTGCTTCTGAGAAAGTCTCTGCATGTTCTTTTACTCACCCAGCAGTGTTCCACTGCTACTTTTATTTGAAGCTTGTTAGCCTGGTTGGTGGCAGACCGGGATGATGGGTATTCTCTTTTCTTCTGATTAATCCTCAGTCTTAACTAGATTCTGTGGCTCTGGGCCTAGAGGTTCTGGTCTTCTCAGCACTTCAATTTCTTCCTCCAGCTGTATATCTGAAACTAGGCGTATTCTTGCTTTTTCTCTAGGGAAAGAGAGTATTTCTCTGCTGTCTTTCCCCTGCTTCAGTGGGTTTTCAGCTGGGATGCTATGAGTCATGGTTTGTCCTTCCCCTAGCAGCTTGAGGCTTTTCTTCTATAAAGAAGGAGGAATGAAAAATCCAGGTGGTGTTTCCTGCGCTTCCCAGAGTGGCTGCTGCGTCCTACACTAAGCCTGTGCTAGAATAGATGCTTTCTGAGGACTCTAGCCAATCTTTTTCTTAATGAGCATCCATTAAGGTTCATGGAGAAAAGCATACAAGCGAACAAAAATTCCCCTTAAATCTGCGGCCTCCGGGTATACTATATTCTCTTTCCAACCTGTATTGCCTTTATTAATTAAAGAGTTCAGTTAAATTCATTTTTAAATTTGTTTTTACTGAAAAATATTTGACACATAACTTTGTATAAATTTAAGGTATATAACATCGATCTGTCACATTTATATTTTTAATTTGATTGCTATTATAGCAATAATTAGCACCTCTCACATCAAATAATTACCATCACTTCTTAGTGGTTAGAATAATTAAGATTAGTCTCTTAGCAAGTTTGATGATTATAATATTGTTGTCTATATTCACTACACTGTGCATTAGATCTCTAGGACTTACTTTCTACATGATGCAAGTTCGTACACTTAAACATCTCTCTTATCCCAACCCCCAGCCCCTGGTAAGCAAAATTTTACTGTTTTTATGAGTTAGCTGCTTTAGATTCCACATATAACTGATTTCATACATGACTGCTGACTGATGGCATCTGACCCAAGCAAACAAGTGCTTGTGTCCTGTCTTAAGTTTCAAGTTAGTTGGTTGCCCTATCACCTCAGCTCTCTGATGTGTCCAAGAAAAACTGTGAATTTGTAGATTGTCCAGCTTTTATTATTATTGCTGTTTTAAAGGTTAGAATAATGCTCCATCCAGATTTCTATATCCCAAGCAGAAACTAGAAGTCTCTTGTTTACTTACTGATCCATACATTGTATCATATGTCTTTATAAAGGCATGATCATGTCCCTTAAAACACAGAATTAAAAGCCATAACTAAAGTATAAGCAAATTCTCATAAACACATGTCAGGTTAAATTATAAATAAATTTTATGTACTCTGGGCAAGGCTCCAATTACCTGAAAGAATTGGTAAAAATAATTACAGAAAAGTTACCTATTATTTATTAGAACTCATGGAATATTATTAAGATGTTACAAGACTGGAAATGGGCAATTATGTTGCATTTCCTAAAACCATATGTTTATGTAGAAAGAAGTAAATGAAGGAATAACACCCCAATTGATAGGGATACTAAAGTTTCACGCTTGCAAATATACTGGTGCAAGTCATAAAACAAAAAATCAATTTGCAAGCTATAATAAAATTACAGGCCATTGAAGAAAACAAAAATCATCATGCCCTTGTGAAGAATAAATTTATCAAACGATCAAATTTATTTCCATAGCAAAATATTATAGGCAAAATAATAAGCCGTAATATACTGTGACCTTACATAGCTTCTGATTTGGGCCTCAATTAAATACTTTAAAAAATCCAGAAAGTAATGTTTAAGACAAAGTCAATATTCCTTCAGTTCATATCATTGTCTAAATACCAAATGTCCCTACATGCTATGAGGTTCAACATTAACTAATAGTTTGCCATACTTCTTTGGCCACAATGCTCTAGAGATATGGCTATTACCAGGTGATAACCAAGGTTCATGTTTGATGGCAAAAACCAAAATTTTATAGGCAAAGTTTACCAAAAAAGAAGATATATAATATTCATGTCATTCACATATACTTTTGATATGTAATACTTAATAACATATGAGATGAATTTTAACAAATATTGTTTAATTTCATTTTTTTAATTCAACATAATGTTAAATTTAAGCTTATGGAAATGCCTTTGTCATCAAACTGTTCTGTGGAATATCTGGAGACAGATTTCCAGTTCCTACTTATACATTCCTTCATTATATTTCTATATATTATACAGAATTTATTTTGTAAATCTTTTCCTAACTTTCTTTTCTTAACACTAAAAATGTTAAGTTCTCTTAACACTAACTCTCAGTATCTCTCCTTCTGAAAACAAACTCTTTAAAAATTTTTTCTTTCTTTCAGGAAAGTTCATGCTTGAACAGTTCTAAGCTCATGTCCTCTGAGTTATATATCTCGTGTATCATTCGAATGACTCCAAATAGAGAACCACTATGGTTTGGCATCTGAAGGGGGACACATCTGTGACAGATTTTCTCCAACTGGATATTGTCTGCCTATTGGACAATCTGTCCCTACTAATCCCATGCAAACTTTCATCAATGACCATTTTTTAAAAGATCTAACATTAAAATATTGTAATCTGCTGACTATGGAAGAGTAGACATCAAACAACATTTCTATATAGTTGGCAAGTCTAAACGCTGTGCCATTAACAATGTTCATTAAAAACAATGTAACATAGAATCATAGAGCACAACATGAATCTTTGAGTTCTTGACCCATTTCCTATCTTACTCTGGATGTCCAACCTGGGCATACTCATCTATTCTCATCAGGCATACTCAACTATATCTCCAGTTCCAAAATGTCACTTAAATTCTAGGTTTATACCTAGCTTCTATGGACTACATTGTGTCTCCCCTAAATTAATATGCTGAAGCCTTAAGCCCCAAGGTAACAGTATATGGAGATAGGATCTTTAGGAGATAATTAAGGTTAAATGAGGTAGTAAGGGCTGGGCCCTAATCTGATAGGACTGTGGCCTTAGAAGAAGAGGGAGGGAAAGAGCTTGCTCGCTCTCTCTCCACCATGTGAGGACACACAGAGAAGGTGGGCACTGCAAGCCAGGAGAAGAACTCTCACCGGAACCTGACCATGTTGGCACCCTGATCGTGGACTCCAGCCCCTAGAACTATGAGAATACATTTCTCTTGTTTAAGACACAAGTCTATGGTAATTTTATAATCAGCGTGAACTGACGAGTACACAGCTGACTACTGATCATCTCTACCTGGATGTCAACAGGTAACTCAAGCCAAACACATCTAAATTAATATTCCTCATCTTTCACTAAACCTGCCCCTTCTCTTGTATTCTATGTAACAAGTAATAGTAGCAAGCCAGAAGACAGAACAATCTGGGATTCTCCTTACCCTTCACCTTCTGACAGTCATCAACTACCAGAAATTATCTTTTCAATATATCCATAACTTAATCTTTCTCCAATCCTAATGTGGTGATATTGGATCTCATTTTTGTTTTTACATGGACTATTTTAGCAGATTTCTCACTTCGAGTAGCTTCCTTACATCAAGTTTTACACCTGAGCAATCCATCTTCTGCTGTCACATAATCAATTGAAAATGCAAATCTCCCAAGCCCCCCTCCTCCTTGAAACTGTCAGTTTTATCCATTACTTATATAATGGCCATGATTTGGGCCCTGCTTACCTTTCTAATTTATCTCATGTTGCTTCACACGTACCCTCCTCTCCAGTCATTTATTCATATGTCAATTCAGTTCAAGACCCAGTTTCCCCCTAAGAAGCACTTCTTCACCTCTTTTCCCTCAAAGAAATGACTGATCTAAATTTGATGAACATACTGCTCTTTTACAATAAGGCTCTAATCCCCACAAGGTAAGCAAACATATCTTATTAGCTGGCTGTATCAAACTATTTGGTACACAGTGGACACAAGATTTGTTGGATAAAAAAGAAATTAAAAAAAAATCAAAGAACCAATGAGGCTACAGTTAATATCCTTTAAGTTAAAAATCAGAATGATCATAAACATGAAAATGGTTCATTAAATGGTGAAATAAAAACCATCTCCAAAAATAATTTTGTTAAATAAAAATAGTAAGACATAAAACTATAATGCTGTTGATCATGATTCAGTTAGAATTAATATGTGTGTGTGTGCTCAAGTGCACGCTGGCATACACAGAAGGTTACAACAAAATATACCAAACGTTAACAGAAGCTACTTCCAGATGGTGGGATTAGAGGCAAATTTTATTTTTGTTAAACGTGTGTATTTTCAAAATATGAGACTGGTAAAGCTTTGATTTAATTTATGCCTTAGTTAAGGTTCTTAGGGTTGTTAAGAATGAAGCAAAATAAATGAACAAACAATACAAGTGCAACTCAAGGAAGCCAAGAGCAAGTTGTTCAGTCAAGATGCTGGGAACTAGAATGAGGGAATAAAAAGATGTCTGCAACCTGAATCTTTATTTCTCTGAGGATACCTAATCTCTTGATCATGCTGTTCTCTATACATCTGATTTGTTTTTTTCTTAGAATATCCCCCCTCCTCACTCCCTCTCTGGGTTGGCTTTCTGTGCTTTTCTGTACACATAGACTAAGCAAGGCTGAACCCTTCCATTTTGAGTTCATATTACTTTAGTTCGAGTGACCATAGAGAGCTAACATCAATGAATCCCAATTCTAAACTTCTGAAAGAATTTGACTGGCTCAGCTTGGATAATGTGTGGCCAATCAGCTGTGTCTAGGTTGCTGGGGAGGGGCTAACAGATTACATTTTACAAATACATTTTTTTTTCCTCCTACAGTTGTGAATGACAGTTTATAGGACAGAATAAACCCTAAGCAATAAATAACAATGCAATAATAGCAACACAAATGAAAATATAAAAATTGTTTTTCACTCATACATTTACTAGGATTTTGAATTTATAGCTGGGAATATACCATCTGAGATTTCCAAAAGGATAATTTTCAGGTTGCTATCACCCTTGAATATTTACATATAAAAATAGAAACAAAAAAACAACCTATAGAATGGGAGAAAATATTTGCAAATGATGCGACTGACAAGGATTTAACCTCCAAAATATACGAACAGCTCAAACAGCTCAATATCAAAGAAAAAACAACCCAATCAAAAAATGAGCAGAAGACCTAAATAGACATTTCTCCAAAGAAGATATCCAGATGACCAATAGGTACATGAAAAGATGCTCAACATTGCTAACTATTAGAGAAATGCAAATCAAAACTACAATGAGGTATCACCTCACACCAGTCAGGATGACCATCATTAAAAGTCTACAAATAATAAATGCTGAAGAGGATGTGGAGAAAAGGGAAACCTCCTACATTGTTGGTGGGAATGTAAATTGGTGCAGCCACTATGGAGAATAGTATGGAGGTTCCTTAAAAAACTAAAAAAGAGTTACCATATGATCCCACAATCCCACTCCTAGGCATATATCCAGAAAAGATGAAAACTCTAATTGGAAAAGATACATGCACCCCAGTGTTCATAGCAGCACTATTCACAATAGCCAAGACATGGAAGTAATCTAAGTGCACACCAACAGATGAATGGATAAAGAAGATACACACACACACACACACACACACACGATATTACTCAGCCATAAAAAAGAACAAAATAATGCCATTTGCAGCAACATGGATGGACTTAGAGATAATCATACTAAGTAAATCAGAGAAAGAAAAATATCATATCACTTATATGTAGAATCTAAAAAAAAAATGATACAAATGAACTTATTTACAAAACAGAAACAGACGCCCAGACACAGAAAACAAACTGTGGTTACCAAGGGAAAAGGCAGGGGGAGGGATAAATTAGGAGTATGGGATTAAGAGACACACACTACTATATATAAAATAGATAAACAACAAGGTCCTACTAATATAGCATAGGGAACTATATTCAATACCTTGTAATAAGTATAATGGAAAAGCATATATATATTTATATATATAACAGCATATATATGTTTATATATATATAATCACTTTGCTGTACACCAGAAACTAACACAACAATGTAAATCAACTATACTTCAATTTTTTAAAAAAAAGAATAAAAACAATTAGACACAATAGAACAAATATTGCTAACAAAAATAGTGATATGTCAGTATACATTGTTTGCTCTTCTGTTTGACTACAACTACCTAATTCTCTAAAAATCACTCAAATTTTATTATAACAAATTAGAGATATATAATGAAGACCACAAGACATGAGATAAGAACTTGAGTCTAAACCAGTTTTCCCCTTTAGAATACATGTGACAATGATAAAATCCAATAATTTCTCTAACTAGCAGTTTCCTCAGTTGCAAAAGGGAGAGAATGAAATCTGACATGATTACATCTTTACATTGCTATGAAAACTGAAGTGGAATAAAGGTACACTGATTAAAAAGAACAACTTTGGGGGACACAAAAGAGCAATACACAATGACAAGTGTCAGCAAATAACCTCATTTCCACCTGTATGTACTAAAGATACAAGTTAGAATTTGAAGACGGAACATGTCATAAAGCTCATTTCAGCATTTCAGAAGGCAGTTATAATGCAATGCCAAATACTGTCCATATGAAGAATCAAAATAAAGTCCACACTGTGCACATCAAGTCGCAGTGGCAAGATACAAACACAATAAGTTTCAAAAATATTAAAAATGGTTATTTAGAGAAGAAAACTTAACCCTGTATTTCAGAAAAGTGCTGGTTTTGCTCTTGCTTGGCAGAAAATCTAAATACTTTTGTCAGTCATATATAGGAAGTTAATTTTTGTGCATCTAGGCAATAAAAAATACTAGTCATTACATCCGTGCCAAATTACTTGTAAACTATGTAGATTTCCAAATGTTACTATTATAACTAACACCTTAGTAATTTATAAATAACAAAGCTTTGAATAAGACCTAAAGTAGTGTGTTTGTTATTTCCAAAGATAGTGTTCTTCAGTTTACACTGTAATATCATAGCAATTATTTAAGAAGAGAATGGCTTTTGATGGTTTTTTAAACCAGTGAGCATATTATGGTTCCAAAGCTAGTACTTCCACACTTCCCATTCCCACTTATACAGGTACGTTAAGAGTATATGCAGATATAAGTTCATTTACATTTAATAATAACAATTATAACATTCACATAACTTAGTTTTAAAAATACACTCAAAACTTCATATTAGAATAAACAGAATCAACAATTCCCACTTCATGAATAAAAAAGGAGGTCTCTGAATTCCTAGAGTGCTTTTTATGGAATACCACACTGCCTATGGATACACCGTTGCTCCCAAGATCATGTGTTCCTCATCAACCTATTATCTGTGTGATAATCCTGCCAGATACGTTATACAACTCCTCCATGTCTCTACTTGTACTTTCCTACCCACACTCTCAGGAAATTCTTATTAACTCCATTTTCTTCATTCTTAAGCTCTAGCACATTAAGAAAAACCTCCCCTTGACTTATCACTTTGTCCCTTCAATAATGATCATCTACATCACACCTGTTAGCATTCAGTTATTTTTTACCTCATTTAAAAGTAGAGATTATTACTGTAATTCAGTTTCCTAGCTGTTTCGTATAAGTTATTCAAATCATCTGGTTGGCTTGATTTGTTGATTTAAGGGTCTGGCACAATGACAATCTGCCCAATCCCTTCTGAGGAGGCTAACAATAAAAACTTAAGTTTCAAAAACTAAAACTGTGGGCTTCCCTGGTGGCGCAGTGGTTGAGAGTCCACCTGCCGATGCAGGGGACACAGGTTCGTGCCCCGGTCCGGGAAGATCCCACATGCCGTGGAGCGGCTGGGCCCGTGAGCCATGGCCGCTGAGCCTGCGCCTCCGGAGCCTGTGCTCCGCAACGGGAGAGGCCACAGCAGTGAGAGGCCTGCGTACCGCAAAAACAAAACAAAACAAAAAAACTAAAACTATAAAAATTGTCTCCACGTTCATGAACAATATTATAATCCTATGTGCAACTTAATTTCTGTTTCATTCACTTTGTCCCAGCTTCCAATCTTGGAAACTGAGATCAATGGTTCATGGAAAATTGAGAGGGAGCCATCTAAAATTATTTAGACTGTATTAAACTAATTTATAGTTATAATATTCAATATTCCCATTCCACTATCAATCAAAGGCACATGCTTCTCAAGTGGTCCATGTCAGTCTGTCAGGTATTTCTCCAGAGTGGGACACATATAATTTGGGACCCTTTGATTACTATAGCCCTCCCAACTTCCTTTTCCTCTCTGTAGAAGAGCTCCTTCCCTTATAGTGGGGGGACTTGCACGTGGCTCACCATAGTTGCAGATCCCCAACTGCAATTCTCTGCTGATCCCAAATAAACTCATCTATGCTGGAGAAATTTCTGGCAGTCTATTTATTTCAGGCCAACAATGTATCTTAAGACAAATAACCTAATTTGCTACATATGGGTTGGTAGCTGCCTAGAACAAGTAGATTGTAATTAGTTTCATTTTGGTTGGCACCTGAGGCTGTACCTAAAACTCTCACATTTTCACATCAGAATTCACATAGTTACCAGTACTTGCTTTTTGTTATGTAAGATGTTAGGGGGACTAAAAAGATTTAAAAGTTTAAAGAAAGAACATAGATTTATTTTTCAGGTAGAAGAATACAAAATTATGGCGCTAACAAGCTAAATACCGGAGGAAAAAAAAACATGATTGCAATTAGGAACATTCAAAATATCTAGGAGTAAAATCCTCCCTGTAGACATTATCTTTTTTAAATTTAAGCTTTTGTTCATTTCCTCCAAGCCTCAGGGCAACTAGTGTAGAAGAAGGCAATGTGGTGAGTAACATATGTTTCCAAGTGAAATTTAAAAAGATTAGTTTTTAAAATCCAGAATAAATAACGTTGTTCACTGAAAGATGGTGTTTCTCATAGAGGAATTGAGAAACCACGGAGGTATCGTTAAGGAGAAGAGAACATGGCGATGTCACCAGCCACAGATTACAGATACCCCTTATTGATATAAATGGCAGAATCCCACCTATTAACTGCAAACCCCTACTTCAGCAAAGGAATTTCCTAAAAAATTAATCAGTGATGCCATGCCTTGGGTCTTATCTAGTATCAGGAAGTAAGCAATTTTGTTAATTTTTTTCTCATACTCTCCACTCACAACTTAAAAATAAGATGCTTAAATCTGCTAAATTAGATTTCTTTCGACGGCGATTTTATATTTTAAGTTATTATGGCAAATCTTAAAGTTATGTAAAAATTGAAGCACTTCAAACCCTGATGTTGGAAAAGCAGTACCTATTATCTTTTTAAATTTCCTGTGCTGGCATATATGAATGCTTGTTTCCTGGCTTAAAGATTGGATAAATATTTTTCTGTACACAGTATGTGCATGTTCTGTTTTGTTTTTCTATTTCATATATATGTCAATAAAAGGAAACTATATATTTTCTATTGGTATATTTAGTCGGGTAGACGCAGGTAACTGTCAGACAGATAAAGTTGCAGAAAAAACAACCTGAAAATTGACCCCAGAGAGGAATAAATCATTAGCACAAGTAGTAATACACTAAGGTCAGATAGAAAGAGAATATGGCATTACGTTGCAAGATAATGGGTACCCCAAATGTCCATAAAGAAGCATGGAGTGAGTAAGCAGACTTGATTCCCTTTATCTTGAGAGAAAGATTTTGGATCACTCTACCAAGTACAATAAGATTCTAATAAAGAATAATGAAGTTAATTATAAACTGAGGTTGACAGCCAGAGACCAAAATTTGATGGTTATGGTTGTAGTTGGGAAGCACCAAAAAAGGAGTGGATATGGGGAAGAAGTGCAACATGAGGGCTCTTTCTTTTCACTGAATACAGAATGGATTCCTCACTAGCATTAAATCTGTTAGGCTGTAGTTGGTAATGGACTCCCTCAGGACTGCACATTGAAATAATTTTTGGCCCTAGTGTGGATATCAAAGGTGATATCAAGGTGCAAGAGGCTGAAGAGTAAACACTCCTACCAAAAAGTCAAAAGTATAGAAGTGTATAAAGAAAATGTTAGAGTTTTCTTCTCTTTCTCCCAACCAGCACTTTCTAATCCTATGCCTAATGTAGCCAAAATGACATCAAATGTTAAGGATTTGGCAAATTTTCTCATGTATGTATGTAAAATCCTTTTAAATGAAACAAAGAATAAATCTCTTCACACAGAGTCCATTCTAAAAAACTCAATTCAGGATTTAATATTAACACAATTAGGGAATAATAACACTTAGAAATGAAAGGCACTATACAAATTACTTAATCTACTTAATCAAAACCTTTCATCTTACCTTTGAAGATTCTCACAGTTTCCATGGGTTAGTATTCCAGGCAAAGTTGAGCTAGGCCATCTGCTCAGGGTCTTACTAAGGCTGAAATTAAGTTGTTAGCCAGGCCATGTGCCTTTCTGGAGTTTAGAATCCTCCTCTAAGCTCACATGATTGTTGACAAAATCCAGTTCCTTGCAGTTACAAGAGTAAGGTCCCAGTTTTCTCGCGGTTCTCAACTTCTAGAGGCCACAGGGCCCTCGCACAACATGGCTACTTCATACCGCAAGGCCAGCAGGAGAAGCTCTCTCACTAGAAAGTGCCTAGTCACTCTTTTAAGCAATTATGTAAATAGGTTGAGTTTACCCAGGAAAATCTCCTTTGTGATTAACTCAAAATCATCTGCAAAATCTCTTCACCTTTGTCACACAGTTAAAGCGAATCAAAGGATGATATCCTATCATACTGAGAGGTTCTCTAACACTTAAGAGAAGGGGATGATACAAGGATGTGGAATATTCTAGGCCAGCTTAGAATTCTGCTGACCCCAGTATTGGGGAGTCATCTTAGAATCCTGCCTAGCACAACCCTTATATCCAAGATGTACCCTTCAGTGCTTCAATTGGAAAGCTTGCATATTTATCACAGCTCCTCACTGGTATGCTTGGTATACTCCATAGCCCTGGAAAACTATCAGAAGCTCTGCTTGACATCCTAGTCTAGTAACTATCACTCGCAAATTAGCAATTACTGGAAAAATAAATCTGAATGCAGTTTCCCTGCTTTCCAGGATCCTTGGCCCCTCGTGTGCTCCCTGCCTTGGCTTGATTTTCAAACACGTTAGCTAAATTTATTTATTAAAAAAAAAATAGCATCCAGGTTTCCTGGGTGTTCATATTAGGAATGCTAATCTGCAACAAGATGGTCCACCATCACTGGACCCCGAAATTGTTTATTCGGGTATCTTATGAGATTTTATTTGCAAAAGGTGAACTTACAAGATGTAGCATAACAATAATAAGCTAGCAAGTTGTAAAGTTTGAAAAAGAGCTGCTTTTTTAATCAGTAACATCTGTGATAAATTACTTAGAAAATAGATTTTAAAAATCCGCTTTTAGTGTTAAGCATTCTACTTAAGTGTAATTCACACCACCAAGGACATTAAGCAAAAATTTTAGTGTATGCATCAGACGCGATATTTTTAAAAATATTCTTTAAAGTAATCAATAATTTTGCATGTTATTATTTTTTGATAAGTGATCATTAATAGAAACAGCTTTTATTTTGAGGCTTAAACTAGTTCAGTGAGTTTTGGGAATTAAGAATCTCACAGGATTATTCTAATGTAAAATTTTTATGAAACAAAATAGATGTTCAGCATAATTACCACCAAATTTGGGCCCTTAAAGTTCTGTTAATTATTAACTTTCAAACATGTGGAAGATGTTTTCTGTGTGCCTAATTAATAAATGTACTCATTCTCCTCAAAGGTTTAAACATTTGGTTGATATCTCTTCTTGGTTAACATTATCCACCTTAGTGCTACTCATCAAGTGGTCCATGAACAGGCAGCATCAGCAACACCTGGGAGCTTAAGAACCCTAATCCTACACGTACTGAATTTGAATCTGGGGCTTAGAACTAAGTATCTGTGTCTTAACAGTCTCTCTAGGTGATTCTGTGGCATGCTAAAGTTTGAGAAGCATTAATCTAGCTCATCTTGATAGCAGTAGGAATTTTTAACAACCACAAAACAAAGAGATCAAAGCATATATGTGAAATTTCCCCCTTATATTTGTACCCATCTTTTAATTAGTCCATAAGCTGTCCCATCAAGAAGAAAGAGGATAATAAATCCACCCCATGCTTGGATACACCTCTGGGACACAGGGCAAAGGGCCCCAGACTGAATGTAGATTCCAGTGTTATTTCTCATTTCCACATGATGGTTTGGGGCCATAAATTCTGTCACAGTGCAAACAACTGAACAATAAATCAGAGATACTAGCACTTCAGTCTCGCAGATTATGTAGTGAAGAGTTTAAAGTGGATTTTAAAAATATATAATAGTGGGTACAAGTTTCCAACACACCAAGAACCTCACAGAGTAAAAGCATAACCCTGAAAATAAAATTCACAACCAATAAAAAAAGTGATATAAGTAATCAAGCTTCCAAAACTATATTATAGTAGTATCTTGCTTGGAATTCCTCTGAAAGGTTAGTTAATTACTACTTGTATATCAATATCAATATGACAGCCATTTCACCAACCAACAACTTAAATCATTTTCAATAAAACCATGATATAAATTTAAAGTTTAATTATTTAAAATGACCTAAAAAGACAAAGTTCAAAAATATGTAGTATTCACAGAAATTAAAAGTGGTAAAACCTAAGGTCAAAAATGAAACACACGCAGAATATGATCATCTTTCCTCACAGTGACTGAATTCTAAAGCTACATATTATGTAAATCCTAAATTTAAAATGACTAAATTTGCCATTCCATTTTTCTCTAACTTGAAATATAACTCTTTAGTGACTAAATATTTTCCTGCGACTACAAGCAATAAAATAATATGTAAAATCCAGATATTACTGAGCCACTATCCACCTGGTATGTTTATTTGCTTATTAGAATTTTGTAAAGATTTATTCTCTTCACAATCAAGGATACGCATTTGAAAGATAATTATGCTAAAAGTATTCTCACCAATGGAAAAGTTGTAATACCTGCTCATCCCATGCCATCAATGAGCTAACTGAGAGAAAGCAGATCAATTTTTGTGGCACTGGTACCATTAAAGGTAAGTACTAATCTTTGGACCCACTGAGATGGTAGCAGCAAATAAAAAAAACTTTTGAAAGACCAATTTACAATACATAGTAAGAAAAGTTGACCCAGATTTATTTTAATTCCATGTTCTGTTAGAAACTAATCTCATTTTCAATGTACTGTATTTAACCCCATTTTATGAAGTCAGGTCCATAGTGAATAATTTCAGGGGAATTGAATAATTTATTTGGATACTCTATAGTAAACTAGTAACAATTAGGAATAATCCTGTGGGAGGGAAAAGAAACCAAACGTAGACAAGAATACTATGTATTCAGCATGATTAAAATAAAATTAAAATGTCAGTTATGAAATAACTGAAAATATGTCTAAGTTGCCTCTAAGTTGAGAGCAACAGCAATGTCTTATCTTATTAATTTATTAAAAAACGCTTTATTGGTTCCAAAATTAATATGCAGTTGGTGTTTATTCATATATCTGGCATGGCACTAAGTTCGGAAGAGTAAAATAAAGTGAAATATGTTTTAATTAAAATGAATTGAAAGTTCTTTAAAGTTTGGTGGGTTTTTTTTACCACTTAAGCAATTCAAGAGTTGATTTACTTATTTTACACAAGTTACCAATGTGTGTTTTAAAACTGTTAAATATATAAATGAACTTTAAAAAATGAAAAGTTTCAAACAGATAAGCAAATGTTTATAACTAATCTATTTAAAAGTTGATAAATAATAATTTTTGCATGTGCAAATAATTCAAAAGCATCTATACTAACCTAAGAGGTATCCATGACAATATTCCTTATATTAATTAGATATATATGGGTTCATTCCACTAGACTTCAACTTTCTTAAATTATTTGATATTTTATACTATTTAAAGTGTTTTTTTAAATACATGAGTTAAATAATAAGAAAATTTTTCTTTTATTCTAAGTAATTAAAGTATGATCATGGATGCACAGTGGGCTTACACACGTTTTTTGAAAAGCAAGAGGATAAAAATCATTACCACAAAATGTTTGCATTTTTACAGCATTTCTTCTAAAATGTTAGTAGAATTTAACCATATTAATGCTGGCTTCTACAGTGAATTTTGGAAAAAATCATTTGTTAATTTTTCTAGTATAGCTGTTATCAATTCAGTATATTAAATAATATTAACATTTTAATCTGTTTTATTTAGTGAATTTACAGCCATTTAAAAAATTTATCCATCTATTCAGCATGAATTGGATATTTAATTTATTGCAAAAAACTATAGTTGCTAAATATAGCAACTTAAAATATTTAATTGTTGTAACACTTTGGTGTTTGAATTATCTAAACTTTTTGGTGTGTGTTTAAAAATTGACTTTATATACTTGGTAAGAATATAAAATATATTAGTCCTAATAGAGGACTTCTGAATTTCTCAAAATTACCCTGTAAAGAAAAGCTTGGACTAACCTTTCCTAATCAAGTAAATGCTTCCCCAAACTATATTATGTCTGATTTAACAGTATATTTTCTTATAAAGTAGACATTTGTAAGGTTTTAAAGTTTTAATGATGGGAGAAAATTGAGAATTTGGGAAAGATACAAGGTGTGCAAGAAAAACAATCATGAAAATTAGTTTACTTCTGTGGGCTTCGAGGATAATAATTAACTTGACTAATAGGCATGGGTGATGAAGCAGCAGTTAGAACACATTGACTTTTTTGCTCTTAGTGCTGCCAGGAGTTTTTATTCCACCTTCTTTTCTAAAATAGAAAAAATTATGAGTACTGTCATATTTTCCCAAACTAAAATGATAATCCAGGACATTATATTACAAATGCACTTTGTATTTTAGGAATGTCACCAGAAACAGATACACTTATTCCAGAATCACCATTATTACTAAGAAAACAGTTCTGTGACCATAGAAGCCCAGAAGCAAGTTGTAAAATCAGGTCATTCAGTGTTCAGGTTGAATCCAACTTTGTCCATACATGTTTTTTCAATGAATTATATACAAAATGAATAATTTAGTATTAAATTACTTGGTCTCATTCTATTTTAGTTCCAGATATGTTTCTAAAGACTGAGGTAGTTTGCAATATGCATTCTAAACAGCTTTAAATATTCCTGATATTCACTGTTTTTATTTTATTTTATTTTATTTTTATTATTTTATTTTATTTTTATTTTCATCAAAGCATGGTTTGTGCCAGAACTTTTCCTTTAGAAATTAGTCAAATGAACAAGTATATGTTACCTTTCCACACTAATTGCAAACATGCATATGAGATATTAAAATACACTGAAATATTACTTATCACTTCATTTTGAGTTCTTCTACCTCATGATATTCAAATATTTAAATAAACACAGTGGTTGTTGTTATTTAGAAGAACCCATGGATTGAAAGCATAGCATAAAAATATAGCAATGATAATTGACTCATTCTTCAAATTTTAGGAAAAAATAATATTATTTCTATAAAAGGTTTAGTTTTCCCAAGTAGTGTAACGATTATGAAATTAATATTTCAGTAGTGTGACTTCACTCTCGCATTATTTCAAACATTATTGATGCCATCAGTCTTCCACAAAGTTCACTTCTATCTTTGGCATTAAGTCTAATCTTGACTTAAAGTGGAAGAGTTTGATAATCTTCAAAATACTGATCCACAACAGCAGCCCAATAACATCAGTAATGTTATTCACCCCTTTTAAACAAGTGGAAATAGAAGTTTAAAACTAAATAATCTCTCAAGGTTAACTTGTCCAGGAGTGGCAGAAATAAGAATCAAATGAGGGACAAGCCCATTCCCTTGACCACTATATGATAATGTCTCTGTTTAATACATTATATGGTAATTATGTTTATAGGTCTATATTCACCACTAGCTTCTAAACCCTTCAATAGAATGAATTACACCAAATCCATTATCTTTTTTTTAAATAATTAATTAATTTATTTTTGGCTGTGTTGGGTCTTCATTGCTACGTGTGGGCTTTCTCTAGTTGTGGCGAGCGGGGGCTGCTCTTCCTTGCAGTGCGCAGGCTTCCCATTGCGGTGGCTTCTCTTGTTGTGGAGCATGGGCTCTAGGTACGCAGGCTTCAGTAGTTTTGGCTCATGGGCTGTACAGCACAGGCTCAGTAATTGTAGCGCATGGGCTTAGTTGCTCTGCATCATGTGGGATCTTCCCGGAGCAGGGCTCAAACCCATGTCCCCTGCATTAGCAGGCAGATTCTTAACTATTGTGCCACCAGGGAAGTCCCCCAAATTCATTCTTTTCTTGTAACATAACTCAACAGTGCTTGAATGATAATTCATTCTTTGAAGTCTCTGAGGGAGAAAACGCTCTTTACACTCCCCTGCCCGTAGACTCCTCCCTGACTTGCACCTTGGGAAAAAGTTCACCCTTTCTCTTCTGAATCTTGCCACGTCCTGCAGTGCAGTCTCAGGTGTCATATCTCTCTGATTTGGATTGACCCTCTGTACTCTTGGTCTCTCTCTCTCTCTGCTACCTTATTCAGGCTCAGCCTCAGTCCTCTCCACCCCCAGCCTTCCTCTCTGCCAGGAGTCAGCTCCTTCTCACATTCTCTGTCCCACCACAATCCAGCCCCAGCCAGATGGTTTATTGGAATGAGTTGTACACTATTCCCCACATTAGAGATTCTGTCCTTCTCCCAGTTAGGCTTCAATTTCTATGAAATGTATGTGATAATTTGTTCTGGTTGACTATCCCGGAGAAGGTTTTGCCGAGTGAAACTCCAAGTGTGGTTTTCTATAAATCTGCCCTGCTTGTCTTTGTTCCACTTCCTAAAGGTCAGTTGAGCACATGTCTCCAGAGATTTGAAAGTTACCACAAGTGAGTTTAGGCAGAACTCTGGGCACCGACCCCAAATAGAAGTCGATTTGCTAGCCTCAGTTGTTTTCCCCCTCCTAAAAAGTATTTAAGCTTTAGGCTAATAGCCAATTTTGTGTTTCAGTCTGCTCAACAAATGTTGAGACAATAGCTATCATCATTTGTACAACAATTTTCTAAACTGTTAGTCTGAACCAGCTCAAAGTTTCAGAAGAAAGCTTTAAGTTCTGCTTTGTAAACTGTATGACTAGAAAAGTGCACATTAGATTATTCATTTAAACTGGTTTCCAGCACAGTTTATTTATCATTTTTCATTCCATATTCTCAAGCCTACTCTTTTGTTTTGCTTTCCAAAGTAACAGAGCACCACTCTATGTAATGAATGTCACGCCAGACTCTGAAACATATTTTTAAAATATGATTAAGTGAAGCTAATTCCCTTGTAAGGATCTCTAAAATTTATCATCCTCCAGTGACTCATTTTCATTTCTACATTAAACGTGGAAAAACTTTATTCTAAGAAACTGAAAGCACATATTACTCATTTATTCATTCCAGGTATGCTGTATACCACAGAGATTTAGGGTTCTAACATTGGCAATCCATATAATTAAGTGTGGAAAGTCTTCTAAATACAAATTATGATACAAGAACACATTGTTGGTAAATATATCTTCTCTCTTGCTCCTCTGCAACAGCTTGCCACCTTTTTACATATTTTTCATCTTTTCTTAAATGATAGCTGACTCATTTAGAATGCCAGCTCCACCATTTAGTAATTGTATAATCTGAGCAAGTTATTGAAGCTCTGTGTGACTTAATTTCTTTACATCTAAAAAATAGGGGAGGGGTGAAGCACCAACCTATAGATAGAGTAAATAAAATAATACTTGTGCTATATAGAACTGTTCATTGGAAGCCTTTGATAAATGCTAGTCATTTTGCTATCGATAGTATACCTCCTCTAGACCCAAGAAAGATTAAACTCTTATGTGTTGCTCCATTTGAATGAGCATATTTTGATACACTGTTGATCTTTTTTGTTTTGTTTTCTCTCTACAGGTATCATCCTTCTCATAAAGGAACTAATACTATTGTCTTCTGACAAGTGTATTTACCTGTATTCTGACAAGTTTATTTACCTCTAGACTTTTCTTTGTCCAAAACTTCATGAGTTCTGAGATCCTTATCAACATGCCTTAAAATATCACTTCAGTCATATCTTTTACTACCTAACATTTCTAACTAAATTCCTAAGGCACATAAAGAGCAGGAAAAAGGCTGTGCATCTTTTTACTGCTGCAGTGTTTTATAGTGTGAATAGATATGGAAAATGCTCAGCAGAGAGTTCTCTGTGATATTCATTCTCTCCCTGAAATTGTCCTGGGCTTTCTACATTCATATACATTTCCTCACACAATCCAACTGGCCAAGACCTTTCCACATCTTTACAGATATCCAAATTCTACCCATCATTTTGCTTCAAAGTTCACTTCATCTCCATGCTTCCTTGTGCACCACCCCAAAGGGGAAAATTAAATGGACTGATTTTTAGTATCATAATTGGGCCATATTTATTTAATAACTGATGGCTCAGAGGAAGGCATATAAATAATCAGGCAAAGACTAAGAACTCTCTACTCTCTGCTTCTTTCCTTCTGGCCCTAAAGGATGTGGCCTTTTCAAGCAATAGGGGGGTATGATTTGAGACTTAGCTTTATACTTAGACCTTGAAATGTACAATGCAGACCTATCATTGTAATTTGATCTAGATTATTAAGGCCACAAGTCAGATAATGGAGTTTTCAACAGAACCACATCTATCTTCATAAAGCATTGCTTTGCCTTGGTTTGAATCATTATGCATTAATTCCCTAGAAAATTTCTGGGAAAGTTGGACTAAGAGAGGATTCAGGGATTCCGGATACACTGGTCAAGCTATTTTAACAATAATATCTAAGAGTTGCTCCATAATCGCACCTCTATCATTGCAAGCATGTACCATGGCCAGGATTAATCAAATTTGACATAAATTACCCCATCTTGTAGGATTCAATTTAAATCCAACATGATAACTCTCTCAGGGAGAGGGGATCATCCTTTTTCACTACGATCTCTGGCATTTACTCTTTCATAGACTCAATATATTTCCTGATTTATGAATAAACCACCCTTCTCACTTCGTCACCTGAGTTCAGTAAAAAAAAAAAAAAAGTTAATAAATAATTCAAAGGTTTAAAAAATATATGTATAGCCTTTACTACGTATTTTACAATTTCCTCAAGAGTGGAGGTGGACACATACTACTCAGAGGGCCACTAATGTCCTTGCTTCTCACAACCACATGATGTTGGCTGACCTACACATCACTGCCAGTGCTTTATTCCAACATTGCCCATATTTTTAATTCCTGATTCACAGTGTTCTTTCCCACCATGTTCTTACAGAGCTTAGTGCTTACTTTGCGGATTGCCGAAGAGCCCTTAATATTACAGTTCTTTTATTTGACCAAATCTTTTCCATTTAATTCTATTGCAAATGATGCAACAGAGTTAGAAAAACAAATGAATGACTCTATAACATCCTTCTCTGCAAAAAATATATTTCCATTGGCTTAAAGTCAGTTATCCCCAAACTCAGGATGAGTTCCATTCCATCTGGTACTATGCCTAGGAAATTAAGGGGAAAATCTTATTTCTATGATTTTTCTACGAGGCCAAGACTTTGAGGTCATCTTTCAGCACTTACTTTTGTAGTATAATTTCTCCAAAGACACCTCACACTAATATAATCCCTATGTTTTGCTCTGGCATGAGTTAACATGCCCAAATTCCTTACAATAAGCACAACATAGGCTCTATCCTGGGACTCTTTAAACGTGTATATATACATTTGATCTCTCCAATTAAAATGTAAGATCTCTAAACACAAAGATTGTGTCTAATAATATTGATCTCCTTTAATGTTTGGATATGTACCTATTTTCTTGTCAAGTATTTATTTTGTTTCCAAGGTAGAAGCAGCAAAGTCCTCTTACCTAAGCCCGGACTAATTTTTCTACCACTTACCTAACAACTCCACTTAGATGGATTATGAGCCTCTCAAATCTAATAGCCAACACCAAACTGGGGTTTCACAAGAACCCTCCTTCCCCTTACTCCCAATCAATTCCTCTCCCCACAAGGTTGTTCAATTTTATTTAAATGACTTCAGCATTTTTACATTGCTTAGGCCAGAGTTCTGAATCTCATCCTGATTCTTCCCACTCATTCATCTTTCAGATCCAATCTATTAACAAGACATATTTGTGTATAAATGTATCTCAACTTCACTCATTTCTCTCCATCTTCATTTCTTCCTCCTAAGTTCAAACCCCCTTCTTCTCTTCCCTTGGATTACTGTAATAGACTAGTTATTGGTCCTCATGCTTCTCCTCTTATTTCCCTCCAACTCTTTACAAAATACTATCCACAATGAGATTTTTTTCAATGTAAAGCTAATTATGTCATTTCCCTCTCATGCCCCTCCTCTATTGTCAATATTCTTCAATGGCTTCCACTATACTTCAGATAAAATCCAAAGTTTTATCAGGACCTAGAAGATCCTGCATTAGCTGCCTCTGGCCTAACCTTCTACAGTTTTCACTTTCCCCCCTTCATCCACTGGGCTAAACCCAATATGGCCTTAATTTGGGGGGCAGGCTGGGCTCTTTGTAGAGGTTTCCACAATTAGAGGGTGTTTTACTTTTCAAAACACTAGTACAGAACCCTGAGTCTTCCACTCTGACATGAAAATCTAGCCACAAGTGATTGGGATAAACTTGAGATAAAAGGTTTTCAGGGTTGAGGGGTTAAAAATAAATACCAAGGCAATTTTACAATTGAAAATGTCCATAAATTCAAATTGGGATGCCAAGATTATGTCTCCATCTTAGTGATTTTCAAATGTGTGATTACTAAATCCTGGTATTTATATAGCTGATGGTTGTTATATGATCAAATATACTGTTGTAGTTCTCGTACCCATTAATCATATTACAGCTAATTAAACTGGAACGTCTCCTTTGGAACAGTAGCAATCTTTCCCTTTTGCTTGAATAAGATATATATATATATATATATATACATTATTTGAGACTGTCATGTTTCTCCTCTGATTTGAAAGCCCAGAGTCAAAAAGAAAATATTGTAATCTCTAAGTGACACTCTTCCAAGAATAAACCAACCTCCATATCAATGGTTGTATCATTCGATATCTGGAAGCCAACTATTTACTCTAAAAAGCAAATGTAAGGTAATGATTTGGAAAGGAGGCAAAGTCACAGAGATATAGTTGTCTTTTTATTGCCAGAATCAAATAGTAGGAGAAAGCTAGGTCCCAGGGGCTCCTGCTCAGTGTTTCAGTACCTCATCATTGGAAATGCTATCTAGCAACTTCACATTACTTGTAGATAATGCTTGGTAATCTGGCTGAGGGCCAGTTTTAGAACTACCACAAGAGTAGAAAAGTGCTCTAACCTGTCCAGCTGTGCTGAGATCACATAACAAGTTATACCAAAGAAACTAAATACAGCCAAAGATTTCCGATAAAAACACAGCTTTGCAAACCATCACCAAATCTGGCCTCCTGAAGAGCTTTTTCACAAATAATGAAACAGAGAAATGCATTGGGCAAACAGGCCTGGAATGCTTCTGGAGACATCTGGTCGGGACATGTTTTCATGTATTGTCAAGGAGTTGCTGGGGTGACTTCTTCATATTCTGCAATTTGCCAACATAGGTAAGAAGGAAGGCCATTAATGTGTGAAGCTGATGTATTCCATCAAAGCCGTTAAAATGAAAATGACACATGTGAAAGTTAATTGTTTTTTCCAGAATTTGTTTATTTTACCTATTGCCCTTCAATATTATATAACTATTATGCCAGATATTATGTTTGGTACTGAAAATACAACAAATAAGATGAAAACCCAATTTCTCCAGGAGTTCCCAGTCCAAAGGAGAGGAATTCATAAATAAATCTTAGTTTAATATAAAAATTGATATAAAAAAGAATACTAAGGGAATAGGAAAGGAATTCTTCACAAAACTCAACTACCAGTAGAGAAGCTATGTTGTATGTGTGGAGGTGAGGAGAGGAATCTGAGCAGAATGCTGCCAAGAGGACTTCAAAAGAAATTGACATTCGAACTTTGGAAGGAAGAGGAATTAACCAGGAAGCAAGGGGCCTTTTCTTAGGAAAGTGATGCTCTGACCTGACAACTAGAAATAATGAACATATTTAGTTATCCAAGAATCGTCATTTAATAAGTCGTGAATACTAAGTAATAATAAAAATAACATGGAGAGTATCCACGGAGAGTTTATTATTTACTGTTCAGGGCTATATATAAATAAATAATTGCATTTAATACTATGAGGCACATATAATTTTTTTTTTTCATTTTACAAATGAAAGTCCCCATGTTCAGACATCAGAGACAGGATTTGATCCTGCATAGTCATTTGAAAAATTATGAACATTTTATTATTGAAGTCCCTATAGAGATGGAAAATACAGTAACAGAAATGAACAATGAACTGGGTAGAATTAACAGTAGTTTCAATACTACAGAAGATAAGAGCAGTGAAACTGATAGTGATGAAAACTATCCAAAATGAAACAAAGAGAGGAAAAGAAAACACCTTAAGAAGTAAACAGAATCATCAGTGACATGTTAGACATAAACTATAGTTACAAAAATAAGGTCAGTGATTTCCAGGGGTGAGGGGAGAGGACCATGGGGTAAGGGGAGAGGACCATGTTGGTGACTACACAACTGTGTATGTTCGTCAAAACTCATCATGGTGCACCCTTAAAATTGGTGAATGTAATTGTTTATAAAGTATACTTCAGTAAGCTGATTAAAGAAAAAACTGAAAGGGGGTAACTTACCATTTGGCTTAAGAAAAGACTGTGATACATCTCATGGAAATTAAAAGTTGGAATTTATGTAATTCAATTAGTAAGAGTTAAATATTATTAAAGGTAACAGTAATACTAAACAATATTACTAAAATATTACTAATATTAATATTACTAGTAATATTTAGATAATATTAAAGGTACTTGTTTCTCTAAATTTCACTTTTAATATACATACATGTGAATGTTAACTTCTCTTGCTGCCTTCAGTACATCAAAGTCTTCTGGAGCTAGTATAGTACCTTTTATTATACTAGCCTCCAAATATACTTTTAAGTATCTAGGATGAAACTACAAACACAGTGGTTGTGTTCTACATCAGAACTATTGCCAGTGATCTAAGTAGTCAATCACAAAACTAAGGTTTCCATAAACGTGGCCTCTATTTTATTTAATTTCAAATTCCACATAACTCCTAAGACATAAGAACTCAAAGAAAGCATTATATTATTGGAAATCATCCCTGACCACAATACAATGTAAGAATTAGGTATATCATTAAATTTTTAAATCTGCAGTCCCTATAAATAAAAAATTAGCATTCAATGTATTTCCTTAAAGAAGCATTATATTGTAAAAAATAAAACTTTAAAATTAAAGATGGCAGGTATAATCAAATATGATAGATCTTTCCTTAAGCTAAACAGTAAAATTTATTGCAGTTCTGTGATACCATTAAACAGTTACCTATTTCTATTCTCATGTTATCTTTCCTTTCTTTCAGGATGCAGCACAATATTTTCTCTAAAGGGAACAAGGTAAGTGACACCACCTTTCTTGAAATTGCCAGTATATCACACTACAAAGGGCACAGAATGAAATATGTTTATTTCATTTAGACCATACACACTGCCACATGTTAAATGGGCATTAAAAGTTAAAATAGAATGCCAAGGACATAAAGGGTTGCAATGAAATAAATCCCTCAAAATCTTTCTTATTACTTCATTATGCAAATGAATTTTAGTTTGTCATATTTGGAAATCAGTTTGAAAGAATGTTTAAAGCCTAAACCTTTCATTACTATGAACATAAACCATCTAATGGACACTTCAGTGTATGATCACAGACTAACTTTACCAAATAATCTTAACCAAAGCAAAAATTAAATGGAGGAAAGAGGGTGAAAGGAACTAAATTACATTACTTTAAATTTATAATCTAAGTTGTAGTTTCTAATATTTACAAAGTTTATAAATATATATATTAGCCTGATTAACATACCTTAGTTTTTAGGTAGAAATAACTGAGATATATATTTAAAAGAAAGAAAAAGAAAGTAATTTTCTTACTTAAAATTATATAATGTGGAGACAATAACATTTCAATGCCATAAATAATTATATTTTTAAGCTAATGTAATAACCTGTACCAAATTTCTTTGGACGTTCTACCCCAGCTCAGAATTGATAAAGATTAAAGTAACATTTGTATTTATTTAAAAAAGAGTAAAATTTGCAGAAAACTATAGCACATCCCACTACACACTACTGATACCAAATTTCTCTCTGTACATAATAGATAAAATTAGACAGTTTATAGATAGAATAGACACATCAAATTTTCTTTTTGTTTCTGAAAAATTAACTCTAGAAAATACATCTTATCTTTACCTAAATTATTTCCAGATAGAAATAGCTCACCTTTCAATAATTTAAGTAAATTTAGTCTTGTTTTTTTTCTTTCCAAGTGCTAACAAAAATTCTCAGCGTCTTAAATATACCCAGTACCTTAAATACTCTCAGCACCTTGGTACAGAAAACACTAAAACATTTTATCGAATACATTTTTTTTTTTCTCCAGGCAGATTAAGAACTACTGTTATCTGTTTTGGGGGGCTTTTGTCGCTGTTGTCTGTGTGGTGTTTGTTTTGTTTTGTTTCATTTTTGTATAAAGTTATACTTATGTGATCATCTATACATCATCTCGATAAACAAAACATCATGTGTGGTTAAGATCATTCAACTTATCTCTGAAAGTCAAGTTAGAAGTTATAACTTCATCATGCTACCTGTTAAAGGAAATAGAGAGTGGATCTTAGAGTCAGCACTAAATTACCTGCTAAAGATAGTTAAGCTTTTCACCTATAAAATGAGGTAGCTATCTATATTGACAGATGCTATGAAGAAACTAATCTGTCCCTGTCACTATCTTTTCTTAGGAACACTGACTTCAACATATAAACTTGGTGATAGATGATGGTTACAACTTACAACAGAATTTGCAGTTATCAGCAATCTATTTACAGACTTGTAAAGGGAAACCTCACAGGATTTGTATACAGTAGAAAATGTTTTGCATATATTTATTTATAACTTCCCCATCTTGAACTTCATTTAATCCTTCTGCTGAAAACAGATCAACATTTAAATAAATTTAGTAGTATTTACGTATTAAGATGAGCCACATTTTCATCCTTGCAAATGGATCATAAAGTTTAATTCCACACTATAACTTCTCTTTGAGCCTGTCACTTTGATTCCTAATGTTTCACTGGCCTAAAATGATCAACGTTGAAACTGTGTTTGTTCTTGTGGATTGTAGTGAAATATGAGAGAAAAAAAATGTTAATTTCTTCCAGCATAGATTTGTTAGAGTTGAGTGTTAGTTTAAAAGAACATCAGAAAACTGAAATTATACCTTTACAGGTACTGTAGTAGAGGGGCATTCTGTGTGTGGTAATTGTCCTTCATAGCAAGAAAAAGGGCAAGACTACTCACTAATCCCGCAGATGACATTACATTAATAGACATGATAAAATGTATAGTATATTAATAATAAGACTTTAGAAAAAAGTAACTAGGCAAGGCAAAATAGGCCATTCCATCTCAAGAAGAGGAATACTGGACATGGATCACTAGTCTATAATCCATGCAACTAGAAAAACTCTGCAAGCTGAAAGGAGATAATCTGGTTCAGTGAATTGCTAATCTCAGGTGACAAGGCAAAACTCACAATATGAACCTGCAAATTGAAGCTACTTTTGCTCTATCATTTCTGAAAATTCTCTTTCAAAACTATCACAACGATGAAAATAAATTTGCATGAGACCAAGCAAACAGTACTTCCAATCCAATATTTAGTTTCTAAAGAAATAATTTGGTAAATAATTATGAGTAGTTGTCCTTCATGACTTCATCTTCATGGGTTATGGATGTGAACTGAGACCCCTCACTCATCTTTAATAATGGATCAGAGCATTTCCATCCAGGAATGTAAGTATTTTTTAATTTAAAAAATGAATCCTTTTAAAAGTATAATATTTGAAATTGTACCTCATATTTTAGATAAGAGAACTCCTTTCCTTGAAAAGGAGTTTAAGGGCCTAGCTTCCTATGCCCAGACACCACCTTAGTACAGGATGTTCTGAGGCTCCTTCACAATACCTTAGAGCTCTGAGAAAAGAAGAAAAAAAAAAAAAAGCTTGCAAACCACTGCATGCTTCTAAATCCTTTGCAAGGCTACTATTTCCTACTCACATTTCAAGAAAAGTAAGATGACAAGTTTCCTAGGTTCATATGATGAGTACAGAAGTATTTCCTTTCATTTGCCTTAAAATGATAGTTTTCAAATTTTAAAGTTGCCTCTTAGTTCTTTAAGCCTCAGAAACATGTATCCAACGGCCTACTCAACACTCTTCCATGAATCTCTCAAGGGCACCTCAACTGTAACATATCCAAGACTAAGCTCACTTTCTTAGCAAAGATCACGATCAAGAAGGAAACCTGGTATTGTCCTCATCACCTCCCTCTCACTCATCCTCAATTTCCAGCTGTCTATAAGCTATGCCCATTACTCTTCTTAGATGTTTCTTTCTCAAGTCCATCTATTTTTCCCACTCTCCATCTCTACTGCTACTAAAAGGTTCAAACTACCATTATGTGTCCTTCAGCAATTACTTCGCAACAGGTCTTCCTTCCCACACACTCTTCAGGCTTTCTAATCTATTTTTTCACACAGCAGTTAGTTATGACCTTAGGTCTTCCCTGTTTAAATTCCTTCAGTGGTGTCCCACTGCTTTTAAAATTAAAAGCAAACTTCTTAATAATAACCTAGAATGACTTGATCACACCACTAGCTTCCTTGGGCTCTGTCCTCCAGCAATATTACCATTCTCTCAGTCTTGAAAATCTTTCAGTTCCTGTTTGCTGCAGGGCCTTGATGCAGATAAGATCTGGTGGTTTATTTAAATGCTGTCATATCACTTTGGATTAGAAGCATTTATCTCAACTGTAAATCAACATGCAATTCTGTTTTTAAAGTTTATGTTCATATTTGCTGGACTGTCTGGCTTACGCTCATATCCCAGCACACAGCATAATGCCTTGCACATAATAGAGCTTCATGGGTCTATCGGCTGAATTAGTAAGTGATAATCTGGGATCTGGAGAAGAGTACGACCTATCTTTCATTTGATTTTTGTAGACTTTTGATAACATTTAAAGTTTTAAATCCTTTTAGTCTCTTTTCAGGAAGCAGATCAGCCTCATTTTTAGATTCTGAAATTGCTCTTCTCTATTTTATTTCCACTATCTTATACATTTAATGAGGTTGAAGAATGTCTAGAATCATACATACAAATGTTTTATTTGTACATATGATGTTATGTACAAAGATTCTACTAGAGAATGATTATGATTTGCATTTGTATTTTCAAAGCTTTTACTGATTAAAGAGCTTGACTCTTTAATATCTTTTAAGCATCCAAGCATATCAATACCTACTGATATTAACAAGAATTACAGAAAGGGAGGATGGTAGAAGAGGAATATGTATTCAGGCCACTAAGTTTTGGCAGAGACCATAATCTTAGATCCCTAGCTCCATCCAACAACAGTGAATCTATTTTTATTTCATTCCTAAATATTCAGCCGTAAGTGCCTCTAGTTCACTTACAGATATTGATCCGTTCAAAAGCAAGGAAGCCTTTATTACCACATTAATTTTTTGATCCTCTGCCCCTCAACAACCTGGCAATTATTTAAATAAGTGTGGCTAGCTGAATTACTGATAAGATTCATGAAACTATCCATATTTAAAGTTCAAAACCATTGATTTTGTGTAATTTTATTAAAGATGAATATAACTTAACTTTAAGAAATTTTGCATGAGCTTTCCCTGGATAGCTACACTAAAGTAACCTAGATTTAAAATAACAAAATACTACTACTAATTTAATTAATAACAGTCATTTCGGGCTTCCCTGGTAGCACAGTGGTTAAGAGTCCGCCCGTCGATGCAGGGGACACGGGTTCGTGCCCCGGTCCGGGAAGATCCCACATGCCGCGGAGCGGCTAGGCCCGTGAGCCATGGCCGCTGAGCCTGCGCATCCGGAGCCTGTGCTCCGCAACGGGAGAGGCCACAACAGTGAGAGGCCCGCGTACAGCAAACAAACAAGCAAACAAAAAATAATAGTCATTTCAGAATGTTCTAAGGACCATGCAAAACTTTCTGCAGATATTACATAATTTAATCCTAATAATAACCCTATGAAGTATGTAGTATATTAATGTATTGTTATTATCCCTATCTAATAGATGAGGAAACTAAGACTTAGAAAGCTAATAAACTTGCCAAAAATCACACAAAGCAAGAATTCACACCCAGGCTGCCTCACTGTAAGTAGAGATGATGATACAGCATAACTCTATAGGGTCTCAGCCATAATGAAAATGTAGGGAGCTTCTTCAGCTTTTTTTTCATCAACTTTTCTTTCCATCTTAGGAGGGAGAAAGTGGAAAGTTTCTGACTCAGAACCAGCAATGACAGCAATTAATCAATAGCTTATGGAGTTTATAGACAATACTCTGTCTTCTTACCTCAGAGAAATTTAGTTTGCATTAAATTCAGTATTCCATTTGCAAAGTTCTGGGAAGCATAGACATTACTGACAGAACATTTTTAGGACACCTATGAAATCCATTTTGCTACAGGACGATTTAGGCATGAATAGTATCCTCAAGAAGGCTGTATACAAATAATAGTAATTAAAGGCAATATTTTAAAAATACAATAATTCCTAGGTTTGATACATTATATTTCTCTAGAGGATTCAGGGAAGACTTCAACAGAAAAGGATGTGAGTGTGATCTTGAAAAAAGTTAGAATTTCAAAAATTGAACCTTCTGTAATTTTAACATGCGTATGAGTACCACACCACTCTCAATCAAGCATTGAAGACTGCCAATTCACATATTTCCATGTCATTCATTTTTTACCGAAAATGTTCTAGTAACTATACAAATATCAAATGCTCTGCAGCAATTAATTACTTAACAGTATGGAATTAAATATATTTACTAAGTAAGTTATTGTAAATAGCCCAACAAAGAAGACTGACAGAAAAACCTGTTTCTGAAATAAAAGCTAAAATGAACTCCTCTTGTTTTCCAAAGAGAGCTATTACCTCAGACATTTATTATTGGTTCCAAATGTTTTATTCACTCACCTCACATGATTCCAACACAGCCTGTCCTTTACAGGAGGATTATTTTACTTGTGTAATTAAGGTAATACAAATATTATTCTGATAGATTAATATCTGATTAGCTTGTAAGAAAATTTATTTGAGATACATGTGACATCCAGGTTTTACAAAGCTTGAAATATATTAATTTTGGAGGACGTCTTTACAAAGAATATAAAATTAAAAATGGTTCCTGATCATATGGACCCTAAAGCTTACGCTTCAATAGCTTTATTGTCAGTAAGATTCAGTTTAGGAACTCTAGAGCCCAAATTTTGTTGTACAATATTATATAATTGTTGATTAATTAATTAATTATTGGGTACCTACTGTGTTCCAATAATACGTTCCAATATTACAGAATAACCAATACTATTCTAGGTACTGAGAACGAAATGTTGAATGAAACATACAAAATTTTCATCTTCCTAGAGCATATGTTTTAAAGGTGAGAGACACAATAATACATAAATAGATTAGACAAATCCAGAATACATAACAAGATAAGGGCTATAAATTTAAAAGGGTAAGGAGATAGAGAATAGCTTAGAACTGGCTATTTCCACTAAAATGGTTAGGGAAGGTGCATCAGGATTTGATATTTAAATTGAATCATTTAATGATGAGAAAGAGGTAGCCAAGCTAAGAGAGATTTTTTTTTCAGTTTTATCCACAGTAGGGAGAGAAGGTGATCAATAAACATTTGTTGAAATGTTAAGTGAATGCATCTGTGGGAAAGCATTTTCAGTAAAGTAGAAAATGCAAAGATCCTGAGATGAGCGTAACTTGCAGTTTTGGGGGGATGGAAAAAAGGCCTATGTGCAGAGAAAGGTAATTAATGGAGAGAATGGTAGGAGATGAGGTTGAAGAGAGGCAAAATCTAGATCAGTTAAATCAATAGTTCTCAGGCCAGGTTGCATGTTAAGTCACCTGAGGAATTTTACAAAGCACCAGTGCCTATGCCCCACCAGAAGCCCCGTCAGCAGAGGGAGGGAGAAGTGGTATTCAAAAAGAAGCATTTGTTTTTAAGTCCTCCAGGTTAAGAACCAATGATCCACAGACTTGAAGGCACAATAAGAATTTTGGTTTTAGTCAATGAATGCCAATGAATGCCTTGTCAGGGTTATCAGGGGGAAATCAATAATGTCATGAAGATGTATATAGCCTTGAATTAAGATTCAGAATAAATACTTTGCCCAAATTCTTCATGTGTTTTTCCTTGTACCTAATTTGTATATTTATACACAAACACAGAGAAAACAAAGATGGTCACGTGCAAGCAGAGAATGGTATAAAAACAGTTTCTATTCTTTCTAATGGTGATACCCATAGAATACACTGATCAAGAATTCTGAAAGTTTCTCATCACATAAGAAAAAAACATTCATTTTTTTCTTCATCTAGACTATTTTACGTTACAAAGACTCAGGAAGATTAAGGTGCCAAAACCAAGTTCTTTTCCTGACACACAACTCCAGTGTCCTAGGACCCTCTGACCAACAAGTAATAGGAAGCTTGAATCAGTTTTATCTCTGAATTCTTCTGGTAGCTCCGTGACCTCTGGAAAGCAAGGCAGGAAAAATACCTCAGTAGTTCCACAACTGATTTCCATCCTCCCCCTTCATTGCCACCTCTTCCCAATTCTTAAAATTCCTTACCCACATTTTTTCATAGCACTTATACCTTCTGAAATAAGATTTCTTATTTTTTATTTAGGTTATTCATTCATTTATTCCATTTCTTATCTAGCCTCCCCACTGGCATTCAAGCTCCATAATACTTTTGTCAAATTTGTTTATTGATTTATCCCAACATCTACAGAAGTGCCTAGCACATAGCTCTGATTCAATAAATGAATATTTATTGAAGAATGGAATGAAAGCACATGTGGTCATTATTCTTATTTTTCAGATGAAGAAACTAAGGCTCAAAATGGCAAATGAAGTGTATAAGGTCACATCTTAAGGAAATAACAAATATAGGATTAAAATGCACATCTTTCTCACCCTAAAGTCCGTGTGTTAACCACTACACGCTAATCTTTAGTAAAGCATTTAAAGCTGATACTAGAATTCTGTGCTGTGGTCAGACTGCAGACAGCCTCTAGTACCAGAGTAAGGAGTTATGACTCTGAGCTGCCATTAGTTGGAAGTTATTGAAGGACACAGAGCACGAAAGTAACAGCATCAAAGTAGTGTTTCAAGAAGATTTATCTGCCATCATTGTGGAGAATAGATGGGAAGGAGAACAACAAGGCAGCAAGATAGTTCAAAGAAAAAAGCATGACGTCCAGATAATTTCAGGAACTAGTCAAAATAAAGTCTATAAATCACTGGCAACATCAGATTACTCTTCACCTGTGAAATGCAGACCTGTTATAAATGTTCATTCAACAAATTTATTGAGGGCACACAATGTTCATAACAGTCATCAACAGGTTCTAGCAAACATTTTATGTCAAGTAATAAGACAAGGTCATCTGTACATGGTCATGCCCATTTCATTCCACTTAGTGGGCATGTGAATAGCACAGATAACTGAAAGATCTTCAAAGAACCACAGTAAAAATAAAAGTGAAAGTAGAAAAGGATCCAAAGCAGAAAAAAGTTTATTCATTCACCAAATGTTGGTTCTGTACTTGCTCTATGAAAGACACTCAGATTATTTCCTGAGTCAGAAATGGATCTTAATCCCCGAATACGAAGTGCCCTTAGTAAGAACAATACCAACAACAACAAAATGCACATACATAGCCTGAAAAAAAAGAGATTATGATGGAAGAAGTTTAGATAAAGTACTATGTGAACTGAGAGGAGAAACAGATAACCTTAAACTTGGGATTGCAGAAATCTTCAGCGAATTGCTAGTAACTGAGCTATAAAATATATTCCACCAAAGTACATCCAAAATAATGCATTAGTGGATTTTGTGTGTAATTCTTGGTAAACATAAGTAACTTTTAATGACACTGGGAAAAATATAATGATCGTGATGCATTTCTGGAAGAGACATTGTAAAACTCATGAGGCCAAAAGCAAGACTGCCAATTGTACAGGTCCTTTCATGGTCACTATAATTTTTAAGTAGGGTTCTAGGTTGGAATCCTCAAGACTCAGTAGGTTTACCTTGGCCTCTACTACTTGTCTAAGTTTGATAGTTGATATAACTTCCTTGGATCTTCATTTCTCTGTTAGAAAAAAAAAAGTATATGAACCAGTAACCACTTTTCATTTGCTCTTTGTCATATGCGTATCAATTCTAAAATGCTATATAATATAAATTTTATCAATAGGTCACTTTATAGATAACCCTGAGTGATCCATACTTGTGAGATTTACTCTGCATACCTACTGTAAAGAGTTACATGCACATATTATGACATAGCTTCCAATTCATTGTAGCTCCTTTTGTCATGAGAAATGAGAACTTCAAATTATGAAATAAGACAATCACTCCAGTAATCTGCTTATATAAGTTGGTAAAAGTTCATATAGTCTCAATATTTCTTAACTATTTTTTCTAGCAGAGGTGACTTTCTGAAATATGTATTCCTACATAACTCTAAAGTATTTTATTTTTATCTTTATATTAAAGTTAGAAAGATGGAGAATTGTATTTGCGATAGTACTTGAACCAGAGATGAAGACTTCTTAATATCACTGTCAGTATCCTGACTGAGCTACTTTGTGATTTGGGACAAGCCATGTTTTCACTCTTTCTATGCCTTCAAGACTATGGAACATTTTTAAAATGGTTCTTAGTGGTTGTATTCATTTTCTAGGGTTGCCATTAACAAATTACCACAAGCCTGGTGGCTTGAGACAACAGAGATTTATTCTCTCACAGTTCTGGAGGCTAGAAGTTCAAAGTCAGGTTGTCAGCAGGGCCATGAGCCTTTCAAAAGCTCTAGGGAAGAAGCCTTCCTTGACTCTTCCAGCTTTTGGAATGCATTTCTTGGCTTGTGGCAGCATAACTCCAATCTCTGCCTCCATTTACACATGGTGTTTTTCTTCCTCTGTCTCTCTCTCTGTCTACTCTTTCTGTGAAGGACATGATTCATTGCCTTCAGGGTCCACCCTAAGGCAGTAACTCTCATCTTAACTACTTACGTCTGCAAAGACCCTATTTCCAAACAAGGTAACATTCTAAGGTTCCAGGTGAACATGAATTTTTTTCAGACATTATTCAACCTATTAAAGCAGTTATGAAATATTCTACCAATTTATATAAAATTAGCATATATATCAAGGCACAAATTTTTATTAATGTTATAAAGTTATATGAAAAAGGAAAATAATCATTGATGCTTCCAGCTGAGTGAGTGACAGACAACGAAGTGGTTTGAGCAGAGGCAAGGCATTATCTGACGTAACTGTTGAGAACAGATTATAGGTGAGCAAGGGTAGAAACAGGGAGGCCAATGAACTGGTGAGAAGTGCTTGAATTCTGAATATAATCTGAAGGAAGAATAAATAGGATGTGCTAATATAAAATGTGAGAGAAGGAGAAGAGTTAAGAATGACTAAGATTTTTGGCTTAAGCAACTGGAGTGCCAAAACTGCTAAAAACTGAGGTAGAGAGGACTGCAAGTAGGGAAGTCTTTGGTGGAAGATTCATAATTCAATTTCAAACACAGTAAGTTTGAGAGGTCTCAGAATCCAAAAGAATATATCTAGTAAGCCTTGGTTGTAAATATCTAAAAATGAAGATAAAGGTGGGAGCTGGATTTATCAATTTTCAAGTTGTAAAATTATAAGATGGCATATAAAGCAAAGAGATCAGATTGGATGAGATCACTAAAGAAGTGAGTATAGATAAAGAACAGATAAATCCAATCCCATTTTCTGAGCTACCTCAACATTAAAAGGTGACATGAAGGGAGGAAACCTGCACAGGAGATTGAGAAGGAGAGTCAATGAGGTAGAAAATCAGGAGAGTGTGATACCCTCTAAGACAAGTAACAAAAGTATTACAAGGTGATAGGAATGATTAAGGTTGTTTCGGATGTTATTCATAGTCAAGTAAGATACGAGTTGAGAATTGGCCATTGGATTTAGTAAGAGGGAGGAGGTAAGTTGTCTTCATAAAAAGTCTTTTTGCTGAAGTCATAGTGGAAAGAAACTGATTGGAGTAGTTTATATTTAAAAGCAATAATTCAAAACAGTGAGTTCACAAAATTCTATTAAGATAATTTTCTCAACTTCTTCATGAAGGTGTCTGAAGACTAAACGATACAGCACATGGTTGAGTGGAAGGCTTGGCATACAGTAGACAATAAGCAGTAGCTCTAATGATGGTAAAGATGTTATTAATTATGCACACAAAACTTCTAATTCTATAGGAGTGCCAATCTCCTCAACAACAATTTCTCACCTCCAGGAATCTATCTTTTGAGATCCAGTTTATATCTCATGTAATAATGAGTAAATTAGGCATGCCCCAAATGGGTACATTAATAATGAAATAAATTACAACTCATCAATTACACTAAAGAAAAAGACAAAACTACAATAGAAACATACTACACAGCAGCAAATAATGAAGACAGTTATAAGTGAGGAACTAATAAAGACTTTTGATACTTTTTATCCTCTCTTTAAAAGCTAGAGGGAAACAAATTATGATGTATGAGATACAATACTGCACAGCCAGTAAAATTGTTTTAAGGAATATTTGATGATGCAGGAAAATGTCCAAAATATAAATTCAAAGGCTTAAGCAGAATATAAAAATGAAATAAAGTAGGATCCCTCTTAGAAATATAAAGAAAAAACCAAAACTTTAATTATAATAATCTATATGTGGTTTGCTTATAGGTATATTTATATCCTTTCTTATATTTTTCTACATTGAAAAAACATTTTTTAAATAAAGATTGTGTTACTGTAACTTGAAAGAAGAATTAATCTTCCAAAGAGGGAATCATGTATTATATTTAAAGCATTTTTTTTTTTTTTTTTGGTTGCGTTGGGTCTCCGTTGCTGTGTACGGGCTTTGTCTAGTTCCAGAGAGTGGAGGCTACTCTCCGTTGTGGTGCCTAGGTTTCTCATTGCGGTGGCTTCTCTTGTTGCGAAGCATGGGCTTTAGGGCATGCTGGCTTCAGTAGCTGTGGCACGTGGGCTTAGTTGCTCCACAGCATGTGGGATCTTCCTGCACCAGGGATTGAACCCATGTCCCCTGCATTGGCAGGCAGATTCTTAACCACTGCTCCACCAGGGAAGTCCTAAGGGATTTTTAATAATAACAATATTTGTAAAGTATTTTTATTTAAAGGAATAAGATTTTGTTTTGAGAACTATTAACTTCAGGTAAATTAGGGGTCTTTTGCACTAATTTCTTTTTGTAGAGTTTTGTATGATTCCTAAAGCATTTTTTTAGTGCATCTATTTAATCCTCAAAAGATGGAGGAAGTGAGATTCTGTTTGGATAAGGCTTCTAGTTAAGGCCAGAGCCATGATAAAGTCCAGATCTTCCAACCACAGGACGGGTGTTCTTGCCACTATACTATTTTATATCCAATATCCCCACTCATTATACCAACAAAATAGAATCAGTGAGACAGACCTATAAGAAAACTCATGTGAAAGTACTTCCAAAAAGTATGAAACAAAACAGATTAAGGATACTGGTTCTAGTAATGCCAAATATAATTTTTAGATGAATATTCTAACACATTTCCACAGCCTGATGCTATTTAGAAATATGGTGAGATTCAATGATAACACAATACTTTCCATTCATTTATCATGAAAAAAAATCATAAAGTTCAGATACAGAGAAGAGTAGGTCTGCTCCAAGCCTCTCATTTTATAGATCAAGGCACAGTGATACAGGGAGAGGGAGATACCCTAAAAGTAGCAAAGCCGAGATTAGAACTATAATGTACTCATTTTCCTGACTACTGCAGTTTACAACTTGTCAAGTGTTTCATCAGATAATATAAAGCTAAATAATTAAAACAGTTTAACTCTGGAATACGATTTAAAATCATATCACTTTTAGTCATATGGAAAGGAATCAATGGAATCAAATAAATAGATCATATAAAGACCTTGCTAGATATAAAGATTTTCTACATGCCAATTTTAACATTACAAATCAGTAATGAGAGGAAAGACGTCACAAGTAATTATTGAAAAAAATACACCCTCATTATTACACAAAAATAAAATACATACAGATCAAATCATTCAATGTGAAAAAAATTAAAAACAGAAAAACTCAAAGAATTTGTGAAGACAAGAACCTCTCAGTTTAGTCCTGAACAGGTCTTTCCTCCAATTACAGCCCAAAGTTTTATATTTATCTTCCTTTCCCTATGGAGTTTACTGGTACCACCAAATGTGTCATAGTTAGAAGCAGAATTTTACCAACACCCCGATTCTGTAATTGCTTAATATATTCTACAATGTCTAATATATCACATCTTTTAAGCCTTCGTCCGTTTATCTTTACATTTCAAAACTCTGAACATGAGGACAGCATATATTTAAGTTCAGTATTTAATAGTAAAATTTTAATGTAAATACAATAAAACATAAAAATGTAAGTACAATAAAACATAAAAATGATTTTTAAAATTGTGATTAGAAAGTACTCTAATTAGCAAATGTGTTTTAAATTAAATTACAAATAACATGGTGAGATAAGTATTCTCATATATTGATAATGAGATGTGAATATTAGTGACCTTTCCAGGAAGTCATTAAAAATGTCTATCAAGAAACTTTTAAAAATATGTACACCTTTAAAAAATAAATCCCATAACCAAGAATATAGCCTAAGAATATAATCAGCAATATGTTTAAAACTGTTTAAAAACAACTTCCTAAAAATGTTCATAACATTATTTAGTGGTAAAAAAATTAGGAGCAATACACATGAAAATTAATGAAAGGTAGTTAATTATGGAAGTTATGATAAATACATATGATAAAATATTACCCATTAAAACTATGTTTTGAAAGCTATCTCATGCAGGACAAAATGCTCATGCTATATTGATCAAAAAAAGTTTAAATATTAAATTTTATTTTAGTATGTGGAAATTTCTGGATGGCATTCCACATTATTTTTCTTCTCTTTATTTGTATTTTATATTTTACTACAATAATTATTTATTAATTTTATTATCAGAGAAATAAATAGTACTTTTTTTATGTTAATATAATAGATTAGATTTTTCATTTGCCTTCAAGTTAAAATATCTAAAGAAGATTTGGTTAGTAACAGTTGGATACTTTTCAAGTTATATAACAAATTTTACATCAATTCTGTATAATATGCAATGAATTCTAGAAAATAAACTCAAATATTTATAACTAAGTCATACATATAAGCAATAGAAAAACTTATAGATGCATACTGAGAAATATTACAATGAAGTGTTGTTCTTATTTCTAAAATCCATTCCTTTCTTATCTTCAAGGAACAAATGTTTCTGGAACAGCTGAGTTTTTATTTTGGAAAAATATAACCTTGACTCTCTTCACATCATACACAGAAATTAACTCAAATCTTATAAACTACAACCATAAATCTTCTAGAAGAAATACAGAGTGGCCTCGGCGTAGGCAGAGATTTCTTAAATAGGATACCAAAAGAACAACAAAAGAAGAAAAAAAGATACACTGGACTTCATCAAGATAAAAAATCTCTGCTCTTTGAAAGATACCTTTTAAAAAATTTTAAAAGGCAAGCCATAAACAACCCAATTACAAAATAGCCCAAAGAACCTGACAAACCCTTCATAAAAGAAAACTGGCCCCCCAAAAAATGAAAAAAAAATCAATATCACTAGTTATCATGACACACAAATTAAAACCACCATGATATATCATTACAAACTCACAAAAATGGTTCAAATTACAAACACTGACTAGGAAGTGTTGGCTAGGATGTGAGTAACTAAATCTCTCCTATGTTGCTGATGGGAATAGCAAAGTCTAACAACTTGGGAAAACAGACTGGCAGTATCTTACAAAATTAAAATACATTTAGCATATGACTGAGCACTACCACTCCTTGATATTTACCCAAGAGTTGTAAAAACATATGTCCACATATGTAAACAAAGATTTATGTACAAATGTAGCAACTTTATTCATAACAGCCATGGAAAGAATGTAAATGTCCATCAACAGGTGAAAGGATAAACAAATTGTAATATATACATACAACAGAATACTGCTCAGCAATAGAACCTCTGATACACTCAACACCATAGATTAATCTCAAAACCCATATGCTGAGCAAAAATAACCAGGCACACAAGAATTCATAGTCATCGTCAGATTTTCTAGAATAGGCAAAACTAACAAATAGTCACAAAAGACCTATCAGTGGTTGTCTGGGGCTAGAGTGGAGGGATTGACTGCTTGGGATGTGTGGGAACATTTTAGGGGTGTCATCCTTGTGAGGTTGAACCCTGGGATTCACTTGTCAAACTCATCAAATTGCACACTTAAAAGGGAGCATTATGTTATACCTCAATAAAACTTATTTTAAAATAATATTTCTTACCTAGCTACTATCCTCAATCATTCCCAAAGTTATATTTACATTGAGCCTTACTTATTGACTAACCATGGGTCCTGTTCTACAGCTCCATCACTTTATTCTCGGTAATTTTCCTTTTTTATTGGATTTTTTTCACTTTTAAACCTGTCCAGTATTACTTTCTTTTATTCATTTTCCATCATCTCCATTTTCCCATCTTCTTTTTACAGATGAATAAAATCTACCACACACTTACATCTTTTTCAATATTCCTCAGTCGAACTTTCATAAATGTTCCTCTGGGTCTTCTATGTATTAGTTCATTCCACACATCCTACCTGATCTGCCTGCTCTGCTCCATCAGAGCTCTCTTCAGTGACAGCACTACCATGTGTCAATATGCAGTGTTCTTAGACACCCTGCATCACAGTGACTGTGTATAACAGTGCAATGCAAGACACATTCTGAAGGAAAAAAAGAGAGTCCCTTGGCTATACATTTGCCAGCTGGGGCTGTAAATCAAACTACATAAGCCAATAAAAAGTAAAAGAAAAGGTTTGGACTATGTGTGTAAACAGTAACAACAACAAAAATATGTTTGCCATGATAATTGAGTTATTTCAAGTTGCTTAATCATCCACCTATACCGGATACTCTATTATCATGAGAACACTCAGAAAGTGCCACGCTGCTTGTGCATTCATTCTTCATTCATTCAACAATTATTAATTGAGCACTCAGGATGAGTAGCTGTCTCTGCTGCAACACAGCCCTTTAGTGACCATGATTTCCAGTGGGCAGAGATAAAATTTGTCCATTTCCATTTTACTGGTGGACTATTTGGTAATACGTTTTGTCCTCCATTCTCTGCTCAGTCTACTCTAGTCTTTATGGAATTGACAATTAGATCTTGTCCTCAAAAGGCAGATGTTGGCTTATTGATGTTTTTTCTCTTTATTTCATATATTCTCACCCCTCCTGACAGCACAGCATTGATATGCTGACATTTTATTCATACAATTCTGAATTCCTTTCTCCCCCTCTAAACGTGAAAATAAGAGTGATTCTTTATTTTTCTAACCCCAGCTCTGACACAATCAAGCACTCAAATGTTTGTTGAATGGATTGTCTCATTTTACTTCATACTAAATAAGTAAAGATTTTGAATAGTTACTTTTTTATACACTATCTAAACTTGATTTTACGAAACAGAAAACTTTCTTGTTCTACCAGTTAATTTACAGAGCAAAGAATTTAAATGAATTAATATTCCATTTAGTTACCATCTAATTCAAGTGGTTTTAATTAATAAATAAAACTTGAGCATCTGAGTCTCTATCTGAATAAAGATAAAAATGTATTAGTGCTACTCTCTTGCATATTTAATAAACAGCACTGCATTACCCTTCCAAACTTTATCTGACAATAAACACATCTTTTCTTTTCCAGAAACCTTCAATGGTTCCCCATTTCCTAAAGAACAAAGTTAAAAATTCATTTCCCCAATACTCAAAGTCCCTTAAAATCTGTCTTTATCCTAACTTTTAACCTAAAATCTAGAAATCCCCTTTGAGTCTGACTCTGCCCCAATCAACCGATTCACTGATTTCTTACATCCTCATTTTGGGAAAGCCAATAGCTTTCCTCTGATAATTTATTCCCTCCTGGTACTTGCTTCCTCCCAGTTTTCCAATGTCCACATAATTTATGTATGTCAGGGCCTCTCACAGCAGTTTACTTGGTATCTCTCTTATAGCAGCCACCACTTTCTATCTTGTAATGTACATGTCACGTCTCCAGTAGACTGTGTGATTCCTGAAGACAGATGTTCTATTTGATTAAACTTTGGATATTTCATATTACCTAGCCCAGTACCATTGAATAAATGGATGCAAAAATTGTATCAATCATTTTTATTAAAGTTTTGGGAAAAAACAGTGCTTCCCTACTGTTCAGAACTTTTAATCATTCTTTGTAAGACTTCAGAGGCTTGGCCCCAAAGGAAACTGCTGAGGAAAATTGCAACCTAAATTAATTAGTATACTGTAGAAACTCAATAAATGTAAAATTGCTAAAGTCTGAAAGCCTGCCTTTCAGACAGGTAAGCCTGCCAGAGTACTATTCTCCTAATTAAATATGACATTTTTTTACCCAAGGTCAGTGGCCACCTCCTTCTTTGTCCTCCAGAAATATTCCTATATGCGTAAATATTTTATAAATACTATATAAATGTTATGATTATTTTGCCTTAAATTAGTCTAGGCACCTGAGTCAGGGACACGGCATAACACTGTGGTTCAAAGTGTGGGCTCAAAAGTCTGACAAACCAGGCTGTGAGCCCTTTCTTCCCTCTTCTTAGTTTTGAAACCTTGGGGAAGTTAATTAACCTTTTCAGAGCTCAGTTTCTTATATGTAAATAAGAATAATAATAGTACCTACCCTCAATGCCACTGTGAGAACTAATCGAAACAGTGTATCTATAAAGCACTTGGCACAGTAAACCTCATAATTATTCATTATTACAATTTATTTTTCTTCCTGACATTGCTATGTCCATGTGGACTGGAGAAGGGCTCAGAGTGAATTGTAAATAAAACTATGAAAGGCAAAAGCAAAATCAAAAGTCAAAATTTTATAAAGTCTATTAACTTTTGAAAACTATTTATAAACTTGATCGAAAATTATCTGGGACATATATGCCTTTAATCCAAGGTGACTGTCCATATGTCCCACTTTTTGTATGACTATAAATATTATCACCTGAAAGTTCCAGTGGTCATCATAATTTATGTGGGGCAATTCCAATACTGACAGTGCATTTTAACCAATCACACTCTTCTACCCTCCCCCCAAAAGGTAAAGCCATATTTTTAAAAAACAAGAAAAATGTGGCATTAGGGTTCTTTTCCTTTTTAATTAATTAATTAATTAATTAATTTAATGGCTGTGTTGGGTCTTCATTGCTGTGCATGGGCTTTCTCTAGTTGCGGTGTGTGGGGGCTACTCTTCATTGCAGTGCGTGGGCTTCTCATTGCAGTGGTTTCTCTTGTTGTGGAGCACAGGCTTTAGGCACGTGGGCTCCAGTAGTTGTGGCACGCAGGCTCAGTAGTTGTGGCTCGCGGGCTCTAGAGTGCAGGGTCAGTAACTGTGGTGCACGGGCTTATTTGCTCCACGGCATGTGGGATCTTCACAGACAAGGGCTCAAACCCGTGTCCCCTGAGTTGGCAGGCGGATTCTTAACCACTGCACCACCAGGGAAGTCCCAAATGTGGTGTTAGTTTTAACACTTTAATTCACAAGTTTTCGGTTTCCTCTCACACCTAGTCACAGGAACTCTCCCCTGAAGCACTAAAGATTAATCAAACAAAATCAATAAACATTTACTGTTTAATAAATAAGTACATGGCTAGGCGTTAATGTTATGAGAAGATCATTTAGAAAGAAACAAAAGAGGGAATTCCCTGGCAGTCCAGTGATTAGGACTCTGCTCTTTCCCTGCCAGGGCCTAGGTTCGATCCCTGGCTGGGAAACTAAGATCCTGCAAGGCTACCTGTGTCCCCAGATTTATGAGAGGAAAGCAGGGAGTGTCCCAGGCAGGACCAAGGGAAACATGGAGGTATGGCATCGAGATTCCAGTCAACAATTCCACTCATCTTCTTGATTTCCCCCAATTCAGAGCAGCAGTGAAGAGGTCTTAAGGGATACAAGTGGATGAAAGTAACTTTGCAAAACCTTAAAATACCAGATAAGGTGATACTTACTGTTTTATAAATGATCTGAAACCAGAATGGTCCCTAGGAAATATTTTCCTGACTGGGATTTATACATCCTACTAGACAGGGAGTTTTGGCTGAGTCTCTCTAGCGTCTCTGAGAATGAAGACAATCCAGTCAATTCACATTTTCAGACTGTGTACTCCATACTGGTATTTGAATGAAAGCATGGCACTTAAACTCCAATGCAAACTGGCATTAAGTGATAACAAAGCCCTTTACTGAACTTGCATTGTAATCCCCAACTCCTGTTCCATTGGTTGTTAAAATTCTGGCACTCCCTCTTAACCACACCGTGAAATCATAGGAGGTACTGGTCTCTGGATCCAGCTCCTGGCACAGCGCTACTCTAACCCTTACAATGTCCTACATTATAAGAGCACCAGAAGCATCTTTTGTTCTAATGTTTGGTCCATGACCCTGGTTCCTGACACGGAGCTCCTACATCCCTTGGAATTTCCTGGGATTAGAGCATCTAATAGGAGCATCTTTTGTTTTAATGAGGTGACTCTGGGTGGGCTCCTGGATAGCTCCTGGATGGGGCTGGTCACCAGAAAGACCAGGCCATGATTAGATGCTTGGAATATTCAGCTCCACCTCCCATCCTCCAGGAATGGGAGAAGGGCTGGAGACTGACTTGGCAATCGATCATATCTATATGATGAAACCTCCATAAAAATCCCAAAAGTATAGGGTTCAGAGAATTTTGGGGTTGGTCAACACATCTACATGACAGGAGGGTCATATCCCCAACTCCATGGGCACAGAAGCTCCTGTACTTGTGACCTTTCTGGACCTCAACCTATGTAACTCTTCATCTGGTTGTTCACACATATCCTTTATTATATCCTTTATAATAAACTGGTAAATGTAAATAAATGTTACCCTGAGTTCCGTGAGGCATTCTGGCAAATTATCAAACTCAAGAAGTGTTCAAGGAAGCGCCAAGTTATAGCAGGTTGATCAGAAGTACTGGTGACAACCTGGGACCGGAGATCCGTGTATGAAGTGGGGGCATCCTTGTGGGACTGAGCCCTTAACTTGTGGGGTCTGATGCTTACTCCAGATAGGCAGTGTCAGAATTGTAGGACACTCAGCTGACGTCGCAGAGAATTGCTTGGTGTGGGGGAAAAGTCCACACATCTGGTGTTAGAAGTATTGCGTGTGTGAGTAAAAGAGAAACACAGAAGTGATTCCCCATATGCTCGCTCTGCCTCAGTTTCCTTATATGTAAAAGAAGAAGAATGTCTACCTCACATATTTTTTGTGAAAATTAAGTTAACATGTGTAAATAATTTAGAGCAATCATAGCTTATAATTATTTTTGTTATCATTGGCTAATGTACTTATCTTTGTCTATATACAAGCAACAACTCTTTCTTAGATATTCCTCTCCCTCCCCTTTTCTTGAAGGTAAATTTTATTTCATTTCCCAAGTATGTGTAATATGTTCAAGATTCAAGATCAGTTAAAGAAGTGCAGGTTCCTTCCCTTCTCGAATATCATAACTTTAGATCCCTTTTGTCTTCTGTGATGATGAGAAGGCTCTTCTGGGGTTTCTAAGCAGACCTCTCCCCATGTCACTTCCACATCACCAGTTCTCATAGCAGACTACACATTGTCTATGGACTGACCAAAAGCCAGATACGAAAATAGTTCATTTTCCATAGTTTTATTGAAAAAAATAGCTAGAAACATAATTCTTCATTTGGAGAGGAGCGTGACTTAAAACCATGACTCATATCCATTTTGTTTTACAGATGGTGACTGAGGCCCAGAGAGACAAATTAACTTGCCTGAGGACGTGCGGCCCTGGGTGGAGGTGGTGGAGGAGGACTCATTATGCATGGTGCTCATGCAGACTGGCCACATGACCTCAGATTTCCCCAAAGCGTTTGTGGGTGCACTGCAGCAACACCGGTCTTTTTAAATACCTGTTCTCTCAAATAGCTATTCTAACTCTTCCAACTTGGGAGCAGCACCACTTAGTACTCCATACCAGTTAGGAGTTAGAAATATCCTTCGGTGCAGGCTTTCCTGGTTGCGCAGTGGTTGAGAGTCCGCCTGCATCAGTCCGGGAAGATCCCACATGCCACGGAGCAGCTGGGCCCGTGAGCCATGGCCGCTGAGCCTGCGCGTCCGGAGCCTGTGCTCCGCAACGGGAGAGGCCACAGCAGTGAGAGGCCCGCGTACCGCAAAAAAAAAAAAAAAAAAAAATCCTTCGGTGCATTTTAGCTCTAAGTGGCCCCAGAGTGGCATAAAAGAGTTAATATGCTCCCCTGACAAGAACTTATGTTACCCAAAAGCAATCCTCTAGAAAATAGGAAAAGGAAAAGGATTCATGGGTCTGTATCTAATATTGGAACAAGTCTTTGTGCTCCCATGAAAGTCCCTAAAATAATCATTTTTTACAGCATCATTCAATAATTGATGTGCGAAATGATAATGCTGACTCAGAAGGAAAGATTTAATTATATCCCATATACTCCATTTAATAAGGAAGAGAAGAATGTAATCCGTTTTAGAAAGAATAATGATGGCTTTTAAGTTTGATACTTAGAGTTTAATAATGTAGTCAACTTCCTACTGAACAGTTCCATTCAGTTGCCCAACATGTGTCTCAAACTCAACATGTCCAAAATAAACTCAATATCCACCCTCAAAACGTCTCCTCCTCCATCTCCGCTCTCAGGAAACTGGATCAAATAATGCCCTGCAAGAAACCTGAGATCTGTCCTCGGCACTTCCATCTCCTCCACCCGCCAGAGCCAGTCAAGCAAGCTCCCAATATCTCAAATACCTCTTCATTATACCCACTTCTCTCACAACTCACTGGCACTGCTCTGCTCTAAGCAGCCCTCACATCCCACACAGAATTCACGAAAGGCTACCACAACTTCCTACCCTGCCTCCATGAAGAGATGGCTCTTCCCCAATCTAGTCTCCACATGTGATCTCTCCACAACACAGAGGTGATCATGTCTGCTGTCTTTTAAACCTCTTCAGTGGCTTCCCATTTTTTTCAAATCCATTCAGTGGCTCTTATTCACTCACTTAGTTATCTGTATTATGTAACAGATACATCAAACCCACATCCAAAACAAACCTAGGACCCTAGTAACGCTCCACATTACTGTTGCCCCCTGCACATGACAAACGACATCCTAAATCCTATGTTCATAATTAGCTTTATTGCTTCATAAAAAGTCTTGTCATATCTCTGTAGAGTCCTAAAGCGTATATTTTAAATTTTTAGTTAGTTTTAGCTTTTCAAATTGTACCATGCCATATATCATCTCTGAAAGATATCAATAAACTTCTGTACTTACTATTGTATCATGAGGATTAATTCATACTGGTACAGGTTGCTGTAGTTCATTCATTTTGACTAAAATATACTATTCTCTTTCATTTTATATCACTATTCATACATCAGCTTTTCCTTTGACTGACCTATGGATTATTTTCAGCTTTCATTTTTATGAACAGTAGCACTATGAAATATTTGTTTATATGGAAAAACTTATATCACTAGGAGTGCTGAGTCATCCATGAATTTTTTAGATTTCAGAGATGATGCCAAACCGTTATCTGAAGTTACTATAAAAATGTGGAGGTGCATCACCTCTAACAACTGGTATTATCAGCCTTTTTAATTTTTGCCAATTGAATGAATATAAATACATCATTATAGTCTTGGTCTGCATTTCCCTCATCACAATTAATGTTAAATATTTTTTCATAAGGTTCTTTTTTTGTTTTGTTATATTTGTTTCCTTTTCCAAGGAGTATCTATTCATGTTTATTGCCCATTTTTTCCTGTTGGCCTATGTGGGCTTCTCATACTAATAACGGGAGTTATTTATATATACCTGACAATAACCTCTCAGTTACATGTTCTTTGAACATCTTCTACAGTTTGTAACTTCCCTTTTTACCTTTTTTAAGGTATATTTAAGTAATCAACTTTCTCTATTTTAATATAGTCAAATTTATCAATATTTTCTTTTATGGTCAATGATTTTGTATAGTGTTTTAGAATTGTTCCTTAATTCATGGTCTTATAAATGACTATTTTTTTTCTGCTAAAAGTTAAGTTTTCTTGTGACATTAATATTTCCAAAGTATATCTTGGTTTATGACATGAGTTAAGCATCCAGCTTCATCTGTTTTCCACCCAGATTACCATTTTATTTTCAGCTATATTTATTGAAAGAGCTCTTCTTTCCCACATTGATCTGTAGTGCTTCCTCAGTCATATACTGAATGGTCCAAACTTGTGTGTGTGTACTTCTAGGGTCTCTATTCTGTTGCATTGTGCAGTTTGTCTACCCTTTGTGCCAATTACTACAGTCTTGATCACCAAGGTTTTGTTAAGGAATTTGCCAAAAGTCACACAACTAATTCAAGGTGGAGGAGGTGAGGACCAGGCCGGTCAACAAAGCTGGGCTTTTAACTGTGGGGTAATCTTGTTATACCACCTATGAAGCCAGAGGTCCTGATGCTTGGGATTTTTTTCTTTGACCATTACTAGACTATGTTCTTCTTTTTTTTTAAATTGAGATATAATTGACATGCAACTTTGTTAAGTTTAAGATGCACAACTTGTTAACTTGAGAGGCACTTAACAAATAATTGATGATTTGGTGAATGAATGAACATATCTCAAAAATTAATTCAGAGTGTATGCTAATATTGGGTATTTACAAGTTGTTTAAAATTTAGAACTAGAAGGGATCTTAGAAAACCCCTAGTCCAAGCCCTTTGTTTTAATAATGGAGACACAAAGGTCTGGAAAGATCAAATTTTTTGTCAAAAAAGCCTGTTTTTAACATATCTAGAACATGAAAATTTCAGTCAAGTGCACTTTGCACAACATCACCTACCTGTAAATAAAATATTATTTGAAATACATGGCATAAATTCCTAAATAAATTAATATTCTGAAATAATAAGTAACAGTAGAAGATGAAATTAAAAACCATAAAGCCTAATTTTCATTTTTTCAAGACAAATATTACTGTATAACATTAAATAAGTTGTTTAATTTTACATTTTAAGTACATGGAAAAATTACTATTTTTGCCTTGCATCATTAAATTTTACTTTTTGAGATTTGAAACTTAGCATTAAATCAGCAAAACTGCTTTTTTGGTACTTCCAGAAAAGGCTGTCATAGTTTTGCTGAATCAGATTATAACATTTTTTGTGACCAATCTAGAAGTCTCCATTCAACAAATGACAAAGTGAACATTCTAAACTGATGTGATCCATCAAAACACATTTCCACTTTCAGCCAAGCAGCAGCTCAACTGGTTCTAACAAAAAACCAAAAAAGGCTGATTTATTCTGGGATCCTAACCAAAGATCAGCAAATTAATCCCCATATTCATTTATCGAAAACTGATGGACTCATAAAGTTCTCCTCTTTGAATAATTCTAATTAAAGGCATAAAAAATGTATATAAACTACCTATATGGGTCTAGGTTCTGTCAGTTCCAAAGTACTTTCTCTCAATTCTTTGTATTAGTCAAAAAATGTAGTGAGAGAATTAGACTCATTTTGAAAAGAGGAAGATAATCAGAATTTCTCCAATTGGACCAGAGAATTATTGCAAAGCAAACTAAAGATGTCCAACAAACTCTTTCAACAAAAATTAATTTTTGGAAATGCTTTTCTCTGTTTCCCTAAACCTCACACAACTGATAATATCAATGAAATTCATTTTATTAGCATAGTTTGATTAATAAATAACCTCAAAAATATCTGTAACATTAAAAGCAGATTACATTCATTAAATAAATGCAAATCTCAAGTCAGTAATTTAGATTCACTTTTCCAAAAGGTACAAACATATCAACAGGGACTCAAAGTTTACCTTTTGTCATGTTTATAAAGAAACATTTTGCTAAGTAGAGAATTAATGTAAACTAGATTTTTTTTTAATGTTTAATTCAATGAGAATAAAACTAATTTCAAGCATGCTTAAGTACTTTAGAAGCACTCATTTACTAGGCATATTTTAGAAGTAAATTAATAGGTATTTAAGTCAACAGAAAGCATAGGAAAATTACTTGGAATAACTTCAGGAAATGAATCTCTATGACTTTACTTAATAAATCACCATTTATATAAATTATTATGTTTCTTTAGCATTCACTCTTATCTAGTCATTGAAACTGGTTCCTAAATAGGGAATATTGAGTTAAAGTGACTTTATAATACACTTGAAATTATCTTTTGCCTTTAACATAGGGCAACAACCTGGTAGCCCACAGGTTAAATCTGGCCACCAACATGTGTTTTGTTAAAAATACATTGTGCCTTTTTTTTTTTTTATTGCTTTTGGAAGTTTTAAGGGCTGTCATGTGTAGTCTCATTTTGCTACAATCCTCACCATCTCACTGTAGTAGTTTTCCTCTTTTATGTTATGTGCTTGGACTGTAAAGGCTTATACTTCTGGAAGCCTAAATTTAAAATTCTGTCCAATTTGAATGTTCACTACAGTCACAAAACATTGGAATTATTAGAATTAGAAGGTACCTTAGAGGTTAGCTAACTCATTTCTTCTGACAAGACACCTGAGGCCAAGAAACATAAAGTAGCTTTCCCATGGTTAAATGTACATTAATAGTTCTGCCCAAATGCTTTCATGTTTTGTCATGAGTCACCACCATTTTCATAGCTATGAAAGAAACATTTGCTTCATAAGCACTTACCCCTCAGGGCAGGTAGCAGGGACCTCTCCTTCTTGTCATCACATTTGTTACATTCACTGAAGTACAGGAGTAAGAAGACATCAACAAGAACCCACATCAGTGAAGTGGCTAGAACCACCTTGCAGTAAACAAACCTCCTCATGTCTTTCCTTGATTTCTAGTTAACACAGAGATCGAAGACAGATACAACTGTGATAAATCCAAGCCACAGGGGTGAACTCCAGGATAAAAGCAGGACGCACCCCACTGTATTAAAAAAAAAAAAGAAGAAAAATTAATTATTGAAAAGTTTATTTTGCATAAATGTGATATAACATGAAATATATGACTTATTTAATGCTCCCATATATATCGGCACTTGGCCTTCAACTTCAGAATTAAAAGCCCAAATAAATGAAAGTTTTGTAAGTAAGCCAGGTGGCTAAAATTCTAACAGCTAATCCTAGATCTGCCACTACTCTTCTGGGCCCTTGACAACCACTTGATTTCTTCAAGTTGTATTGCCTTTTTCTTAAAGTCCTTTCATGGTATTCTGTAAAGCACCAGGTTGTAAAATAGTGCAATTCTAAATTTACTGGGATTCCGCACTTTTAAGGAGCCAATATTGCTGAACTAGAAATCATCCTGGACTACTATATATTGCAGTGGCTAAGAGCTGGACTTTATGCATAGATAGGCCTGGGCCCATTTACTTCCTATGTAGGGGAGACTTTCTAAGCCTCAGTTTTCTCATCTATAAAATGAAAATAATAATGTCAAACTTAAAGATTTGCTATGAGGACCAAATACGATAACACTTGTAAACTGTCCTGCAGAACACATAGTTATTAATGTTAAGATATAAAACAAACACACACACAAAATTCTCAGATTCTCAAAAAGGGCAATTACATGGAATAAGTCACCAGTTATTTAGACTTAAAAGCCCATCTGCTCTGCATAGAAAGTATCCACTACAAACGTGCATTTGAGAATGGGCAGTACACATTCAAAGAAATTATCAGAGAATAATTTCAGAGGATTAATTAATATACACATTAATTAAACACATTAATATAAAGTGACTTAAAATAACCAGAGCAAGGATTCTAAAGGCATAACAAAGACATGTGTGCAATTATTGAGAGATATTCAATACCATACACATATTTGTTTTATTTACACTACATAAAACAATAACTACCTGGTTAATTCATTTCTATCTCTACAGTAACGATATCAAAATAAAAGTCTCATATAATTTGATACATTAAAATAATAGAAACTGGAGTATATATTTATTGATGTGAATAAGATAAGTAACAGTTTTGACAGATATTTGAGGAGAACAGCTACTAAATACAAAGATACTTGGACTATTTCACAAACACTTGTCTCAAAATAAAAACATCAAAGTACAATTTGCTGAGGCAGAAGTTCTTTAAATTAATGGCAGCTGACTTTGCATCATAAAGCAACACAAATGCTGTTGCCTGTTACAAATCTAACCAGACTAGTAACAAAGTTTACATGAAGCAACAATTTAAAAAATTATTATAACAAAGACTCTACTTTCAATATCTACATAAAATTTACATTTATTCAACATATATTTAAAACAGAAAGATACAAAATGTACAAATCTAAGGAATGCATGATATTTGAGGTTTATTTGTTATTTTTCTTGAAAAAATGGCATGCTAATTATTTTATTTCGTTTCAACTTCATTTTTCTGTAAAAATTATAACTAAACACTGGAACTCAACCTCTAAACCTGACGACAAGGGAAGGATTCCCATATATATATTTCCTGTTACTTTATGTATATTTCACTGAATATGATATTTGAAACAATTCAAGCTATTAAATTTTCTGTCTTTTTTTGGTCCTAAGATGGAACAGGTGCCTTCAGTTTGTTGTAGAAAAAAGTCCTATGGAAAAGCATATATAACACTGATGGTAACTAGATGGCCATTCCCAGATTTAGAAGGAATACCTTAAAATAAAATATCCTATAATAAAAATCTATATATTATATAAGATCTATATATTACAGGCTCTTTTTATCATAAAGATCTATAATAAAAGACATAAAAAGAACCATCCTTGGCTCTGTCATAAAATGGAAACACGAGTTTAGGTAGGCATTTTGCCTTTCTATGCTTCATTTTCTTTACTTATATTTCCTTCCCCATCCACCTCACAAAATTGTAAGGCTTAAGCAAAATAAAGAATGAGAACATTTTTTAAAAGAAATATAAAGAATATTATTATAATAGAAAACCTGAAATCACTTAATATTAAAATGTCTAAGATAAGTCATTTCTTAATAAGAGCCTAACAGTAGAGGTTATTGAGAATTTAATTTAAACTTTAGCCATAATAGAAAGTGAAAATCAAATCTTATTGCCACTTCAAGCATCATTCAAATTATTCTAATTTCATACCCTGGTACATCTATATGTCAAGATATTAACACTGAGAAAACTCTGACTTTACTATTTTACGTGATAAAACTAAGCTGCTGTATACATTTTTGTTTATTTATGAAACAATCTTTCCTTATATATTTCAAGTTTTTAATTCTATCTACTGTGAAAACACCTCTACCTAAAACATATTAAATTTTATCATTCTTTATCTGCTGGTACTTGTAAAACAGTAATCTCGTACACTGTTTCAATACTCTTCTTCATAAGAACGAAACTGATTGAGCAGAAGGATGGTACAATATACAAAGTAACACTAACCAACATAAGCAGTTGGTGGCCCAGGTTTATTTAAGAGAATCAGCATCTGTATTATGTTTTTATTCCAGTAAGTCCCTATTTATTTGCAAACACTACTCTGTTCCTCAAGCCAAATCCAAGTTCTGCAATATCTCTGGCTTGCCAAATCAATGTGGAGCATGACTAACTTTGCATAAACTACAGGCTCTTCTATCCAAAAATACGACCCCTTTTCTAATCGTTTCAAAATCTTTTGAGCACAGTTATTCCCCTCTTTAAAAATATATCTCTAGATAAGAAAACGTCAGGAGTTAGAAAGCTATCAAGTGCCATCTTTTTATTTTTTTAATTAATTTATTTATTTTTATTTATTTTTGGCTGCTTTGGGTCTTCATTGCTGCGCGTGGGCTTCCTCTAGTTGCAGTGAGCGGGGGCTACTCTTCATTGCGGTGCGCGGGCTTTTCATTGCAGTGGCTTCTCTTGTTGCAGAGCACATGCTCTAGGCACTCAGGCTTCAGTAGTTGTGGCATGTGGGCTCAGTAATTGTGGCTCGCGGGCTCAGTAGCTGTGGCTCGCGGAATCTAGAGCGCAGGCTCAGTAGTTGTGGTGCACGGGCTTAGTTGCTCTGCGGCATGTGGAATCTTCCCGGACAAGGGCTCAAACCCGTGTCCCCTGCATTGGCAGGCGGATTCTTAACCACTGCACCACCAGGGAAGTCCTCAAGTGCCATCTTGCTAGTCATATTGCCTTTCCTTTTCTTCTTGCCCACTAGATAATGGTGTTAGCCAGAAACTCTGAGAGATTACAGAATTTTTGTTTGAAAATATACACCATTTTTGGGCTTCCCTGGTGGCGCAGTGGTTGAGAGTCCGCCTGCCGATGCAGGGGACGCGGGTTCGTGCCCCGGTCCGGGAAGATCCCACATGCCGTGGAGCGGCTGGGCCCGTGAGCCATGGCCGCTGAGCCTGCGCGTCCGGAGCCTGTGCTCCACAACGGGAGAGGCCACGACAGTGAGAGGCCCGCGTACCGCAAACAAACAAAAAAAATACACCATTTTTACTATTCTATAAAAAAATGTATTTCAAATATAAAAAAATAAGATGTAAGTAAAGCTTAGGAGTTTGGTAACTATGTTTTTAAAATAAGAAAGAAATTTTTGTTTTTAATTAGGAAGTTATCACTTACCCGGGGAATCTACTCTAGTTGCTTTCAGACATATTTTTATCTGTAGCCAAATATTTTCTTTTGTAGAAAACTGCATAATAGGTGCAAATTTATTAAGTCTGTTTTATGACGCTATACTTGAGGCTGCCAAAGGATGAAGCTCATGGAAGAGTGCGGGCAGTACTTCCAGAACTTTCAGGGACCCAACGCACTTTAAATGTTTTAAATAGCTAGGCAGGAGCTTCTGAGAGCTGATGACTGAACAATTATGCAGTTTGGTTTAAGGACTGATAAATCTAGTGAGTAAGCTTTGAAAAAATACCATGAATTAGTTACAGGTCTTATTGACAGAAAGTCTGATCTTCACATGAATGAAGATTTAAAATTCAGGTGGGCTAGAGGAATCTATCTGCAGCCTAAACCAGGGTCCACCATAAAAACCACTGTAAACCGTAAAACCCATGCCACAAGGAAAGATACAAAAAGAGACAAAGAAGCAGTCAATGATAATGTTAAATGAATGCCTCATGTGGAAAGATGGTGGAAAAGAAGAAAAAAAATACTTCACTTGCATTTAAACTAAGGAAATTTCAAATATTCATAAATTTGACTATTAGGATGAAACCAAGCATAAAACCTACGACTATATATTGCAGAGTTACAATGCCATGATCTGAATCGGGGTTCCCACACTCACTAATTGTAAGGCTTAATTCAAGTTTCTTAGATATTCTATGCCTCCATTTTTCTATTCACAAAATATGAACAGTAGACGCTACCTCATAAGACTCTGAGTATCTGATGAATTAATACACATAAAGCTCTTATAACAGTGCCTGACACATAGGAGGAGTTCAATATACACTAGTTATTATTAGTAGCAATAGTAATACTATCACCATGAACAGCATAGAAAGAACAAGAAAAAAAGAATGAGAATTCTCTTCCCCAATCCTTCTAGAAGCAGTATATGTTCAGTGTGTATGTTTAGGGGGTCAGGAGACAAGATGAGCATCGCAAATATATTCAGTATTTAAAGTATATTTATATTAAATTGAAAATGTATTTACCGTTAAATATATTCAATATTTGAGCATTACAAATATATTTTATATTTAATTATGAGAAATATATTTAACAGATGTAGTTGCTGATGGAGTATGGGTTACACAGGATTTTACAATTGTCAAAACTCATTGAACTGTACACTTAAGATCTGTGCATTTCACTCTATGTAAATTACAGCTCATTTTCTTAAGGCAAAACCAAAATGTTAATGTACCTATTATATGATTCCCTGATTTAATGACATTTTGATTAACTAAAGAAATTATAGTCCAATTGCATCAGATAAGAGTGTTTCTACTTATGACCTTTCTGATCTCATTTCTTACCAAGTGACCAGTCCGTTTTCCCTGCCCACTGATATGGTCAGAGCTCCCTGCTCTTACTTCCTTCAAATCTTAGGTTCTAGCACACGGAGTGCCTTCCTACCAACCTATATAAAAGAGCACACAACTTAATCACTCTATATTTCCTTGGCTCACTTTAGTTTTCTCTTGGTACCTATTCACAACCTCCCAGCATATTAAAAAAATGTTTTTTGTAATTTGTTTATTATTTGTCCCTTTTTCTTAAATAGTAAGCTGTATGAGAACAAGGTTTCATATCTCTTACATATGCCCTCTCTCACTTCAATATATTTAAATTTTAAAACTCCAGCAGTGTTTTATGTGCAGAATTGTACTCCTCCCTCCCTGCAAGATTCATATGTGAAGTCTTAACCCCAGTATTTTAGAATGTGACTTTGGGGATAGATCCTTTAAAGAGGTAATTAAGTAAAAATTAGGTCATACAAATGGGCTCTCATCCAATACGACTGGTATCTATCTAAGAAGAGGTTATTAGGACACAGACACACATAGAGGAAAGGCCATGTGAAGACAGAGAAGGTGGTCGTCTACACACAACACAGAGAGGCTTCAGAATGAAACCAACTCTACTGACACATTGATTTTGGACTTCTAAAATCTGCGAGAAAATTAATTTCTGTTGTTTAAGTCACCCAGTCTGTCATACTTTGTTATGGCAGCCTTAGCAAACCAATACACTGGTTAAATTTAACTTTCCCCTACACCACTCCTACATGCAAACAGATGAACATGACTAGAAAGAAACCCCAAAAATATGCTGCCTGTTCTCACTTTAAATCTATGAATTCACACTGGACTTGCAGTGCCTGGCAGCCATCCTGCAATAGTTCTAGTCAAATCAATCTCCATCCCTCGGATAACATTTGCACCTTGTTTGCCTTCAGACTGCCATCTCCAAACTATTTCCTGTCAGCTCATCACTACATGTATTCATTTAGCAGAGAAGATATAAACAATCAGAAGAGAATTTTGCATACTGCCACGTGGAGTGTATCAACTTGCTGGTTCCTATTACTGCCACCCCTAAATCTGCAAGTCCAAGTGTGACAATGGAGGAACTATCCTTTTAGGAGTACAGCACCCTCCGCTCCCACACATTCACAAATTTTACTGATGCACTTTTCTCTTTTGCACCAGTTTTTCTTCTCGAATGAGTCATTTCTATCAATACAAAGATGCTATATGGAAAATCATCTTAAACCAAGTTGACCCCACCCACATTCCTCTTCAGCGATCCTTCCTGCTCTCTGCTCACCTGTAATACAAAATTCTGCAAAGAATTATGTATAATCACTGTCTACACATCCCATATCCTTATCCTCCCATTCTCTTTTAAACTCAACAGGCTTAAGCTCCTTCCACTATATGGAAAACATATTGGATACAGTCATGGCCAGGTCCAATTGTCAATTCTCAATATCTTATAAAACTCCTAGGCAGGATTTGACGTAAATTAGCCAAAATACTTTGTACTCTTTTCTGGCAACTCTTTTCTTTCACATCCCCTATTTGATCTTACAGCAAATTCTGTTGGCTCTACCTTCAGATTTAACACACTTCTCACCAATTCCACTGCTGCCATTCTAAACCAAGCCACCATCACCAACTTGACATATTGTTTCAACTTTTTTTTTAAACATCTTTATTGAGATATAATTCACATACTATTAAATTCACCCATTTGGTGTACAATGCAATGGCTTGTAGTATAGTCACAGAGTTGTGCATCCATTACCACAATCAATTTTAGAACACTTGCATTACCTTGAAAGAAAGCAACTCCCCTTTGCTATAACCCTTCAACCCTCCCATTGCCCCTAGCTCTAAGTTACCACTAATTGAGTTTCTGTCTGTATAGATTTGCCCATTCTGAACACTTCATATAAATGAAGTCATACAATATGTGGTCCTTTGTGACTGTCTTCTTCAGTTAGCATAATGTTTTCAAGACTTTATCCATGTTGTAGGATATACCAGTACTTTATTTCTTTTTCTTGACAAATAATATTTCATTGTATGGATATACCACATTTTATTTATCCATGTAGCAGTTGATCCCCATTTGTGTTGTTCCCACTTTTTGGCTATCATGAATAATTTGGTGATGAACATTCATGCACAAGTTTTTATACAGACATATGTATTTGTTTCTCAAGTATATACATAGGAGTGGGATCACTCAATTATTTTCTTAAATACACCCCCATAGAAATCTATTCTCCACACAGAAGGCGGTCTGATCATGTTAAAACTTAAGTTTGATCAGATCTCTTCTATGTTCTGATCATTATTGACAAATGGCTTTTTTGTCACATTTAAAGTAAATTCCAAATCCCTAACTTCGCTGTAACACAAACAAATCTGGACCTTGACTGCCTTTCAGATTTCATCTTCTAACTCTCTCTCCTTTACTTAATGCACTCCAGAATCTTTGTGCTTGAAGTACCCTCTAGAACGCTGTTCGCCTAAGTAATTCAATGGCACAACCCTTCACCCTTTATTCAGATCTCTGCTCAAACATCCCCAGAGTCTTCTTTTCTGGGCCAACTTATCTGAGATAATGCCCTTCCACCATCTATGCAATATACTTATGTGGTTTATTCGGAATACGTATCACTAGTACTTGTTAATTTATTTATTGCCTCCTTCCGCCCCATGGAATTATGTCTGTTATTCTCTGTGCTATCCTTAAGACACCAAAAACATTTTCTGGCACAAAATAGGTGCTTGATAAACACCTGTTAAATGAATGAATGCAAGAAGGACCGAGAAGTAAAAGGTCTGGTAAAAATGTGGGGAAAATTAAACAAACCTTGGCAATCATAATAATGAAAACTGAAAACATTAAACATTCATTTGGTTGAGCTGTGGGTGAATGGTGTTCTAAACTGAAAATAACTTGTTCACCAGCATAAAGCTGCTCTCTTGCTTCATGCCCTCTGATACCTCTGGTCCCCTCTACCCTGACTTCAACTGCTTTAAGGCAAAAATATGATTAAGGGTGAAGGTGAGGCAGGTTGTCACCAGAGCAGACTGAAGTTCCTATGCACCTGTATAAATATGGTTCAGAGGTTAAGGGGGGATGGTGGGAGTAGAATTTCCACCTACAGCTCTGTTTGAGTATGGCTCTGTTTAGTACAGGCACCTAAGTCATCATCTTACCCAGTCTCAGGTTACACTGTTGCTGTTCTCTTCCAATCAGCCACCTCTGGCAACAGTACTGTGGCCCATGAAACTAAACTGGGTTGGTTTTCTGATTTCCAGACCGCCTACAGTCTGACAATGCTGTGTCTTTTGTTGCAAAGGCCACTCAATGATGGAGTAATAGGAAAGGTATTAGATTTTCCATAAACACTACCAAAGTTTTTGCTGAATGTTGGAATGACCTCCTCAGAAACTGACTGAAAAAGATATCTGACCAAACTTCTAATCAACTCCTGGTCCACCCACCTGAGCAGGACAGTGGCTTACTAAGTTTGGCCTTCCCAAAAGAAAGTTCATCTTCTCTTGGCCACCTACTGATTAATGATCAGGATGAAATGGGTGGGGAATTTTATAAAATTATTTTTGAAAATATGGATTCCACCCCGTCCATACCTGAACATGGTGCATTTTTCTCTCCCCAACAACCACCTCAGGTCAGTCCGGTTGGCATACCTCTAACAGGCAGTGCAGCCACAAAGAGGCCTGGAGCATTAAAACTTAATTCTGACTCCACCACGTGGATTCTTGTGTTGGACTGACATGGTCCTAGACCATGAGCATAATAAGTTCTTTGTTGTGTACACTGCTAATGGAATCCAACTACAAGGGACAATGTGAGCCAACATAGGTGGTATCTGTAAGTTTTGTAAAAATGCCCTTGTCCCACTCATATTTAACCCTTCCATATGAAAGGTCTGGGTCACAGTAAAAGATGTTGTAAAAAGAGAGATGATGTTATATTTATTAGGCTAGGACACACAAAATGTCATGGCTATGGAGGGAGCTTAACAACCCTGATATCTGAGGAGAAAACAAATTGTATCCGAAGAGGTGGAGGGAAGCGGTGGGTGAGGGGTGGTCAATTCATACTCTCTTTGTCTCCCCAACATTAGAGCCTGGCAATATAATCACATGGCCTGCCCGAGTGAAGCAGCTTCCACAGCTGGCAGTCTGAACTACTATCTCTTTGTCACCTCATCCCTATGCTATAAAACCGAAACACTCATGTGGGCATGACCAGACCTGAACTACTAGCCTGCTGTGCCTGATGCCCTCAATGGCAGCTACCAAAAAAGAGACCCTTTCTCTGCTTCCCCCGATGTCTGAGCAGACATCATTTGGGTTGAGCATTTGGGTTATGCTCTATATGGCCATCCAGGCTATAAATAAGTCTTCAGTGACATGGCACATGCTTAACCGTATCAATATAATGGTAATCCAAATCAAGTTTACCAGCAAATATTGAACTAGAGTGACCCGTGTCCCTTTGGACTTTATGTTTGGATCTGGGGCAGAATGGCCTATGGACTGTCTTGCCACTGGGGACTGAGGTACTTGATTGCCTACTGTAATGACAACCAAGGATCAGCAAATCGGGCTAAATTCTCTTGCACTAGTCCCCTGGATAATAAGGTGGCCTTAGGCTACATCTGGGCTGCATAAAATAAGACCTACTGATACCCTCTGAGACTTCTTTACAGAGATTGAGTCCAGGACCCTGGGAGACATGATTGAAGTCAAAACTGCAGGTTTGCCTAATCCTGCTGTTTTAAGTTTTGCTCATAATAACCTTAAGTAAATACAGTATGAGAAAAATTGAATGGAATCGTTCCCAGCCTCTATCAGATTAATCAAGATGTTCAATGGAATGGCAGGCTCATGTGAAAATTCACCAGAAGCCAAAATGATGGAGGACCCAAAGGTAGCTATTGTTGGGAGACCCTCCTCCTTAGGGTCTCTCACACTCCTACACTTCTCGCTGTGTGTGCCTATATGCAGGGCCCCAAACACTCTTCACACAGGCCGTTTCTCAGGGCTGTGTTTACAGTGATCAACTTAAAGAATGAGGTGAGGTCTTTCTCTGGGACAAAGAGCAACCTTTTACTGCTTTCTATAAAATGGTGGATTCCCTATGGCTATTGTTCTTTTGCTGAAATGCAGCCTATCGTGTGTGCAGACATCCACTGGTGCAGTCCACACTACCTCTGTGGGATCTGGGAGGCAAGGGGAGCTGACACAAACATGTTGAAACTTAAGCTACTTGCTGTGCCGTGACTAAAAACGTCCTTTGCCCTGACACAAGAGTCTATTCTGCCAACGTCCATGAAACAGTAACAATCTAACTTATTAGTGTTTAATTAAGTACAATCAAATTCCAGACCCTTCATAGACCTGAAATCATCACACACAGAAAAATCAAGAAGTGTGTATATGTGTTGCGTGGATTTTCATACATATAGAAATTTTTCTAAAAGGATACACCCGCTAAACTTGATAATCTCTAGGAGGAGAATTGATTTATAGTCTTCTGTAGTTCTGAATTTTTAATAAAAGCATGTATTATTTCCAGAATAAAACTACTACTTTAATTATAAAAAGTAATGTACGCCTTTCATTTATCCTACAGACAAAACTGAGTATCTACACAGATGCCAACATCTATGCCAGGAACTAAAGATAAAACAGATGAAAAGATGCAATCTCTGCCTTCCTGTTTAGGATCCAGTAGGGGAGATAGATAAGAGCATCAGAGTAGGGATAAGAAAAGAGGTAAGCGAAACATTTGGAGTGATTCCAAGATGTGGAACTCTTTTCAACAGATAGTTATAATGTGTAATTATTAATGTTAAGAGAATACAGCAACAGATAGAATAATTGGGCATAGAGAGAGTGAAAGAAAGCTGAAGCTTTATAGAGAATGTGAATATGGCAGACATCATTTTTCAAGGCAGTTTTTTTTTTTTTTTTTTTTTTTTTGGTGGTACGCGGGCCTCTCACTGTTGTGGCCTCTCCCATTGCAGAGCACAGGCTCTGGACCCGCAGGCTCAGCGGCCATGGCTCACGGGCCCAGCCGCAGAGCGGCATGTGGGATCTTCCCGGACCGGGGCACGAACCCGTGTCCCCTGCATCGGCAGGCGGACTCTCAACCACTGCGCCACCAGGGAAGCCCATTTCAAGGCAGTGTTTTACACACTGGTCTTTTCAGTCACACTTGGGTATAGCGATATCCATTCTATGAAGATACTGTGAATGTCAAAGCCTAAAATATATGTTAATGAGACTCTACAAGCAATAGGTTCTCATTAAAACATAATGAAATTAAGTCTTCATTAAAAAAAAAGCTTGTAAAAAGCAATACATGACCCTCAAAAAATAATGAAATTAAATGCTGTAAAAATTGTATCAACCTAAAAACTGCTCATCTTTCATTTGTTTAAGGTATTTAATAACTGCTCAGTATTCATCTTATAACATGACATACCAGTGGTGTAAGCTTGTTCATTAATAGTTGCCAAGAGAGGCAAACAGAAATCCAAAGTGTTCAACCGGATATAAAACCCAGAGATTTAAGACAACAGTAGAGCATTTGGACAGTTCCCAGTAGACTTTCACCAGCAAGCTGGCCATCTTCTGCCATAAATCACATGATTAAAAAGAAAATAAATGAGTCCACTGAGACATTAAACCATTAGAAAATCTTAACCTCAGTTTCCTACTTCCTAGCTGGCCTTAAGGATTTTGAATTCTTCATGACAAAAGATGTAAGGAATGAATTACAAGTGTTCCTTCATTGAAATAGTCAGGGTAATGTGGCTATTTCTAGTCTAGATATTCTTTTCAAAACAGGGGTGTTTATTCGTAGAAAGTAATGAAGAATAATATTAAATTAGCTTGTAAAATTATATCACAGCCACTCTATTTCAACAAGCAATTAGTGCGAGATAAAAAGAGAATGAAGTATCATCAAACAAAAGCCCAGAACTCTAGGGCACGAAAGGATCCCAGCAGCACAAAGGAAAGGATGCTGAAGGGACTTGGTTACAGAAAACTCCAAAAGTAAAATAGACTAAATAAAGCTGCTTTCTGATATTCTATCCTAAAATTACACAAATGTAAATAAAATTTTAGTTGTCGGCTTGAATATTTTAATTTAGTAAAATTTTTACCATAATTGATACGTGAGAGAAATGCACACCTTTCTTAAAAGTAATTTTTAAATTATTAACAAGTAAAATATTCAGCTTCTTCCACTCAAAAGAAGCAAAAATCAAAACCACAAAACACTTTTTTAAAGCCACTATATCCTTACTTATTAGTCTGATTTGCAGCTTCAGTTTTCTCGGGGTTTTTTCTGCAACCTTCCTGGTGAAGTTATTAACCATAAATTAAGTGCCATAAAAGACAGGCAATTAGAGGAAAGAAGTCAATAAAGAGCTACAAATCAGGATACTGAATAATTAGCCCCCAATTAATGGAAAGTTAAGTGAAATTATTATATCCCCCAAGAATTAACATTCATATTCTTATTAACAGAGCAACATTGTTATAGAAAATTGCTAAATACTGTAACTTGTTAATCAATATAAAGAAATCTAATATAACGAAGTATGTAATCCAATAATAGAAAACACAGAAATATTATAAAGTAAGGATATTTGCCAAAAATACATGAGAAAGAGAAAAATGTGCCTCTTTACAAAATTTAAAAATTGAGCAGAGATTACCATGATATATAAGCACATGAATAAGCAAGCAGAAAACAAGGCTACATTTCCCCTGTCATCTGGGGAAACTATTAATTCATTTAATTAGGGATTATGCCAATTAAAAAACTGTAAATTAAATACTGTTTTTGAGAAAATTATATTTTCTCAAAGATGGGATAAAATGGGTCCTTACAGGTAGAAATGTAAATTGGTAAAAACTTTTTTGGGGAGAAATGTGGTTTTTTAAAAATAAAAATGATTTTTGACCTGCTTTCTTAAAAATAATCCTAAATTTCTCCACTGCAAAACTCTCTTGTTAAAACCCCATACTAAAGAAAAGGTTTCATGGACAATGCTATGACAGCATTATTTATAAAAAGAGTACATAGGTATACAGTTATGATAAATTATAACAAATAGAGGGACCCAAAGGATTGTCAAAAATTATTCACAGGGCTTCCCTGGTGGCGCAGTGGTTGAGAGTTCGCCGGCCGATGCAGGCGACACGGGTTCGTGCTCCGGTCTGGGAAGATCCCACATGCCGCGGAGCGGCTGGGCCTGTGAGCCATGGCCGCTGAGCCTGCGCGTCCAGAGCCTGTGCTCCGCAACGGGAGAGGCCACAACAGTGAGAGGCCCGCGTACCGCAAAAAAAAAAAAAAAAGTTATTCACGAAACAGAATAAATAAGAAAGAAAAGGAAGGCAGAACCTCCCATTAAAAATAAAGCTTGATTTAAGTATTCTGTTTCAGAATTTCTCTCTTCTACTGCTCTCCAGTATTAGAGAATCTATGTGACTTTGGAAAGATAAAATTTCACCCTACATGTCATATTCTATTAACCTCCACATTCGTTTTAAAAAAAGTGGCTAACTTTCCAAACCTGGAGTTTCACCCAAGATTCAGGAGCTAGTTTTTTTCTGTTTGCATTTGTGGCCTTTCTTCCAAATAAATACCCTCTTAAAACCATCAGGACCAATATTTAAAAGCAATTACTGAAACTGGGGAAGGACTTGTAATCACTCTTACTGTTGCAGCCTGCATTTCATCAAATCCAACTACATTTTTACGAAAGAAACAACACGAATGCATTTTGTATTTCACTTATGTAAGGCAACTGTAAGATATTGAAGACATACCTATTCAGACCCCAAAATGTTCTTCCCTTATAAATGATTTAGGTTAAAATGGCATGTTAATTGAAATACCTGAGAACTACAGTGATTGCTACTCTAGAAAAAGTCTCCTATCAATAGTAGACTGTCGTTTGAGAAAATCTTTACTGAGATAATGGCAAAAACGATTAGATTGAAAAATCAAATTTCCATGAGCAAGAAAACCTCCCTGTTAAAAGCAAGGCACCCCAGTATTTGTTTTTATTCAGAGTCCAAAAAAAAAAGCCAGATGTAGTATACAGCTAATATAATCTATCCTACAGTCTGTTTTTAAACAACCAATCTAAAAATACTGTCTTAAGTGACCTTAGTTATCATTTTAATGCAATAATTAAATCACATTACATCTCTGGGGTACAAAATAATGTATGTTCATTTATCATTTTGGGCCTGTTGTTGCCAATTAAATCAACTTCTGGAAACAATTCTTCTTTCAGTATTATTCACCAGAAATTAGCAATGGGGAATACGGTGGGGGGCTAGGGAGTAGTAAGGGGAAGGAGAGAAGTCATTATCACCCTACTCAAACTTGTCTCAATTGTTAGATTCCTTTCTAGAAATTGTATTTTTATAGATTATATCATACCAGTGAGAAACAATGTTATTAATAGGCAGTTTTTCTTATTACAGCTTATTTTTGAGTCAAGGTCAAAATTTTAGAGTCAAATTCTAAAAGCAAACAACTCATAAATTTTCTGCAAAGGTTTTACAGTTTCATAGCTTAAACAGCAAAGTATAAAGCTTCAAGATCAATAACACCTGTTAGTACAAGGAAAAGCTCCACTATTTATGTGGCTGAATGTTTATGATATTTTCTTTTGATTTTGATAGGCAGAATAAATAATTCCAACCAGTGATTGACCTCCGAACAAATCAGTAGGTGTGCTCCACATCAAAATCTCTTATCGAACCTCCCTGGTGGTGCATTGGTTGAGAGTCCGCCTGCCAATGCAGGGGACACGGGTTTGTGCCCTGGTCCAGGAAGATCCCACATGCCGCAGAGCGGCTGGGCCTGTAAGCCATGGCCGCTGAGTCCGGAGCCTGTACTCCGCAACGGGAGAGGCCACAACAGTGAGAAGCCCACATACCGCAAAAAAAAAAAAAAAAAAAAAAAAAAATCTCTTATCTATTAATTTCTGTGATATGAAACAGTGTTCAAACTGAGAAAGAAAAATGCTGGTATGTTTCTTCTCTTGCAAAAAACCATAATCAATATAAAAATTATCAGATTTCCCATATCCATTCAGCTCCATCCCAGCAGAACAGCAATCAACATTTTATTTTTCTTTTTGCTTCACATTTCTGGCAGATAGGTACAAAGGCAGCCATCTGAATCAATGAAACCTATTAACTGCTGCATGGGATTTTTTTCTTTATACCAATTTTAATTCCTGGTTATTCACACTCTCTCATTGTATTAAATTACATTTCTCTTTGATCAGATTTAATCATGTTACTCTTCATCATATTTCATATATTCCTTTTTTATTCATCTCATTTCCTCGCCATATTCTCCTCTTTTTCCAGTTATAAAAGTCACCGAACCAGGATTTTTCATTTCAATTTATAATTGGCTTTGCAGGATATATTTGTCAGTTGTTTTTTCCACATGTCAATTATTTTTCCCATTCTTTTCCAGCTTTCTTGTATTTTCTTCCTCTTCTATGGAGAAAACACCATATCTCTTGACCATCCCAATATTTCTCCATAATCTCCACTTGCCATTATACAGAAGCTCCTTTTCTCTTACCCAGTGCCTGAACGCATATTCTAAGTTCTTTCTTTATTCCAACCAAAACCAAAATGACAATTGATGATCCCCCTAAGAAAGACTGTACTTGTAGTCATGTGCCACTACTGAGACACTGAAAAGGCTAAATAATAGCAAAAATACCAGAACAATGAACATTTGTATGAAAGAGCCAGAAACATACAAAGTGTTGTTGTTTCTAAAAATTCAGCCATATGTAGTATGGTTAGGGGTATTAGACAGACTTTGATTCAAGTCCTATCTCTGCCATCCTTTAATTTGGAGATATTGGAGAGGTTAATTTGCCCAGCTAAGTCCAGTTGTTCCCAGATTTATAAAATAGCAATAAGAGCTCTCCCTACTTAAAAGGTCATGGGAAAGAGTATGCACATAAAATGAGAATCAGAGGCACCTGCACATAGTAACTAATCAGTACATTTTAGCCATTGCTACTATTGCGATCAATATTATGATGAGCAAAAAATTTTGTTAATACAACTCAGAAAGAGAAAAGCATTTAAGATTCCTTCAAATATAAGCTATTTATTTCATTTATTTGGCAAATTTAAGTACCTAAAGTCTCTCAACCCTATGCTAGATGCTTGGGACATCTTTCCTCTCAGAGCTTTTAATACAGTATTTCCAGATAAAATCAAAGACCTGCTAAGAGCAGGTCCATTGTTAAGAGTACCCATTTTATTATTTTTACTTTGTTCTTTATGCATTCCATCACTTTATATATCTTAATTAAGTTTATTATAGAAAAAGTTAGGGGTATTCATAAATTTGCTGGTAGACTTTGACGATTTTGAGGCAGCTATGAGACATAAAGTAGGACTTCCCAGAAGGCAGGTGAGTATAGGAGTTGAATTTTAGGACAGATAAAGATGAGGGAGTTTGCAAACCAATGTTAATTAAAGGCATGAAAATTTCCACAAAGAGTCCTATAGAGTGCACTTTAAAAGAAAGTTAAGCCCACAAGTGAAATTGGGCGAGGTCTATCAAGGGAAGAGAAAATCATGAGAGTGTAGTGTTAAAGATTCCAATAGAAGGAATATTGTAAAACAGAGGGCATGATTAATGGTACAAAATCATGCTAAGAGATCAAAGAAGTATAGTCTATATGTAGTCCCAGGACTAACTTCAGTGGTGTAAGAGAAAACAGTTTCAGACAAGCAGGGAAAGCAAGCCTCCGTGTGTTGAGGTGTGAATGGAGGATGAGGATTTGGGACAGAGAATGGAAACAATTCTTGGAAATGTTTAATTGTGAGTAGAGATAAGAGTTACTGTATAGCTGAAGGTGGACTTGGAATGAAGGGAGGATTTGTGCAGAGATGCTTATTTGTTTTTAAGCAGAAAGATACTTTGACATGTTTAATGCCAACGCGAAGGAAATCAGGAGAGAGGGAGAAGATTGAAGATACAGAAGAGGAAGAAAATATTCATTTGAGTTATAGGGCTCTTAGGACACATACAGGTATAAGGTCCAGAGCATGCATGATGGCACTGGCTCACGGAGGAAGACACGTCAGAAGGGAAGAATGAAAGGATTTATGGATAGAAGTAAATTAGCAGGAACCCTGAAGTTCACAGATGCTATTTTCTCTGTATGGCATCTTTTAAGAAGGGGAAAAGGAGAGTAGTGGGGAGTTAGAGCACAGGACAGTAGAAAATGTTTTATACCAAATTATGGAGAATGGAAGATATATCTCTCTAGAAAAATACATAGAAGTTGCATCTCAGAGTAGAGGGCTCAGCTGAAGTTGTCAGCCCAGATTCTCACCCTGTTTGCCTGGGGTATATCACCTCTGATGCCGGCCCAGAGAAACTCAGGCATGCCTCCCTCGCTATTCCTTTATGCCTTCCATGAAAGGGGTTAACTCCAGGCAGTAGGTATTTTATTTTATACTTTTCATTTTTTTTAACAAAGTATATCAATTTAAAAATCAGACTAAGTATGACTAAAGCAAACAGAATACTGTATGATTCAAATCTCAATGAACTCTTAGTTAACATGATTTGGATGGACTGAAAATGACTTGTAACACCCTGCTTTCCTAAAAATTAATGATGATGCATCTTGCCAAACCTTTGCACTCACACCTACAGACACAGCAAAGGAGGAAAGCACAGTGAAGTAAGTAGAAACCCAAAGAATTTTGCTCTAAGCTAGCTGCATGTTACTGGGGCGGGGTGGGGGAACTGTGGTCGTGACTAACATGGATAAATGCCCAAGTGACTCTATTTCTCTCTCTCTCTCTCTCCCTCCTCCCTCCCTCTTTTTCACCTGGACCCTACTGTTTCCAAGATACCTTCTAGTTTGACTCTCTGCTGCTCAATTGGGTGTCTCTGATACTGACTGAGGTTGCCTGGCAACATGACCGATGGAACACTCACCAGCCTGTGTGGTGGCTCTATTTTTTGGTTCGCAGGTGGGAGATTTGGATAGAATTTCATAAGGTTTCCACATTGCAATTCTGTTTCATTCCTGTGAATGTGTAAGGAAGTTTATTGCTTACAATATTATTACTATAGTTCATTGCATTATTCATCATTGTTTAGAGGTTTTTATTTTTTGAAACTATTATTAATACTTCCAAAATTTTTAAAGAGGTTGGATTGCCCTTCAAAAGACTTCCTACCTTTTCATACACTCATTATCATAAAGCCAAAATTTTAAAGAATATTAAAAACCAAAAGGTTATTGATGGGGAAGAGATATAAGGGGAACTTCTTGGGGATTGGAAATGTTCTGTGTCTTGATCTGGGTAGTAGTAACACAAGTACATAACTATGTAAAAATTCATCAATCTGTATACTTAATATTAGTGCACTTTACACACTTTCATATACATATGGCATACTTCTAGAGTTTTAAAAGGTGCTGACAAGATGAATAAACACACATACACATATAGAAACAGAAGCTATATAAGCTTCATATAAGTTTTAAAACAAAAATAATCTCTAGGCTTTTATCACAGAACATAACATCTTCTTAAAGACCAGACACTGTTGTTGCATTTAATCAGTTTAACAACAGAGACATTTTGCCATATGGCAACCATGCTTTTACTAATAACTTGCTATTTATAGAGAAGGAGACTTAACTGTCACTTCGACTGGACAAATTGAGGAGAGTAGACAGCCCTAAAAGCCACACACTGCAGATGATTTGCTTTTTGTTTCAGCCTCACTGGATAGCAAGCTGAATGCCTCAGATGGAGAGAAAGATCACATCTAGAAATTCACCTCAAGGAGAGACTTCATACACAAGTCATACACACGCCTTGCTGGTCTGGCCTCTCTGGGGTGAACTAGATGTACCACTTCCTACAACATAACATGGACAGAAAAATACACTGGCAAAATCTAACACAAACTTTAAAACAGTGGTCCTTAGTAGCTTTATTTTGCTGTATTTTATTTATAAAATTTTATCTTACAATCTCCATACCAAAGAGTGAGGGTATTTTCTGTACTTTACCCATTGGACTTTCTAAAGAGCTTAGCACTAAAGTTGCACAGCTTTCAAAAGTACTTTTATGTTGTTCCTTATGCTCATCATGGCTTTAATAAATATTGCCCAATTTATAAATGAGTAATCTAAGGTTCAGAGAATTTAAGTGACTTGCCCCAAATGACACACTTATCTAAGCCAGCATCTTCCCAACCAGAATTTGAAGCCAGTTTTCCAACATACACCATGTTGTTTAACGAACACCTATTGTTTCTTTCAGAACTGGCAAAACCTCCCCACCAAGCCAGTTCCTGTAAAAATTCAACTTTAGTTTGACTAAATATGTCTTTATCACTTATTTCCTGGTCTTTAGGATATTTCTTTTGACAAGAAGATCTGTCTGGGGCAAATAAAAATGCATAGAATTGTGGTGCTTTAAAGCTGTGGAATAGGTAGTGGAGGTCCACTCATATACCTAATTCGTTGTCAGCTGACAAAACTGAGGTCCAGCGAGTTCTGATGACTTTCACAAGTTTCATAACTTTTAGCGGTAGAATTCAAACTAGAACTCCTCTTATCTGTTTCTCGGTTTGACATTACATACATATTACTATCATAAACCTAAATTTTGAGCAATATTTCAGTATAGCTCAAAGAATATAATTGATCTATTTAAAGGGTAGAAATTGAGACTCTCCATCCCAGCTAAAAGGTAAAGCTTTACACAAGAGAAACAATGCAAATTGCCTTTCTTCGCTCTCAATCAGTATTAGTCATGAATAGACTCTGTCCTCCCTTAAACAACTGAATTTATGTTAACATAACGTGGGTAAAATAAAACATACCACTTATTGATCCTCTCCTATGTGATAGACCCTTTGCATGTATTATCATATTCAATTCTCACAAAAATGTTTCAAGTAGTTGCTATCATGCTCTCTTACAGCTGAGCAAGTAGGACCAGTTAGGATAAAGACCTTGCTCAAGGTCACATAGCTAGTAATTTGCAAATCTGAGATCAGAACCCAGTTCTGTTTGATGATAGACCCTGTGTATTTTAATCCACACCATCCTGCCTCAGAAATCTGATTACTTAAATGTAGTCCCCATCCTCTAATTGTGTCTAAGACTGCTAAGCGTCTACCAATACTAATCTTCCCCTTCCTTACTAGGGAGTCGTGTGTGCAGCTAAAACACTATACATAATAGCTTTGTTTGCAGCAAAGAGTAATGATGGTCAGGCAGAAAATACTGGGTAAAGTTTCCAGGGAATATTTTTGAGCGGGGCTAAACCAGCTGGTAGCATGCCCTTTTGCCATTGCATTTTTTTTTTTTTTTTTTTTTTGCGGTACACGGGCCTCTCACTGCCGCGGCCTCTCCCGTCGCGGAGCACAGGCTCCGGACGCGCAGGCTCAGCGGCCATGGCCAACGGGCCCAGCCACTCCGCGGCACGCGGTATCCTCCCGGACCGGGCCACGAACCCGCGTCCCCTGAACCGGCAGGCAGACTCCCAACCACTGCGCCACCAGGGAAGCCCTGCATTTTTTTTTAACATCTTTATTGGAGTATAATTTCTTTACAATGGTGTGTTAGTTTCTGCTTTGTAACAAAGTGAATCAGCTATACATATACGTATATCCCCATATCTCCTCCCTCTTGTGTCTTATTTTTTCATTCTTGCTGCATAGAACCCAGATATGATGGCTGGGATCCAGGAGTCAGCTTAGCCATTGGAAAACCCTTGAGGATGAAGTCATACTGCTAAAATGTTGGAACAGAACTAGATAAAGAAACTTGATTCCCTAATGACCAAAGTACCACAATTCCAGCCCTACATGCCAATGACCAGACTCCTTTATGCAGGAGAAAACTTGAATTCTACCTTGTTTAAACGAACGAAATTTTGTTATACATAACCCACTGAGCCTCCATTGCTCACAAAACTGTGATAGCAACAAATTCACTTTGTGTGGAAAGACTACTAAAAATAGTATTGACTCAAGAGTTCTGGCTCTGGTTAGTGCAGACTAGGTAATGTATAGAGAAAAAAAAAACTCATCTTGCTTTGGAAAACTTGAAAAGCTGGGTTAAAATATATATAGATGAAAAAAATTTTTCAGTTTTTCTACCACTTAGAAGGCGAAAAGCCACAACAGAATATCACTCTTATTCTAACAATGAGTAAGGGCCAGATAATCTATAATGTAATAACTTTTCTTGAGCTCATCTGAGAGCTGGGGTCACAAGGCCAAGAGATTAACTAAATTTCAAAGGGTAACAGCCATTCTGAGGAGAGGCAGGACACAGGAACGATTTCACCTTTAGCAGAACATGAGAGGCATGGGTGCTCATTTTGAAAGTGGTAAGAAGAAAACAGCTAAGATGGTAACAAATACTCAAAGGCCAGAATGGGCTGGCAGAATAGTATAGACACCCTGGGATCTCCCAGACACAAAGGCATACACACTCGTTCATAATCTCTTTTTTTTTTAGGCATCTCCTGGCAGCTCAGCAGCAAGATTAAGGTCAGGGCAGAAAGCCAGAGAAAGAGCACTTTGGTGTCACAAAGGCACAAAACCCTTTCTGCTTCCCCACACCCTTCTCTAATAAAAAGCAAACTTTAGCCTTTTAGGACAGAAAACCCTCATATCCCCAAGGGCCCTGGAAAAGATGCAGTCTCTGGGAAAGAGGTAGAAGCAAAAGTCATCAGACCCTGCTGGAGGAGCCGGTAACTCTCTTGAGCCCAGAATCTAATCCTAACACAATGCAGAGATCTGTTCCCACTGGGGGAAGAGCAGGACACTTTCTCTCACCAAATAACCCCAGAATCAAGGAAGAATGTGAGCATGATGAGAGGAATGGGTAGGAATACTGAAAAAGCCACACAACTAAGGCCCAGATGCACAGGACATTGTAAGATTAAGACTGGAGCAAAGTAACCCAGAACTTTTCCACTCTCACCAGGAGCACAGCACCAAGTAACCAGCAGTCTACCCTGGGGAGGTACAAGATGTAACATGAGGCTTCCTGCATTTGGCAAGCGTAGGAGGGTAGAGAACAAATGCCGAGAAAAATCCTCTGGCCCTCTAGGACCCACACTAAGCACAAGGAAGCAGCAGCACTGTTGCTGGAACTGGAAGTCTTTAATAAAACACCCATCGGTATAAACTGTTAGATGAACAAAGAAAAAAAGAAAAATCATTCGATAATCTCAATGGATACAGAGGAAGCATTTGATGAAATGTAAAACCCAGTTATGATTCAAAATCCCAACAAAATCAGAATAAAAATAAATTTCTCAATCTAATGTATGATATTTATAAAATACATCACAATAAACATCATGCTTAATAGCAAAATGGTGACAGTATTCCCTTTGATTTGGAAATAATAACAGAATTTCCACTCTTCTTCCCACTGTCATTCAGCCTTGTTCTGAACATTCTAGCTAATTCAATAAGATATGAAAAAAAAGTAAAAGTATAAAATTTAAAAACTATTAAATAATATTATCTTTGATCACTGACAACATAGGTCTTTATGTAGAAAATCCAAAATAATCCACTCAAAAACTATTAAAATTAATAAGTGAGTGTACAACCTGCTGTATGCAAGGTCAATATAAAAATTACATTTCTTTATATGAGGAACAGAAAATAAAGTTTTTAAAAATATATAATACATAATAATATTAAGCTGTGTAAAACTGCTAGGAACAAATTAACCACAATGAATAAGACCTCTATGCAGAAAGCCAGAAAATATAATTGAGAGAAATTAAAAAGACCTAAATATATAAAGTATGTACTTTGTATATGTTCATAGATTAAAGGAGTCAACATTGTAATTATGCCAATTCTTTAAGAATTTATTTAGCAATAGACTGAATGTAATCCCAACTAAAATCCTAATTTTTTTGTCAAATTTGACATAGTAATTCTAGAATTTATATGAAATAAGGCAAAGTCAAGATTCCTTGAATAAAAATATTGTGGGAGAATATTTTTTAATTGGTATGTAAAATTATATGTTTCATGTGCCCAGTAGTGTTTTTTGACATCTGTATACACTACAGTGTGTTCACCACCAAAAAAGTTTAGTTTCCATAAGTCGCCGTACTGCTGACCCCCTTTCCCCATTTCACCTTCTACCTCTTCCCCTCTGGTAACCACTACTCTGTTCTCTGTAACTATGTGTTTGGTTTTGGTTTGGTTTGTTCATGTATTTATCTATTTATTTTTTATATTCCACATATATTTCGACAACATGGATGAACCTTTAGGGTATTATGTTAAGTGAAGTAAGTCAGACAGAGAGCGTGTTTTAATAGATATCAGGAATAATGAAAAAGTGGCCAGAGTTAAAATAGTGTCATAAGTAGTAAGAAGACACTAAAAGACAAATTAAAAAGAATAATTGCCCCCAAAACATAGACATATGGACATTTAATTTATGATGTTGGCAATAAAGAGTAGTAGGCAAAGGAAAGAATTTTCAGCATGATTCTGTAACAACTAGATATCCATTTGAAAGGAAAATAGGATTTCACGTCTACCTCAAACCATTCATGAAAATCAACTGAACGGGAATAATCTAAATGCAAAGAGGCAAAAATATAATTAAGATTAAACTTAAAAACTTTTCCTCATCAAAAACTCCATTAAGAAATTGAAAAAGCAAGTCACAGAGAGGGAAAAATTATTTGCAACATTTAATTTATAGGGGGTTCTTAATCCAACTATAACTAATTTCTGCATATTAACAATTTTAAAAATCACCACAATAGAAAAATAAGCAAAAGCACCTGAACAATTTATAAGTAATAATAAACATATGGCAATGAAACCACATAGCATGACCGCCTTATTCAACAAGAAATGTAAACTATACTTTCATCAGAATGGCTAAAATTAAAAGGACTGATTAAATCAAGTATTGGTAAGGATGAAACAGTTATGAATTCTCATATACTACTGACTGGAGTGTAACTGGTATAGCTACTATGGAAAACTGTTTGGCAGTATCTACTAAAATTGAAAATTTGCATAAAATATAACAGCATTTTCACTGGCAAGTATATATCCAATAGAAATGCATGTACATGTACAGCAAGAAACATTTAAAAGAATGTTCATAGTAGCATTATTCATAATTGCCCAAACCTAGAAACAGCCCAAATGTCCATCTACAACACAGTGGATAAATACTATGTAGTATTTTTATACAATGGAATACCATACAGCAATGAGAATTAATGAACCACATAAAAAAATTAATGAAACTTAGAAATACATGTACAGGAAAGGAAACCAAACACAAAAGAATACATGTTATATGACTATTATCTATGTAAATTCAAAAATCAAGCTAAATTAAAATTCTGTATTTAGCAACACATAATGAAAGGTTAAAACTATAATGAAAAGTAAGGAAATGATTACTGCAAAAGTCACAAAAATGTTATCTGTCAGGGAATTGATGGAAGGGGGGGGTTAATCTTTAGGAGAAGAAAAAGCAACATTTCTGGAATGCAGAAAATGTTCTACTTCTGTATCTGTATGATGGATGCATGGGTCTTTGCTTATAAAAATTATTGTTTTGTGTGCTTAATGTATAAAAATTCACAGTAAAAAAAAGTTTAAAATGGCAATAATTCTGTAATTAAATTTTACAAATTAAAAATTATGATACAGTTGACCCTTAACCAACATGGGTTTGAGCTATGTGGGTCCACTTATACATGGATTTTTTTCAATAAATATAGTACCTGTATTTTCTTTAACTAAGTGTGGGGAAGAGTTTGTGTTTCATTAGAGATCACAGTGTAAAATCAAAAGAACTAGTGTTTGAGTCCTGATTCTATCCAAACTGTTTCAGCTTCCTGCCTTTGGATGAATCATTTATCAATTCCTTTATTTTTTTTTTAATTGTTTTTTTTTTCTTTGCAGTACGCGGGCCTCTGACCGCCGCGGCCTCTCCCACTGCGGAGCACAGGCTCTGGACGCGCAGGCTCAGTGGCCATGGCTCACGGGCCCAGCCGCTCCGCGGCACGCGGGATCCTCCCGGACCGGGGCACGAACCCACGTCCCCCGTATCGGCAGGCGGACTCCCAACCACTGCGCCACCAGGGAAACCCCAATTCCTTTATTTTTAAGGCAGAGATAGCAGTAAGCGTACTTTTGACTCCACAGGAGTGGGCATCCCTAACTTCCCTCCCATGTTGTTCAAGGGTGAACTTTATATGAGACAAAGTTCAATTAATATAACTAACATCTACTGAGAATTTACTGTGTTAGGAGCCACTGTAAGTACCTTATCTCATTTGATCTTTACAATTTTCAGAAGACAGAGTACTATTACTGTCACATTTCAGAGGTGAAGAGACTGAGGCAGAGAGACCTTACATGTTACACAGCTACAAAGTCTCATTTTAAGATCTGAACCCATGCATTAGTATGGTTCTGGGGTCCATGCTCTTAAGTAGTGCATTCTACTATGTCTCCAATATAGAAAAAGAGAGATACTCCCTATGCTAGGTGTTAGTTTTCTTCTCTTGTCAAAATTACAATTTAGTATGATAGGTAAACTAAGTCTGAAATACTAATCTTTCATGGATACAAGATATTAAATCTTTAATTTAGCACTGTATCCTTGTTTCATTGTAAGCTCTGCTAAGGAAGGGAGACAAATCACATTAAGATGACATATTTATTTTCCTCATTTATAATTGAGCAATATCATAAATTACACTGTTCCTGTTGCCCAACATAGAAGTGAATATGTATAGAAGATTCATCCCAACCATAGGGATATTTTTCCCCAAAGGTCAGAAGAGTTTTCTCCCTACCAACGACTTAACTAAACAAAGGGAAAACTCTTAAAAAAATATATGTTTCTCTGATTATTGGTAACATCATTTTCCAGTTCAGTCAACCTGGAAATCTCAGTTATTTTTTAGAGGAATGATATGTAGTGGTGAACTATAGATCCTTTGGAATTTGACTGAATGGGCTCAAATAACTTGCTATTTTCTAGTTATTTAACCTGGGACAATTTACTTAGTTAATTCTGCCTCAGTTTCTATTGTGCAAATGGGGATGACATTAGCGTCTACTGCTCACGGTTGTTTCAAGTTAAATAATAAATGTAAATCATTTAAAACAGAGCCAAGTACATAGTAAATGCTACACAAATGTTAATTACTATTATTACTCCCTGACCTATTGCCTTCAAAATCTCACCCACATCTATTCCTTTCTCTCCATTCCCACTGCTATGACCTAGGTCTCACCTTCATTCCTTCACTCTTATAGTGCTACATTTTCCTATAAATTGTTCTTGACTACGACTGGAATCCTTCGTGAAGACAACACCAGATTAATATTCAAATAAGAAACTTTAGTTCACAGGATTGGCCTTACAAAATATTCTCTTTGTTTTGTCAATTGCCTAGTAAATTCAAATTTCTTATTCTGATGATCAGTATTTCCTACAAACTAGCTCCAGCCTTATTTTCCAGCGTTTTCTGTTTTCAGTCCAAGACAAGAAACTTATTCTGTTGTCAAACTAATTAACTGACCATTCATCGAATGTGAAGTATACCTTTTCACCTCTAACCCTGGATATGTCATTTCCTTGATTTTTCTGTTAATATTTTCCACCTGCATAAAGATCTAGCACAAATGTAATCTCCACGGTGAAACCTTGAATGAATGCAGTTTAGAATTGTATCTTCTTTCTTAAATCTCCTCTAATGCTTTATTTTTCATATATATGTACACATTTATATAACATTATTTCTCAAATTATTTGAAATGACTTTATTAATTTGACTAGTTTAGACTATTTTGATGATATCATAACCTAATACCACATCCTCTGCTTTATTTAGGCCTGGGTATATCTTATCTCCTCAAATTGAAGAAAGAATTTTCTTGAAAGTCATTTTTGTCTCTGCCTCCCACCTGCTCTCATACTTAACCAACACAGTGCCTCTCATATTATGGCAGCATGTGATAAGTATTTATTGAATTGAGTGAAATAGAATTATTAAATATAATCACTAGCTTTGTCTTTCAGAGATCAACTCTGGAAATTGAAAGTAGAAGAATTCCATAAGTCCTTCAGGCTCAAAACCAAGAGTAGTGTGAGAACAACAAAAGACTTGACCCATTCATTTTTAGAGCAATAATATTTTGTATACTAATAAGTTTGAAAATATCCCTGAGGTAAAATGTTGCTAATGGTTTGTTTCAAGAAGTGATGTGTAAAGGGACTGGGATTGATGGATGACTAAAATGGAAGAAGATGAAGATCACCAAAGAGTGAAAGGGAAAGTATCATTGTGGCTGGTGTGTTGTTAAGGATGTCCCTGAGTTTGGACACACCTGAAAATGATGACTAGGGAGGAGAATGATTAAGTCAAGCTGGACTCTTCAAACCTCTCAGCATTGCATGAAGTGGCTGGAGAACTGCAAGAAAAAGGTGTGTTCAGTCACTTCAGATTCTAAGAAGTAAGATTAATAGAAGCATAAGATATGATCTCTGGCCTTAGGGAAGAAACTTTGGTATTTTTCAAGTTTTCTGTACTCAAACAGCACTTTTTTCAAGGTAATGAGTTTTGGGTTGCTGAGTGGTCCTACCAACACTTAATATAAAGCAATTGTCATTTATTTAGTTGAAATTCAAGTATCAACTACTTATTTACTAAAGAATTAATATCTATGATCTGAGGTTTGAGAGTAAATGTTTTTAGGCAAATAAAAGAAAGATCAGTCACTGAATTTCAGTGCTCAACGTCAGGTTAAGAGGATAAAGAAAAGGATAAAGCTTTAGAATTAGATCAACCTCTAAATAAACGGGTGGAAGATTCAAATTAGACATTTTTCCACAGAAGACATACAGATGGTCAACAAACACATGAAAGGTGCTCAACATCACTAATCATCAGGGAAATGCAAATCAAAACGGCAATGAGATATTACCTCACACATATTAGAATGGCTATTGTCAAAAAGACAAGAAATAACAAATGTTGGTGAGGATCTGGAGAAAAGGAAACCTTTGTGCACGGTTGGTGGGAATGTAAATTGGTGCAAACACTGTGGAAAATAGTATGGAAGATCCTCAAAAAATTACAAATAGAACTACCACATGCTCCAGCAATTCCATTTCAAGGTATTTATCAGAAGAAAAGGAAAACACTAACTTGAAAAGATATATGTGCCCCCATGTTCACGGCAGCATTATTTACAATGATCAAGATATGGAAACAACCTAAGTGTCCACTAATGGGTGAATGGATGAAGAAGATGTATATATATGCACAATGGAATACTATTCGGCTGTGAAAAAGAATGGAAGCTTGCCATTTGCAACAACATGAACAGACCTTGAGGGCATTATGCTAAGTGAAATAAGTTAGACAGAGAAAGCTAAATACCATATGATCTCATTTACATGTGGAATTTAAAAACAAACAAAAACCCCAAGCTCACAGATGCAGAGAACAGATTGGTGGTTGCCAAAGGAGAGGGTGAAGGGTGGGTGAAAGAGGTGATGGGGGTCAAAAGTACAAACTTCCAGTTATAAAATAAAAAGTCATGGGGATGTGATGTACAGCATGGTGACTATAATTAATAATATTGTATTGCATATTTGATAGTTGCTAAGAAAGTAGATGTTAAAAGTCCTTATCACAAGAAGAAAAATGCATAAGGATATGTGGTTACAGATGTTAACTAGACTTACTGTGCTGATCATTTTGCAATATATACAAATATTGAATCATGTTGTACACCTGAAACTAACACAATGTTTTTGTCAATTATGCTTCAATAGAAAGTTAGATAAACCTCAAGCTTCAGTCCCACGAATGATAGATTTAAACTTTCTGTGGGGCATTTTCCTCACATGAAAATTGAGATAATATCATATCTACCTCATGATATTATTGCTTACATTAACTTAGATGTTGAATGCAAAGTGCATGGGATAGGGTCGATACTTAATATATATTTTTTCTTGCCCACATTCCTTCAATTTCCATGAATCGTTTAACAAAACATTGGATGAGATTGTTCCTCCAAATTAGTTGACAATCATTTTAACAATTCTCTTTATTCTGTATCTATAAGTTTGCCTGGCTTCCTTCAAAACAAGCATTTCAGATTCCATAAGCACACAACTTCCCCCTCTTTTCTCCAAAAAGCACACAAACACACTTTCAGTCTAGATTTGCTATCACCACATAATAGGATATATATATTGTTTGACTAAATAGTTTGTTTCTTCACTAAGAGTTCAAAGGAGGAAAAGTATCTACTAAGAGCATCTTGATTTGTGTATGAAGAAAGCTGAAGTTTAGTTTCTTTTTGAGCATGTCAATCAACAGTATTCACTGAGTACCTTTGTTGTATATTTTATACGACGTGATCATGAAGTTATGATGCTTATTAACAAACGTACTTGAATTGAAATATCCAAATGAATCAATTCCAATTTAATAACCATGAACATTTATCAAGCATTAACTATGTAGATGGAATTGTGCTATAGTTTACATGTATTAACTCACCACAAATTCAGCAGTTCCTAATCTTATATCCATTTTAAAGAGACATTTTAAAGTAATTCAAAGTCACACAGCTAAAAAGAGATAAATCCAGAATTTAAACCCAGGAAGTCTGAATCCAGAGTCAAAATTCTTAAAACACTACACTATGTCACCTGTTTGTTTGTTTTTTTAAAGTAGTTATACTGGGAGACAATGTACAAATATCAATACTGCCATCATTGCCTCTACATTTTCTGGAAATTTTAATTTAGAATTGTCCTCCAGATTATCGCAATTCATCAAACAAGGAATGTGAGCATGCAGAGGCTAGGACTCTATGATTCTATGGTTCCTTCCAACTTTAAAATGATAATATGAGAGCACTTGCTTTTTTTAATAAATGAAAGATGACTTTTAGAGAATTTCAGAACTCTAATTCTAAACACTTTTCATCAAAGAATAATTTAGGTGATTCATTAACTTTCTTTCAGAATCCACGTTTTCACTTATTTCCTACTAGTTCAAAGCCATCCAAGTCAGGAATTGAAAGCATCATTTGAAATGGAAGCAATGACATGACAGATGATACAGAAAAAAAAATTGCAACATTTCCGTGATACTGCTTAAGCAAAACAAAAATCCAAAGAAATAATTAGAACATGTTTGTATTCTTATTAAATATTAAATAAATATTTAAATATTCAGGCTCTTAAATAAAATTAATTTAACTTTTTCTAAGTTGTTGGTGAAGGTAGTATTTCTTGAAAAGCTGTGTGTTTTGATCAAAGCCCAGGTCTTCACTTTGAATAGATATTGAGCAAGTTATTAAAACTTCTTGGATTTCAGTTTTCTCATTTATAAAATGGGAATAAAAATAGTAATCTTAAAATATTTTGGGGAGAATTAGGACAAAATATATAAATGCCTGATACACAGCAAATCTTAATCCTCAGCAAATCCAAATATTTAATTCTGTACTCCTATTTAAAATTTCCATAGCAACACTGGCTAATAACACTAATTTTTCTTCATGCTTGTCAACTTATGATTAAAAGGAAAAAAAAACTCAAATAAAAAGTGATAAATATTATGTACCATTTATATACATAGAACAAGTGTAAAATCAGTCATTAGAATTCTTGAAATTATACAACTTCAGACTAGCAAATAGCTCAAATCTTTATCTTTTATATACATTTTTCCTCAGTATTCACAAATATAAAGAACTGTAAATAGAAATGTATTCTTTCATGACTGTCTGCCAAATTTATTCAGCATGACTGCAATTGAGTGGAAAAATAAAAATACATATTACTTACTGTATGTGGCACTTGGTAATTTCAAAATGATTTGCAAACATTCATCCTCAAAATACTCCTACAAAATGCATCTGGGAAAAGAAAGAAATGCAAAAGAGTAAGCAATTTGCCATGGTCACAGAAAAACTAATCCAGAACAACACTCACTTAGACACCACATATTTTAACATACCGAAATGAGCTTTTGTAAAATATAGATTATACATACAGTATATTATAATGGGCTGATGAACAGAAATGTTCCCAACTATATGCAAATATTCTACACATCAGTCAAGGAGGACACTCTTAAGATGAATCTGCACATTGGCTTCCAAAATACATGCAAGAAACACAGGCCCCCAGAACAAGCCAGAATAACATAAAAGCAATTCAAAAATGAGATATTTATAAGTAAATTTTAGTTGGAGATTTTAGGTGGCTATTACATAATTCAAGTTTTGCAAATGTACTTTTGTCTAATATATGAAGATCACTGAGTCGGAGGAGAATTTTGCTTGATTTATCCAGAGAATTACACCAATTCACTTTGTAACTGCATTTCAATTCTAATTGAAAACCATGTACTGAGAAAAATGCAGGCATGCCACTTGCACACCTCACAAAAATAGACAAACATTCATTTTTTTTTCAGAAGGCCAATTATAAGGAGAAAGTTATTTAATCAGATTTCATTAATTAATGTGTTTGTTTTAGGGGAGAGGTGTTAGGGAAAGCACAGTAATTTCAAAGTGCAAAATATTTCAGCTTAAGTGAATTTTATGCTTCTGGGTATACTGTTTTATAAAAGAACTGTTCAAATGAAACAAAACAAAACACAACCTAATGATAATTAAAGTAACCCTTCAAAGTACCACATGTTGTTTCAGACAGATTAAACACACTATGGACAATAACAAAGTAGCAAGCATCTTTAGAGAGACATTAGTTTTCAGCAACCAGCAGAATTTCCGCCCAGATATTTAGTTGTTTATAGGACTAAGCAGAAATAACTAGCTTACCAAATCAACAGTTCAACAGCAGAACAGGCATTCTGAGTCGAACGTCTAATTAATTTATCTTCCTCTAGTGTGTGAAAGACAACAGGATGGCACTGGCCTCTACCTGGTACAGGAATGAATGATTTTACTAATCCTCAACAGAGAGTTTCTCAAAAGGAGGAAACTAGAGATAGTTAGTGAATTTATAGTTAAAGGTCAAAAGTAAGTCAAAAAGTTTTTACGAAACCATGTAATTTTATAAATTTCATTTTTCTAAGTTTAAAACTCAGAGATTAATAGAAGATACAAACTCATGTCTACATATAATTTCAATAGAATTATAAAGTTATAACAATTAGCAGATCTGTGCATTTCTTCATGCTTTAGCATAGTCATCCTCTTAGGCAAGAGAACTGAAGTTAACACTAATTCCATGACTTGCCCAATTTGACACAGCTAATAGGGGTGATCCTGGACTCAGAGCCAGCTTTTTCCGACCCCAGTTTCTTCCACTACACCTACTAGTCCCTACACCTCATGCAGGGCAGAAGTTGCAAACTGGGGCATGTTAAAAAATATTCAAAAGCAAGAGATTTCTCATAAGAGTTCTAATTTCTTTTTTTTTTTTTTTGAAAGAGCAAAGATATCTTAAGGCTGGGTTTGCAGCTTCCAGAGAGCAGAGAAATGGTTGCCAGTCTCACATGGGACATGCCTCCTGCACTCATCTAATTCCTACTTTTGCAAATTGTCTTCTACTCTGCAGTTGTCAAGCACCAGAGAGTTTTGCTCCTGATCCAAAAAACCCCTTTACCTACCAACTACAATCAGACCTCTTTGCTGTGAAACAGGAAGAATAATATTAATTATCCTCCAAGAGCATATTTCATTAGTTGAAGTGACTGCTTCTAACTACATTTCACTATACTCTCCTAATCAGGTGTTATTGATTACCATATTTTAACCTACATATACATTTTAAAATTTCATGGGCTTGAATTTCCAGGTATTTAAATATATATTTGATACTTTTTAAAGCTAAAGGAGAAATTCAAAAACACAGTTGACTGGTACACAGTCATAAGCATTAATCATCTCAAATCATGATTTTTCATTTACAATGGACACATCTTTCAGAGAGATACCTCCTGGGGTGATAGGTGTACTAAGTCAAAAGAACTTAGGCCTCAGCTTCAAGAGATTCTCAAAAGTCAAATCTGGGACAATTGGAAAATCAGAATAAATAATTATAAAGAATTAAACTTCATTACAGAATATAAAATATAAATAAAAGAAAGTATATAAGGAAGAATTGGAAAACTCTTCCCTTTTGTAGAATATACCTTGGAGTTAGAAAATCACCACTAAGCACATATTATAGTTAACTGATTTAGTCAAGAAAACACCTGCGGATCAACACTCATGGGTGAAAGTGTGCTGACAAACAAGATATTTCCATAGTCTTGAAGTGTCTTCCCCAAATCACGTACTAATTACAATGGAGAAAACAATGGAGAAACTTGGCAGAGACCACCTTAACTAAATGATTGAAGACAACATCATCAAAACGGCACAAACACACATGACAAGTCCCCAAGTATGATGCCCTTGAGACGGACACATCACTTCTGTGATAAGTCTGCCAAAAATGTAACTGAATCAATAATTAGGAAATATCAGGAAAACCCAAATTGATGAAAGTCTAAAAATATCTGGCCTGAACTCTTCAAAGTCATTAAAAACTGAAGAAATGTTCCAGATTGAAGGAATTTTTCAAAAGACATGACAACCAAATGCACGGGTGATCCTAGATGCACCGTGAGTTACATAACAGTATTTTGTTAAAAATGATATTCTTAATTTTTACAACTGTACTGTGGTTATATAGGAAAATGTCCTTATCCTTAGGAAATACACACTAAAGTACTTCAAGTAAAGAAGCATGTTGTATGTAACTTATTCTCAAAGGATTCAGGGAAACATTATATATATGCACATATATACATACATATATGTATATATAATTATGTAATTATACAATGCATATCTATCTATCTATCTATATATATATATATATGAGCATATATGGAGAGAGAAAGAGCAAGCAGAAATAATAAAGCACAAGGGGTAAAATGTAAATAACTAACGAAACTGGACAGAGAGTATTCAGGGTTCTGAAGTATAATAATTACAATTTTCTGTATGCTTGAAGCTATATCAAAATTTTAAATTAGAGGCAATAGGTAGAAATAAATAAATGTCTTACTTTCATTGAGATATTTTGGGATCACAGAAAAATAGCCAAAGAGATAATCAATGACATGTTTTTAAATTAAGAAAAAAATTAAGAAGTTAAAAAACAAATCAGAATCATTGCTCAATGTTTTTGGACAACTAAAATACCAAAAATCCAGATATATATACACATTCTCCTGCATTTTATATATTATATATAATTCATATATTAAATATGCATATATTTAAATCAGATATCTTTTTAATAACATATTTATATATGCATATTAAATTCATAAAATAAAGAATGAAAGTAAATATGGAATTTAGCTTTGGGTTTTTAAATAAACCATATAAACAATATTAAAGTCAGTGAATTCAGCAACGTAAAGTTAAATAATAAAGTGATATGCATAAATAAAAGTGTTCAGCAATTAAAGAAAAAAAAGATTATCAAACAGTCCTTGAAGGTCATCAGTATAACTGTTTCTTCCTTATATAACTGTTTTTCTAAATCAAAATTACCAACTTCTGTTTTTTTCAAATTCAGGAAAAAAAAGACACATTAAAAAATAAAAATCGCCCTTAATTCCTAAAACAATATATTTCATTTCAAACAATATATTTACTGTCTTTATTTCCAAACCATTATTTAAAGAATTATACAATATAAACTCATAATTAGATTCTTTTTTTTTACTCTATTGTGAATTTCATTCCGTGACAACATTATGTTTGTTTATCATTACAATGCAAAATTATTTCACTGATTGGTATCCCATAGATATAATCATTGATTTAATATTTTTTATCTATAACTTGTTAGCAAGTATCAGTTACCAAAAAATAAAAAACACTGCAAACGTATTTCTGAATGTATCTTCTGCCATATCATGATTGTTTCCTCAGGATAAAATACCCAGAAGGGAAATTACTGGATCAAATAGCATGAGGCTGTTAAAATTTGCTCAACTATATTTTATTAACACAGATGCACAAAATTTTCACATTTGAACAACCCCACAATCAGTTTATATTTTACAGTCACTGCAGCCATTTGCAGTTGTGACACAGTATTTTTTGCGTGTTTGTGTCCTGACTTGGCCCTAGTTCTTCATATTGTCATGTCTTGAATTGAGTTTTATGCATTCTTGGTGTTACAAGTGTTGAGTTTACCTTTTAAAATGTCTACAAAGAGGTTAGCCAAAAATTTGACCTTGAAATAAAAAATTGTTCATATGGAAAAGCATGGAAACAGAGCAGTTTTAGTAAAATATTTATTTTTGGAGGAATTAACACTTCCTATTTTCTTAGGAAGCAACAGTTGAGATTTTACAGGACCTAAGGAAGAAAATAGATGAAGATATGTTACAGTCTTGTAACTGAGAACATACAAGGGGATTGATTACTACATGACGAGTGATGCAAGCAAAGACAGAAAACACTACAGAGCCCCCTGAATAATCCAAGCCCCCCTACCAAGTCTCATTTCTAATTTATAGCAACAATGCGTCAGTATGTCTAGATACTACCATTTACATTTTATTACGTTAGATATTAGCATTTTAAGTGCCACTTTAATTGATAGTTTTCAACAGTCTTCAAGTTACTTTAGCCACCTTTCCTTTTTCCTATATTTACTTTGTATTCTTGCAAATTCACACAGACTTAGCAACTTTCCTAGTCTGCAGAATCCATATTTTGTATTATTAAGTTCTGGAGATTAATACAAATATTATTCAGTATAAGCACCCAATCAACCCTTCTGGAGTCTCAGTTGGTCTGCCCTGGCAGGTCACTGATTCAATAACACATGACAAACCATGCCTCCCTTTACCCAAGACTACATTTTCTTTACTGGTTGATGAGAATGTCATATGAGATAAAAACTAAACCTTACTGAAATGAAGATATATGAACTCTTTTGCTTCCCCTCATATTTAAGTCCTGTCATTGTGTCAGATAATAAAATTAGATGAACTTGCCGTGACTTACTTCTTTTAAAGCCATGTTGGTTGTTATCCCCATTTGTTCTGCTCTTTGAGGTGTATGAAAAATGTCTTTTTGATTTATTCTATTTTCCTAGATATCAAAGCAAGCTGATGAATCTATAACTTCTAAAGTCATCACTGTGTTCTCTCTCTCTCCCTCCCCATTTTCATTTGGCATTCAAGAATCCTAAGTCAACTCCTTGTACACTTTCTATTGTAAATACGGCTTGGTAATAATCCTATGATAATTTCTATCATGAACAGCATGCCGAATCAGGATCTCCTCAACATTGCATTTAAAAATGTAATTCTCCTGAAGTCCATTAGCCAATTTAAGTCACTGCATAATTCCATATCAGGTTCAAACAGTAGGCAATGCCTTGACCAAGATCCTGAACACCCTCACCCCTTGATTTTTGACAGTGTGCTAACCTTGCAGACAGTGTCTACATTGTGGCATTCCCTAACTGAAGACTGTTTCATCCGTCCCTCTTCTCTGTTCATCCAGTTGAGAAGTCAAGACCTGTTTCCTAACTCAAGTGGGTTTTCAGTCAATTCTTTGTTCCCTTTACTTTATTTCACTTTTTTTCCACTGAATGTTCAAGGAACTGGCAAAGTGATTGTTCCAAACATTCACTAGCCTCTCCTGTAAAGAACACTGAATGCCTTCACCTTCATCCCCTGCTTCTAATCCACTGGCAGAGATATGAGAAGATATTGGTTCCTTCATCCTCAGAGATGAAAGGTGAAACATGTTTGCTTAACTCACTTAACCCCACTCTCAGCAAACACACAGTAAAGCATGATTTATTTTATATCCTTCCCTCATTACTTTCTACTCACTGTAAAAATTTCACCTCTTGCTTTACATATCCTATCTTTTGCTTACTTCACTTTCATGAAGTTTTTCCAAGAACAGATTAGAGATTCAGGCAGATTTATGTTCAGAGAACTTCATCAGTGTCATTTATAATATTTATAACTGTAAATCCTTAAAAGCAACTAGAGTGTCTAACAATTAGAGATCAACAAAGTAAGGTGTGGTTTGTGTAGATGATAGAATGCCAGGCAGCCACAAAACTCATGTCTCAAAACAGTATTTATTTATATGCAGAAATCTTCAATATATCAATATATTTTTAAAACAATATAAATACTTTCTAAAATAACATGATGAATAAAGTAGCAATTGTGTAAATAATTATAAATATGTATACACACATGTATTTACATATACACAAATATATGTATAAAATTCAGAAAGACTGGAAGACTATATAGCAAAATGGTAATAGTTATGATCTCTGAATAATGTAAAAATATAAGTAATATGAACTTACTTTTTAATATTTTACTTAATTTTGCAAACCTTCTGCTATATATATATATATATGTATATATATATAATCTTATCATTCAAAAAGAAAGAATACTAGTTTGAAAACTCAGAGGGAACAAAAGCAACACACTGCATATGTAAGGACCAAATACAGAGCTATAAATCAGGCAGAACTTCAGCATTAAAAGAGCTGGAGACTAGTATAGACAAAATTGGGGCATAAATAAGCAGTAAGAGTAAATTCTCAAAAAGTTAATAAAATGTGATTTTTTTGATGTGGTATGGCTGGACCTACCAGTTGCCTCCCCAATATTTATTCTCTCCGGCCTTAGATGCTATATGTACTTTATGCTCTTTGGCCTTTGCCTGCCCAACATGTAGATATGATTGGAACTCTGGCAGCTATTTTGAGATCTTAAAATGTCTACAAGAATCCAAGATCCCTGGTGACATTAAAGAGCCAGGCTTCTCAGGCTTGGACTGCTGACATCAAGACTTCATATTTTGTGAGGGAAAAATAAAAGCACTAATTTCTTCAGGCCACTCTGGGCAAACACTGGACACAATTTCTAAGTGATACATACAACTACTTGAGAATTTGCAGGTAAGAATAAAGAAAATGTTTCTCTGTCAAGGATTTAATGATTATTTGACCAGAATATATTAGCAAATGTTAGGGTCCATATGTCAAATAATACTTAAAATGAAAATAAATTCAAAGGAATTCAGAGGAGAGAAATGGAAAGAATTAACATTTAGGAAATTACAATACATTAAAAATGGCTCAAATGGAAAAATTTGTATTTCATAAAAGGAAATACCTAGTAGTTTAGTTATATTTAATTGTATGAAGGGTTATTTTTAAAGTTAGACTCCAAGTAATGAAATTGCTTTAACAGTAGGAGAGATTATATTACACACTAAAAATGAATTTCCAGAAACTAAAGATTATTTAGATATTAGCTTTTTTTTTAAGTGAAGTTTCTTTTGAGCCTAAATTTAGAACTGGGACCTTTCAAATCATGAGATCCAATCAGAAATGTAGTGTAAATATGTGATGAACTTTAGGTAGAGGATGTGAGTTAGTTTCCTATTATGTTTTATGGTCAATTTTGGTGCTTTCTTCATGTTTTACACCACTGTTTAAACGTACACATTTGTATTTACTTCTTCTGAGAATACATTAAAACTGATTGAAAGTGTATCCTTAACTCCACTACACCATCCAAATATAGAGTGTGGCAGGTTGTATCTTCCAAAGATGACCGCAACATGTCCCATCCTGCATGGTCTTCTGCAATGTGAGCTTGACACTTCGCCCATCACAAGATGAAGCTATTTCTTTGCCTCCTGGAATCTGAGCAGACCCTAGGACTCCTCTGACCAAGAGGATATGATAGAAGCAACACTGTACCAGTCCAGGAGTAACCCTTAACTCGCATCTTCTGTCTTCTGCCTCTTGGAGACCTCAGCTGCCATGGAAGAAGTTCAGGTCACTCTACTGCAGAGAGTGGCCATTTTGAGGAGCACAAGGCATCAGACATGTGACTAAAGAAACCATACTGGACGTCCAGTTCATCCGGCCTTTAGACGACTCTGGTCCCAGCCACCACCTGATGGCAACTACATGAGAGACCCCAAATGAGGATCTCCCAGCTGAGCTCTGTCAACCCACAGAACGATGAGAGATTATAATAAATTGCTATTTTTAAGCCACTAAATGTATGGATAATTTCTTGCATAGCAATAAAATAACCAGAAAATGTGATCATCCTAGAATTTAAAATCTAGAAGTATAACGCAATATTTGTCATCCTTTATTTATGCAAGTTCTAAAATTATACATATGAACATATATTGAACAGAATGTCAATTGTTTATATGGTAACCTATTTTTCTGTCTCTGTCTCTACCTCTATCTATGCAAGTTATCTTACATCCAGTTAAAATGATTTCCGATTGCTTTCTGGCTGATCGTACACTAACACAGAAGTTTTATATATATGTGTATAAAACATGGATATATATATATATATATATATATATATATACGTGTGTGTGTGTGTGTGTGTGTGTGTATTTATGTGCACATACAAACACACACACACAGTGGAATTCGGGGCCATTCAGCCTGTAAAACAGAATATATAGCAGAAACCTGAATGCTGAACTGACAATGTGGAAAACAGCTTAAATTTGTTTTCTGTGCTCCCAAAAAGCAGGACTAAGACCAATAAGACCAATGAGAAAAGTCACAAGGAACAGAATTTAAGCTCAGCATAAGGAAAAGCCCTCTTACTGTAAAGAATGACAAAACAGAATGGGCTTCCCTAAGAAAGGGCCAAATGAAGAGTTCAAGAAGTTGAAGGTCCACTGTCCAGAAATGCTGAAAGGGATTTCAAGTTGTGGTTTGTTGCTGGAATTAAATGTTTTTTAAACACCCTCTTGAACCCACTATTTTGATAAATTTGTGGTGATTATCTTCGGAATAGATTATGCTAATATTTTTATATTCCCATCGTATTCTAGAAACAGACATGAGGAGTGTCACAAAGATTCATTCAATAGAGCATCATTAAATTCACAGCCCTTTATCCTACTGAATCAATGTTTTCAAGACATTTATTGAATAACTAGCTATATTATGGACTTTAGTAGACCTCGGGAAAACAATGAGGAATGTGATGCCTCCACTGTGAAAAAGATTATAATTTAAAATCGGAGACAGAGGAAGACACAACCATGATAACATGGTATAAGTTAGCAACAGCAATAGGAACAAAGTACTGTGGGAACTGGAAAAAGGAATAGAAAAAATTCTGTCCTGGAGATTGGGGAAATCCTGTAAAAAGAGTTAGCATTTAAGCTGATCCTTGAAAGGACAAGATAGGTAATTCAAGGTTACAAAGCAGTGTGAGCAAACAGTCATGGATATCTATGACATGTCCAGGTAACAAAGAGATAATTCAGTGAATCCTTAAAATAGATTAGGAGGGGGTAACAAATGAGAAGTGAGGCTGCAAAGCTCATTGCGATAAATTTCTATGAAGGGTTTTGAATGATATATCAATACTAAAGAAATTGAAATTTAACCTGTAGAACTTTCATAGGTTTTTACACCCAGGAGTTACATGCCCAGAATTATATTTAGTGAGATCCCCCTATTGGCAGTGTGGAGTAGGTAATGGACTACACGATGTGGAGTAACTTTATTTTAAAGAAAGATGTCAGTCTTGGGTGTAGATTAGGCACCACTTTGACTGAGGGAAGGTGGGTGACAGGATCACCCTCAAGATCCCTTTCAATCTTAAACCCTGTGACTTACATCCCTTGCAAAGGAAACAAGTTGCAGACAAATTCTTTAAAATGACAGAGGTGGCAGAACTCTTGGGCCACTCTGGTGAAAATCACAAAGACATTGCTATTTCAAATACCCAATGAGTTTGACAAGAAGTACAGAAAGTGCACAGTCTTTGACGAGCTGACAATGGAACGTGAAAGGGAAAAAAATCGCAACGAAGAAATTAATACAGCACAGGAGAAAGGCATTTTCAACTATCCTTCTGGGAAAGCCAGATAAAAATTTGACTGACCTAAATCCTTTTGGGCCTGCATCATTTTCCAAAGTAGCATCTACAGCTTTGGAAGGCCTAGGGGACCTCTCTGTACATGTGCAATCTAATTAATGCATGTAGGAAGGACTTAATTGTGTAGGACATTTTGCTAGGTACAGCACAAAAAGAACCACGTTTGACTGCCTTCTCGCATTTCATAATCTATTAAAGACAGATGGATGTAGATATACGTCTACAATTTAGGAAGATAAAAGGAAGGATTTGTTAAACTGCAGAAAGAAAAATGTATGTACTTATGTTAAATGCTTCATGAGCATCAATAAGCTGGACAACTTGATTAGTGCCATTTCAAGGAGAAACAGAGCTGAGGGTCAGAGGATAAATGCCAGTGACACAATCTCACTCCCGAGACTTGTTGGAAGGAAAAAGGAAAGCTTTGCCTTATCCATATTTAACAGCACTGTAAGCCAAGGTCAGTGAAGGGGTCTGAGGCACAACAAGCCACAGGACTGCAGCTGCTTAAAGGGAGGGAGGACAGGCCAACCACAGCACGGAATCATTCTGGGGAATACGATCTCCTTTTCTTCGCTTGCTTCCCTTTTGTTGTCGTTGATGTTGGTATTGGGCCACTTGGCCCTGCCTAGGGAGCTCTATATATGGGTGTCAGCAAGGAGGCAGGAATTCATGAAATTCCTAATGACTTGAAGGTGTGAACCTGGATTGAGAAAGTAACACGTGAAAAAGTTTGAAATTGGGGTGCAGTGTGAACTTTTACCCTGAGACTGACACACGGTGTGTGAAATCAGAATTCTTAAGTATTCTGAATGACTTGCTTGATGGCAATCAGCCAAGCATATCATCAGATGAGAATTTTAGCTACTGAAGAAGCTCACTGTCCTTGAAGCCCCCGCACAGTGGTAAAGGCTATTTTCCTATAGAATACAGCCAGAATAACACAGTCTGAATGCCTTTGCTGAAAAACACACAGAAGAAAAAGTAAATATTCTACAAGATAACAATATGTCTCTTATTAATGCCCCTTATTAAAAAATTTGTAATATTGTTCACATGGAAAGATTTGACATTTATATTTTTTATGGTATAAGAGACCCTTTCTTGACAGAATGGCTTGGCCTTATGAAAATATGTAGCTCTATTGTGCAAATGTTGTTCATCTCGAACGAGGACATAACCCCCAGAAGCAGGAATGAGAAAGTCATCTTTTTAATAGTATGAGACTTCAGTAAGGCAGAAACTTGACAGAAAGAAAGACGGGCAGACCCAGAGAAAAAAGGATTTTGCCACGTGGACCCCCAGGGCTTTAGAATTGCAAAAGCACTAAGTAATTGCATGCAGTGCACATGAACCGTTGCTGAAAACCCATCTGTAAGTATGTGCCTCTTAACAAAATTTGGGAAGCTACTGATCTTGCATTTACATAGTGTCTTAAACCAAGTAGACCCCAAAACCACTAGCCAGATTTATTAACTGATTATGTATACTGACTGCTTAAGCAGGAATCATTTCATGCAGCAATGAAATGCACTTCTGTATTAAAATGTGGCAACATTTTATTGGCCCACAATTTTATATATCAAGTTATTGTGAGATGTAGCCCTCTGGCCAATTAAAAATGCATGGGTATTTACAGATTTATAATAAAATACAGATGCATACAACTTTATTAAAATCACGTAATTTTTTTTCCTAGGCAAATACTAAATACATATATGATAAAAATATAGATGGACAGAAAATAACATCAGCTAAAAAGTGACTAAATGGGGGAGTTTTAGGGTGTGTTATTGTGAAGAGGAGTGAGAAGAGTAAAAGGGTATATGAAGAGTTGTTGGTGGTGAAATGTTGTTGGCATCAGGCCATTTCAATAAACACACCTGGCCCTGCAAAGGGAGCGCTATATATGGGTATCAGCAAAAAGGTAGGAATTCATGAACTTTCTAATAAATTGAAGGTGTGAACCTGGAAGATTGGCTAAAAACTCAAAACTATTGAATTAAACCTGAAAATAAAGTTATAATGAAGATAAGGTTTTAGATAGGGAAATTTAAAAAACTTACACCAAAACTTAATTTGGTCCAACAAAAGGTCAAAACAAACTCTAAAGTTAATAAAACAGCTAACAGTCAAGAATAAATCTGAATTATCATAAAATAAGTAACTTGAGTGGTGCCCAAGAGATCATGGAGAGCCACACTTAAAAACACCCAGGAGAGGGCTTCCCTGGTGGCGCAGTGGTTGAGAGTCCGCCTGCCGATGCAGGGGACACGTGTTCGTGCCCCGGTCCAGGAAGATCCCACATGCCGCGGAGCGGCTGGGGCCGTGAGCCGTGGCCACTGAACCTGCGCGTCCGGAGCCTGTGCTCCGCAACGGGAGAGGCCACAACAGTGAGAGGCCCGCGTACAGCAAAAAAAAAAAAAAAACACCCAGGAGAAAGCTGGACAGCCACGTATAAACCACTAAAGTTAGAACACTCCCTTACACCATACACAAAAATAAACTCAAAATGGCTTAAAGACTTAAATATAAGACATGACAACATAAATATCCTAGAATAGAACATAGGTAAAGCATTCTCTGACATAAATAGTAGCAATATTTCCTTAGATCAGTCTTCCAAGGCAAAAGAAATAAAAGCAAAACTAAACAAATGGGACCTAATCCAACTTATAAGCTGTTGCACAGCAAAGGAAACCATAAACAAAATGAAAAGACAACCTACACAATGGGAGAAAATATTTGCAAATGATGCTACCGACAAGGGCTTCCAAACTACACAAACCACTCACACAGCTTAATATCAAAAAAACAAATAACCCAATCAAAAAATGGGCAGAAGACCTAAATAAACATTTCTCCAAAGAAGACATATACATAACAGGCACATGAAAAGATGCTCAACATCACTAATTATTAGAGAAACGCAAATCAAAACTATAATGAGGTATCACCTCACACAAGTCAGAATGGCCATCATCAAAAAGTCTACAAATAATAAATGCTGGAGAGGGTGTGGAGAAAAGGGAACCCTCCTACTCTATTGGCAGGAATGTAAATTGATACAGCCACTATGGAAAACAGTATGGAGTTTCCTTAAAAAACTAAAAATAGAACTACCATATGATCCAGGAATCCCACTCCTGGGCATATATCTGGAAAAGATGAAAACTCTAATTGGAAAAGATACATGCACTTCAATGTTCACAGCAGCACTACTTACAATAATAGCCAATACATGGAAGCAGCCTAAGTGTCCATCAACTGAGGAATGGATAAAGACAATGTGGTATATATACACAATGGAATATTGCTCAGCCATAAAAAAGAATGAAATATTGCCATTTGTTGCAACATGGATGGACCTAGAGATTATATACTAAGTGAAGTCAGTCAGACAGAGAAAGACAAACATTATATGACATCACTTATATGTGGAATATAAAAAAAATGATACAAATGAACTTATTTATAAAACAAACAGACTCACAAACATAGAAAACAAACTTATGGTTACCAAAGGGGAAGTGGTGGGGGGGACAAATTAGGAGTATGGGATTAACAGATGCACACTACTATATATAAAATAGATAAACAGCAAGGACTTACTGTATAGCACAGCGAACTATATTCAATCTTATAATAACCTACAATGGATAAAAATCTGAAAAATAATTTGTATGTGTATATATATGTATGTATAACTGAATCATTTTGCTGTATATCTAAAGCACAATATTGTAAATCAAGATTCCATAAAATAAATAAATAAATACCCAGGAAATCCATAAAAAGAAAAACTCAACTTTCAGTAGAAGCCCTCTGTGGAACACGCATGCTCATGCGCGCACAGGCGCGCGCGCACACACACACACACACACACACACACACACACACACACACACACACAGTGGGCATCAGCCCTGCCCTGTGACAGGAAAGAGTATATATCTTTGATTTAGTGTTAGTCAAAAACACACTGCAAAACCAATGATAATGCTAAATCTTTCTATACCTTGGTTTTATATTTACAGTGATGGTGAATATTTTTGTGAGCTACTAACTTCCAAAGCACTTTTAAATAAAATGAAAACTGTTCACAAAGTGAGTTTACAAGGTTAATTATCGGTGAGCTATCACACTATAAAATAATTACAAGTGGAGTATTTTGGCAGTTAGATGCAACAATACAAAAGAATCAATTGTCTGTCTGTGACTTAATGTAACCTTGGTTGAAAATGGTTAACCTCATACATGGTTCCCAGACACAGCAGGAGTTATTACTTGATTGTAATTATTTCTCATGTAGAAATTTCTTGCAAGGCTGTTGAAGTTTAAGTTAAACTTTTGTTTTTAATCACTTTTAAAAAATATTCAAACACAAAACTTCAGAATGGGAGGCAACAGGAGTACTAGGCAAATGTAAGCTAAGGACCCAACATTATTTTAGGCAGCTCTAGAAAACTGTTTGGATCACAATAAGAAAAGTAGTAAAAGGTTATTTAACTAATTTCATTATTTTTAATATGAAAAGGATTTCTAAACAGATAAAACACAAACTATTTAATAACCCATACAACCACTTCTTATATTATAAAGTCTCACAAAACATAAGCTAGTCCATCATTTTTTAAAAATAAATATTCTATTTTACTGAACATGTTTTTGGAGTTGAGGAAGTTACAGGTTACATTAAACAATTAGTCCTGGTACATTTCAACAGACTGCAAATGATTCAGAAATAAATCAAAAACATCATGATGCATCATTAGATTCCCACCAGCAATTTATGAATTTATGTACAATTATCATTTGTACAAATTATTGTGAAGGAACTGACAAACTATCGGTGTTCAAAACAACATATTCTCCTCATATGACAAGAAAAGAGAACTGGAATTCAAATATTTCTAAATGAGAAATCAATGTGTCCTTCTACATAAAAAAATAGAAATTCTCCAATTAAGCATTTATAAAAATCACTAAAAACAACAAGACATCACATACTAAAAATGAAGTCTGGTCTCTAAAGAACAAAAAATAATAATGTTTCATCTTTTTCACTCAAGGGACTAAGGCTAGGATTGGAAACATTTTTAAATTGTTACTATTTTTCATACTCACACAAAAAAAGCACTCACTTTTCAATTTCTCTAAGAATCAGCCAAGAAAAAATAACAGTCAAAGCTGATCAAAAAACTAAGGGGAAAGGGGAGGATGACCGCTCAACATAGCCAAGAACACCTAACAAAAATCAGCAGTGACACTAGAATTTTTTAACTAGAAGTTAAAGGAAATAGAAGAATCTTACCACCCTTTTTTTAAGCTAGATGCACTTTCTGCAAAGTGGCATTTCAGTGTTTAGCACTGTGTACAATGTGTGCAATTATATGATATATTTATCATGACATGGTATTCCTTTGCCTTCCCTATTTTACCTTCACCTCTCTCTTAAACAAGATTTATAAATATTTCACCAATATAGTTTTACTGTGTTTCTATTTTGGTTGGCTTCAATCCTATCTTTGACTGCTATTTATTTATTGCCTCCTGGGATCGGATTTTGCAGTTACTCTTCACAATAACTCTTCCAGGTCTGAGAATTTTATTTCAGAAATCAGTTAAGCAGGCAAGATTTACTAGGCACCTGCCATACTAAATGCCCATAGAGGATCCTGGAAGAGGAGATACACTAATAACAGCTAGTATTTGTTAAGCGCATGCTAAGTGCCAAGCACAATAATCAGTACATTACATGCATTGTCACCTCAACACATTAAAGCAGTTATAATTATTAGGTAGATGAAAATAAACATCTAGCTCTTAGAATTGTGAGAATTAAAAGGGCTAATATTATGTAAAGCACTTAAAAGAGACCCGCAAAACCAGTTAGAAACCTGCATTGTATTAGTGTTAGCCACTATTACTATTACCCTCACTTTAAAGATGAAGTAACTAAATCCCACAGAGGCTATCTAACTATGCTTTGTCATTCTGCTAAGTAATTGGATAATTCAGAACTTCTGAACTGCATTTATGCAGGCACCATAGTCTTAAACTTGTAGCTTTAGCACAACCATGTTCCACTGCCTCTTCCAAACTTGAGTCCAGGCATTTTTCTTATCTTAGAATCAAGGGATGGTTCATATGCTAACGGTTCTAATTAATTGCCAAGAACTTCACATTTAAAAGGAAATTTAATGGACCCTGGATTCATCAAACCAGGTGAGATAACAGGACAGAGCAGGTCTTCACTGCCCCCAGTCACTGTCCAAAAACCAGATCACTCAGTAAATGGTAAAAGGAGGTGACCCAAGGGATTATTATCACAACCTGTCAACAGAAACCAGATATCCACAGCTTTAAAGAATGCCTCATTGTTAACTTTTTTCTCATTTCAGAATCCCCTATCCTTCCAAATCATAAAAATACTAGATCGATCTTAACATATTATTTAATATGTAATTTGTGTTCTCAATTTTCACAATACTTTTTTGTGGTATACAAGCCCCAAGTTGGTGGTGGAGAGAGACTGGGAAACTTCCTCATTCCTCCTTATCTCTCTTCCTCTCCCTGTCTGTCTGTCTCTGTCTCAGTCCCTCTCTCTGTCTGTCAATCTCTTTATTTCTATCTATCTACAGAAAGCTATTATAACTTTTTTTTGGCTTGTTGAATTGATATTCATAATTAAAAGATGCTAAAGCACACATGTATGCACACACACACACACACACACACAGAAATCTAACAACCAGCAGGTTAGACATTTCTTATGGGACCCATCTGTGTTCTCACGTTCATTAGGAATAGCTAACATCTTTAAAGCAACTATTTCTGATCAGCTACAAAATTAAAGTGTTAGTCCAAATAATAAGAAGCAGTGAGAACTTCTAGAGCAGCTGCCGATCTAAGATGGCAATATCCTCACATCTGTGCAATGTTGGAATGGCCATCCTTCATCTATCAATTCCTCTGTGAATCTGCAGACACATCAGGTAATCAGAATAACTGGTATAATTTAATAACACAGAGGACTATAAAATTTACCATCTCTATCTGGAAACCACTACAAAATGTTGTTTAAAATTATTGTTTAGTACTATTAAAATGTTCAGGAAAACAGAGGTGGAATGGAGATAAAATCTTCTAGAGAATCATTCGGTAAGGCTTGCATTTTTACATCAGCAAAAATAAAAGTTATTTTTTTAATTATAAGAAAATAAGACCTAGAAAATTTAAAGTTCATTTCATTCTCAAAGAAAATGATAGGCCTACATTTGCAAAATAAACAAACAGTAGAATATAGAGTCATACCAGGTTTTTTTTTTTTTTACCAGTTGCATCATTTCAAAGATAAGGAAACGGAGATCCAAAGAACTTAAATGACACGCTACAGAATTTAGTAATGGTTTTACCAGAACTAGAATCCAATTCTCTCCTCTTAGTCCCATAATCGTTATCATACTGTAAGGGATGACTGCTATTATGTTTAGAACAGAAGTTCCAAGGATTTATATTTCTTTATACAGTGGAGCCCCCTCTCCGAACCCCAACCTGTTCCTTTCCTCAGAGGGAATCACCTTTAATTGCTTATTAGTTCCACAACAAAAAGCTTAAATTCAAATGTCTTTATGGACCAGGGGGATTCAACAGACAGTGACTGCAATCTGTGGAAATCTGGTACAGATACACCTAAAGAAACCACATTTTTTTAAAAAATCAAGGTAAAACATACTTTGACCAAACAAATAGACCCACAGTATTTTAGACATTATCTAAATTATCTCACATACCACACTCCACATTTATCCTTACTCTTCCTATTAATATAGTCAATTATTTCTTCTCTTAGTTCTCTTTCGAATTTTGAGTTGCAAATCATTTTCCTTCATAAATTTGAGAATTATTCTATTAATTTTTAAAAGATGTTCTGACTATATTTCTTTGTTTTCTTAAAATCAGATCTCCAATTAGCAGGAAGTCACACTTCAGGGAGATTCAGTGACTCATCTTTTTCATCTTTTTGTTCTTTTTCTTTGCACTGTAGAGAGATTTTCACTATTTAAAATTACAAATGTCCCTTAAAACTACTGATATGAAAATCTTTAATTTCCAATAGTTTTTCTCGTTTAGTTTTTGTATCTCTTCCCTATCATCTTCTTGTTTTATGAATGTAATACTTTCTGGAATCTCTTTAAAAAATTTAATTTTTTGGTCTCTTTTATGATTTTTTTTAATGATCTGTACCATGCAAGGTCATTTTTTGTCATTGGTTTTCATTTATCTTGGTGTTGCTTTTTTTTTTAACATCTTTACTAGAGTATAATTGCTTTACAATGGTGTGTTAGTTTCTGCTTATTAACAAAGTGAATCAGTTATACATATACATACAGCCTCATATCTCTTCCCTCTAGCGTCTCCCTCCCTCCCACCCTCCCTAGCCCACCCCTCTAGGTGGTCACAAAGAACCGAGCTGATCTCCCTGTGCTATGCGGCTGCTTCCTACTAGCTATCTATTTTACGTTTGGTAGTGTATATATGTCCATGCCACTCTATCACTTTGTCACAGCTTACCCTTCCTCCTTCCCAAATCCTCAAGTGTATTCTCTACTAGGTCTGTGTCTTTATCCCGTCTTGCCCCTAGGTTCTTCTTGACCATTTTTTTTTTCTTAGATTCCATATATATGTGTTAGTATATGGTATTTGTTTTTTTCTTTATGACTTACTTCACTCTATATGACAGACTCTAGGTCCATCCACCTCACTACAAATAACTCAATTTTCTTTCTTTTTATGGTGGAGTAATATTCCACTGAATATATGTGCCACATCTTCTTTACCCATTCATCTGTTGATGGACACTTAGGGTGCTTCAATGCCCTGGCTGTTGTAAATAGAGCTGCAATGAACATTTTGGTACATGTCTCTTTTTGACTTATAGTTTTCTCAGAGTATATGCCCAGTAGTGGGATTGCTGGGTGGTATAGTAGCTCTATTTTTAGTTTTTAAAGGAACCTCCATACTGTACTCCATAGTGGCTGTATCAATTTACACCCCCACCAAAAGTGCAAGAGGGTTCCCTTTTCTCCACAACTCTCCAGCATTTATTGTTTGTAGATTTTTTCATGATGGCCATTCTGATCAGTGTGAGATGATATCACATTGTAGATTTGATGTGCATTTCTCTAATGATTAATGATGCTGAGCATTCTTTCACGTGTTTGTTGGCAATCTGTATATCTTCTTTGGAGAAATGTCTATTTAGGTCTTCTGCCCATTTTTGGATTGGGTTGTTTGTTTCTTTGATATTGAGCTGCATGAGCTGCTTGTAAATTTTGGAGATTAATCCTTTGTCAGTTGCTTCATTTGAAAACATTTTCTCCCATTCTGAGGGCTGTCTTTTTGTCTCGTTTATGGTTTCCTTTGCTGTGCAAAAGCTTTTAAGTTTCATTAGGTCCCATTTGTTTATTTTTGTTTTTATTTCCATTTCTCTAGGAGATGGATCAAAAAGGATCTTGCTGTGATTTATGTCACAGAGTGTTCTGCCTATGTTTTCCTCTAAGAGTTTGATAGTGTCTGGCCTTACATTTAGGTCTTTAATCCATTTTGAGTTTATTTTTGTGTATGGTGTTAGGGAGTGTTCTAATTTCATTCTTTTACATGTAACTGTCCAGTTTTTCCTAGCACCACTTATTGAAGAAGTTGTCTTATCTCTACTGTATATTCTTGCCTCCCTTATCAAAGATAAGGTGACCATATGTGTGTGGGTTTATCTCTGAGCTTTCTATCCTGTTCCATTGATCTATATTTCTGTTTTTGTGCCAGTACCATACTGTCTTGATTACGGTAGCTTTGTAGTATATTCTGAAGTCAGGGAGCCTGATTCCCCCAGCTCTGTTTTTCTTTCTCAAGATTGCTTTAGCTATTCGGGGTCTTTTGTGTTTCCATACAAATTGTGAATTTTTTTGTTCTAGTTCTGTGAAAAATGCCAGTGGTAGTTGGATAGGGGTTCCATTAAATCTGTAGATGGCTTTGGGTAGTAGAGTCATTTTCACAATGTTGATTCTTCTGATCCAAGAACATGGTATATCTCTCCATCTGTTTATCATCTTTAATTTCTTTCATCAGTGTCTTATAATTTTCTGCATACAGGTCTTTTGTCTCCTTAGGTAGGTTTATTCTTAGATATTTTACTCTTTTTGTTGCAATGGTAAATGAGAGTGTTTTCTTAATTTCACTTTCAGATTTTTCATCATTAGTGTATAGGAATGCTGGCGATTTCTGTGCATTAATTTTGTATCCTGCTACTCTACCAAATTCATTGATTAGCTCTAGTAGTTTTCTGGTAGCATCTTTAGGATTCTCTAGGTATAATATCATGTCATCTGCAAACAGTGACAGTTTTACTTCCTCTTTTCCAATTTGGATTCCTTTTATATCTTTATCTTCTCTGATTGCTGTGGCTAAAACTTCCAAAACAATGTTGAATAATAGTGGTCAGAGTGGGCAACCTTGTCTTGTTCCTGATCTTAGTGGAAATGGTTTCAGTTTTTCACCATTGAGGACGATATTGGCTGTGGGTTTGTCATATATGGCCTTCATTATGTTCAGGAAAGTTCCCTCTGTGCCTACTTTCTGCAGGGTTTTTATCATAAATAGGTGTTGAATTTTGTCAAAAGCTTTCTCTGCATCTATTGAGATGATCATATGGTTTTTCTCCTTCAATTTGTTAATATGGTGTATCACATTGATTGATTTGCACATATTGAAGAATCCTTGCATTCCTGGGATAAACCCCACTTGATCATGGTGTATGATCCTTTTAATGTGCTGTTGGATTCTGTTTGCTAGATTTTGTTGGGGATATTTGCATCTATGTTCATCAGTAATATTGGCCTGTAGTTTTCTTTCTTTGTGACATCCTTGCCTGCTTTTGGTATTAGGCTGATGGTGGTCTCACAGAATGAGTTTGGGAGTGGTCCTCCCTCTGCTATATTTTGGAAGAGTTTGAGACGGATAGGTGTTAGCTCTTCTCTAAATGTTTGATAGAATTCGTCTGGGAAGCCATCTGGTCCTGGGCTTTTGCTTCTTGGAAGATTTTTAAACACAGTTTCAATTTCAGTCCTTGAGATTGGTCTGTTCATATTTTCTATTTCTTCCTGGTTCAGTCTCGGAAGGTGGTGCATTTCTAAGAATTTTTCCATTTCTTCCAGGTTGTCCATTTTATCAGCATATAGTTGCTTGCAGTAATCCCTCATGATCCTTTGTATCTCTGCAGTGTCAGTTGTTACTTCTCCTTTTTCATTTCTAATTCTATTGATTTGAGCCTTCTTCCTTTTTTTCTTCATGGGTCTGGCTAATGGTTTATCAATTTTGTTTATCTTCTCAAAGAACCAGCTTTTAGTTTTGTTGATCTTTCCTATCCTTTCCTTCATTTCTTTTTCATTTATTTCTGACCTGATCTTTATGATTTCTTTCCTTCTGCTAACTTTGGTTTTTTTTTTTTTGTTCTTCTTTCTCTAATTGCTTTAGGTGTAAGGTTAGGTTGTTTATTTGAGATGTTTCTTATTTCTTAAGGTAGGCTTGTATAGCTATAAAGTTCCCTCTTAGAACTGCTTTTTCTGCATCCCATAGGTTTTGGGTTGTTGTGTTTTGGTGGTGCTGAATTCTCTTAGCTTTTGCTTGTCTGTAAAGGTTTTCATTTCTCTATCAAATCTGAATGAGATCCTTGCTGGGTAGAGTAATCTTGGTTGCAGGTTTTTCTTCTTTATCACTTTAAATATGTCCTGCCAGTCCCTTCTGGCTTGCAGAGTTTCTGCTGAAAGATCAGCTGTTAACCTTATGGGGATTCCCTTGTATGTTATTTGTTGCTTTTCCCTTGCTGCTTTTAATATGTTTTCTTTGTATTTAATTTTTGATAGTTTGATTAATATGTGTCTTGGCGTGTTTCTCCTTGGATTTATCCTGTATGGGACTCTCTGTGCTTCCTGGACTTGATTAACTATTTCCTTTCCCATATTAGGGAAGTTTTCAACTATAATCTCTTCAAATATTTTATCAGACCCTTTCTTTTTCTCTTCTTCTTCTGGGACCCGTATAATTCGAATGTTGGTGTGTTTAATGTTGTCCCAGAAGTCTCTGAGACTGTCCTCAATTCTTTCTTTTTTTTTTTTTTTTTATTCTGCTCTGCAGTATTATTTCTACTATTTTATCTTCCAGGTCACTTATCCATTCTTCTGCCTCAGTTTTTCTGCTATTTATCTCTTCTAGAGAAATTTTAATTTCATTTATTGTGTTGTTCATCACTGTTTGTTTCCTCTTTAGTTCTTCTAGGTCCTTGTTAAACGTTTCTTGTATTTTCTCTATTCTATTTCCAAGATTTTGGATCATCTTTACTATCATTATTCTGAATTATTTTTCAGATAGACTGCCTATTTCTTCTTCATTTGTTAGGTCTGCTGTGTGTTTGCCTTGCTCCTTCATCTGCTGTGTGTTTTTCTGTCTTCTCATTTTGCTTAACATACTGTGTTTGGGGTCTCCTTTCGCAGGCTACACGTTCGTAGTTCCCACTGTTTTTGGTGTCTGTCCCCAGTGGCTAAGATTGGTTCAGTGGGTTGTGCAGGCTTCCTGGTGGAGGGGACTAGTGCCTGTGTTCTGGTGGATGAGGCTGGATCTTGTCTTTCTGGTGGGCAGGTGCATGTCTGGTGGTGTGTTTTGGGGGGTCTGTGGCCTTATCATGATTTTAGGCAGCCTCTCTGCTAATGGATGGGGTTGTGTTCCTGTCTTGCTAATTGTTTGGCATAGGGTGTCCTGCACTGTAGCTTGCTGGTAGTTGAGTGAAGCTGGGTCTTGGCGTTGAGATGGAGATCTCTGGGAGATTTTCGCCGTTTGATATTACGTGGAGCTGGGAGGTCTCTTGTGGACCAGTGTCCTGAAGTTGGCTCTCCCACCTCAGAGGCACAGCACTGACTCCTGGATGGAGCACCAAAAGCCTTTTATCCACACGGCTCCGAATAAAAGGGAGAAAAAAATAAAAAGAAAGAAAGAAAGAAGATAAAATAAAATAAAGTAAAATAAAGTTATTTAAATAAAAATTAAGAAAAAAATTTTTTAAAGTAAAAAAAAAAAGGACAGACGGAACCCTAGGACAAATGGTAAAAGCAAATCTATACAGACAAAATCACACACAGAAGCATACACAGACACATCGCACAAAAAGAGAAAAAGGGAAAAGAAATATATATATCTTTGCTCCCAAAGTCCACCTCCTCAATTTGGGATGATTCGTTGTCTATTCAGGTATTCCACAGATGCAGGGTACATCAAGTTGACTGTGGAGGTTTAATCCGCTGCCCCTGAGGCTGCTGGGAGAAATTTCCCTTTCTCTTCTTTGTTTGCACAGCTCCCGTGGTTCAGCTTTGGATTTGGCCCCGCCTCTGCGTGTAGGTCGCCGGAGGGCATCTGTTCTTCGCTCAGACAGGATGGGGTTAAAGGAGCAGCTGATTCGGGGGCTCTGGCTCACTCAGGCCGGGGGGAGGGAGAGGTACGGATGTGGGGCGAGCCTGCAGTGGCAGAGGCTGGCGCTATGTTGCACCAGCCTGAGGCGCACGTGCGTTCTCCCGGGGAGGTTGTCCCTGGATCACGGGATCCTGGCAGTGGTGGGCTGCCCCGGCTCCCGGGAGGGGAGGTGTGGAGAGTGACCTGTGCTCGCACACAGGCTTCTTGGTGGCATCAGCAGGAGCCTTAGCGTCTCATGCCCGTCTCTGGGGTCCACATTGATAGCTGCGGCTCGTGCCCGTCTCTGGAGCTCCTTTAAGAAACACTGTTAATCCCCTCTCCTCGTGCACCAGGAAATACAGAGGCAAGGAAAAGTCTCTTGTCTCTTCGGCAGCTCCAGACCTTTTCCTGGACTCCCTCCTGGCTAGCCGTGGTGCACTCACCCCTTCAGGCTGTGTTCACGCAGCCAACCCCAGTCCTCTCCCTCGGGTCTGACCTCCAGAGCCCGAGCCTCAGCTCCCAGCCCCCACCTGCCCCGGCCAGTGAGCAGACAAGCCTCTTGGGCTGTTGAGTGCTGGTCGGCACTGATCCTCAGTGCGGGAATCTCTCCGCTTTGCCCTGTGCACCCCCGTTGCTGTGCTCTCCTCCGCGGCTCTGAAGCTTCCCCCCTCTGCCACCTGCAGTCTCTGCCCACAAAGGGGCTTCTAGTGTGTGGAAACCTTTCCTCCTTCACAGTTCCATCCCACTGGTGCCGGCCCCGTCCTGTTTCTTTCTTTTTTCTTTTGCCCTACCCAGGTACGTGGGGAGTTTCTTGCCTTTTGGGAAGTCTGAGGTCTTCTGCCAGCATTCAGTAGGTGTTCTGTAGGAGCTGTTCCACGTGTAGATGTATTTCTAATGTATTTGTGGAGAGGAAGGTGATCTCCGCGTCTTATGCTTCTGCCATCTTGAAGCCAAGGCTCTGTCTCTTTTTCATGTTGCATATTTTTGTTAACTTTTTTCTTAAATTATTTCTTAAATGTCTGGTGATACTTGGTTGCTGTTTTATATTTAAGAATAAAGGAACAGAAATGGCTGAGCCCTCTGTACTTGAGTGGGTCTTGTTGTTTAGAAGACTTTGCTTTAGGGTAAGCCAGGAGCTGATCATTAGGCTGAAGTATGCCACTAAGTATCAAAATAAAAGGGAATTTATTCTACTGTTGTAAGATGCATTCCTAATTGCCCTTACTGTCCCTCAGCAGTCCATGTAATTTCATTAGTCTATGTTGAGGGGGATGGTCAGGAGGGGCAGTGAAAAAAATCTGGCTACAAGGATATTTGCGTAGGAAGTAGAATTGGTGAATACAAGGGTGGCTAGTCCATCTATCCATGTTGATTATTTTGTTTCAGCCCCAGCGTCTCACTTCTGCCCTCTATTTTTCCTGGCACTGTTGAACCTTAAGCCTTTGGGTGCTTGTTTAGGGCAAAAGGGCTCCCTCCTCACCCCATCTTTGGCAGTTTCCTCTGCCTTGCTTCATTCCATCTAATTTGTAACAGTTTGATATCTTTTTAACTCCTTAATTTAATGCTTAAATTAATGAGGTTTCAGGAGGACGTTTAGATAAAGGTACGCCTCAATCCTTCCTTATAAAATGAATACTTGCCTGTTTAAAAGGCTTTTCACTGACCTAGAGAAGCTGCCCTTAAAACACCTAAGATGAAGAAAACCCAAGAACAAACGTAATTATTATACTGTTGCGTATCACCATAGTCATGATGGCGACAATGCTGTTAAGAATCATTCAGACAAGGCTCTGTACTGAAATAAATGCAAATTGCATATCTGCATGTATCTTAGGGTACACAGGGTAAAAAGGACTACTGATTTCATGTTTCTGAAATGTCCTTTTTGTGGGCAATAAGATAACTAACATTCTCAAAAAAAAAGATGTATTGAAGTTCAAAATTATTTAATGAGATAGTTGCAAATATCTTATATTTGTGGAGGTTATTTTTCCCTACAAAAGGAATGGAAATGATGCATACATATTATCCCACTTGAATTAGAATTTTATATAGGTAATAAGAATTTGTGCATTGTAGAAGCAAACTGGGCCTATTGTCTGCAAGAGCAAATGAAGAGTCTCATAACCAGCAATTCAATGTGTTAATTCAGCTGCACCATCCAATTACCTACGATTCATCACAACTTAGTGCACAACAATAAAATTCTTTAAAAAATCTGTGACAAAATATATGCTCTAGGTTTAACTCATAGGAAAAATACTATCCTGAAGTCAGGGAGTAGGAGCCATGGAACATAAATTATAAAAATGATCCATCACAATCTATCAATTAATATCACAATGAATTTCTGACATGAAGCCAATAGTCTAGAGTTAATAATGAAATATACTGGAAATTTTATACGGAAAATCTGACCAAGGAATGTGAGAACTGTGTGGCCACTGAAATTGGCATCCCCTCAAATAATACAGCAGTCCTTTGGAGCCAGAGCCTGCCAACTGACCACGGGGCCCAAACACACAATTCTAAAAGTAGACAAAGGTAATGAGATGCGAATTTAGAATCCCCATCCTCCGGTTAAATGACCCAGATGCAAGAGCTAGAGAGTCTGTTTATTACCTACTCAGGGACTAAATGATGAAATGAACAGGAGCTCTTTTTTATTTATATTTTTATATAGAATCAAGGGAACTAATAGATAGTCCAGGCCTGCTACATGAGGATGTATTAAGCCACAGAAGAAAGACAATTGAAAGTTGAGAGCATCATGAAGAAGAAAGAAAGGAAAAGAGGAGCAGGAAAACTATATGGAAGAAAAAGTGTATTGAGAAATGATGAAACACAGTATTGAGAAGCAAATGCAGAGCTGCACTGAAAATCTATAGGATATGAGTGAAACCTGAATCATGAACAGACACAGGCTGGTTTCTAATATTTTTCAGGATGAGGGATGTATAGTCCCATTTGAGACTGAACTATCAAGAGAATCAAAGAAATATGAGTCTTGAGGATTCAGAAAGAGGTGGAATTTGGCATGAGAGAAAGAGAAAAGACTGTAATACTAAGTGTTAAAACTCAGCTAGTCAGTAATCTCATAAACCCTCACTTCACTTACAGAATCTGAAAACAGAATTGTTTTTAAGTAGATTTTTATTTTTTAAAAAAACCAGAGTGACTCATTACTAGGCTATCTAATTCAAATAATTTACACAATCTAATCAAGTATCAGTCAGTCTAAAATAATATTTTTAAGACTGAAGAAAAGTCATTAAACACTGCAGGAGTGTATTAAACAAAAATAAGTAACAGAAAGTTGCTAAACATCAACCAAAGGCCAGAAGTAAGGAGAAAAATGCACCTCATCAAAGATTAATACATCAGTTCTTTACAGATTAACAGTGATTACAAATTAATATAGATATTCTATAATGTATAAAGCTTACAAAAAACATATTTGAGAAAAAAATCCAGAAGTTTCAGGAGGATTTTTCCAATACTAATATTTATGAAAATATTAGTATTTCCTAATGTAATTTAAACAATTTATGAATAGTACTGCAGGAAAATAAGCTATTTCTTATTAGGTTAGTTACAGATGTAGATCTTAGTTATAGATTAAAGTATATATATAGAAATCCTACTTACAGATTTTAATTTTTTTTCTTTTGTCTGCATCACTGTGTGTTAACTTGTTTTTTGTTTTCTTTTTTACTGGGGATTGGGGTGGGGGGGGGAGGGTGGCCTGCACCTATGAAGAGACAAGAATAAATCTACTTGAAAATCACTCTGATTTTTCCATATTTATTTTATTGTCCCTTTCATAATTAGTTTTCTTTCTTAATCTAGTGCTATGACTTCTAAAAGGTAAATATTTTTTGTTTCCAACTCTACAAATCTGATATTGTTGGTCAGATTTTCCTCCTTCACTTTCAAAGGCAAAACTTATTCAAATAGGAAACAAAACATAGAAACACGGGTTCCATTTCCAATTCTGTTGCTTCATACTTTGTGACTTAAAGCAGATCATTTTAATCATTTCATCAAAATAGCATAGTCTGTACCCCGTCATTCATCAACTTACCCTGGACAACTTACTTAACCTTTATAGGTCTCAATTTCCTTGCCTGTAAAATAGAGGTACTAATAAAACCTACTTTGGAGGGTTGTTATAATTAAATGAATTAATATCTGTAAAGCACTCAGAACAATGTCCAGAACATAGTAGCTTTTATATTTCGTTAAAGAAATAAAAATTAAATAAATCTGAAAAATGTACTATATGTAGTTCGGTTGCTTGTAACCTCATTGTACAACAGACTCATCTGGAAAATGTTTATAAAGATAGATCGTTATGGATCCATCCCAGGCAAATGAGAATCTGTATCAGTAGGATCTGATAACCTATATTAAAACAAGCAAACAAACAAAAATCTCTTGAGGTAATTTCAATTTCCAAACTGGTTTGTCAGCAGTGACATCATACGATGCCACAGGTCAGTTTAACTACATCTCACACACACTCTATCAGTGCCCTTTTCCTCTTCAATGGCTGCAATAGTCACTATCCAAAGCAACTTGGGATTTAATAGCATCAGCCAGTTTTCCAAAAGCAGAAGTTTAGCTTTGGAATTTTCTTTCTCACCTAAAGCAAAACTGCTTTGTCCTCACCAAGGCAAACAAAGACGTAAAAAAGGAGCAAACTGATCCCTAAAGGCTGGAACGTACTGGTTAAAGGGAAGGACAGAATAAGTTCTTAAGACATGCTCCTTTTGTTTTTGCCCAGCATTCATTCTTTTTTCAAAGACACAGACTGGCACCATCTCAGTGACAGTGATTTGTGGTTAAGTGCCATGAAGGAGCAAGTTGCCTCCAATTCTCTATTCCTTTCAATAAACACTGATGCAATAAACTGAGGCTAGTGTAATTGCTATCATCCTTCCTAGGTACAAATCTTATCGCCCAAACTTCCAAGTAGAAAGAGAAGGGAATAGCTATAAGGACAAAGTCATGAGTATCACAACCATGCTGACCTGTGTTGCTTGGGTGCTCGAGATCCACTGAGTAGGCAGTATATCTAGTGGTTCAGACTGAGGAAGTGTTCCCAATCGCAGGCTACAGAATGTGGTGAAATAAATTACCAGACTGTGATGAAATTTTCTTCAGTCTTCGTTAAATTAGAAAAATAAATGCAATGTAGAAAAATGCACAGGAAGTTAAATTTATGCTATTTTAAGAACTATATTTTGAGATTTAGTACTGCCACCTTAGTTGGTGTTACAATGTGCAGTCTTTTATAAAATGATGGTGGCAATAGAGTTTTAAAAATCATTCTTACCATGCAAAAGAAAATGTTCACATGGAGGTTGATGCTCATTTTTTTTTTTTTAATTTTATTAGTCAGTGAAAATGTCAGACTGGGAACTCAGAGCACTGGCTTCAGAGACAGACAGAACTGATGTGATCCCCGGCCCTAATGATATATATTAGCTGTGTGACTTTGAGCAAGTGACTCCTCATTTATACAATGGGGATAGTAATAACTACTTACAGCTCATACGATTATGAGGATAAAATGTAGTACAAGCTATTAGATGTTTACTTACAAGTGCAAAGTATGTATCCAATAAATTTTAGTTATTTTATCAGTTTGTAACTCTTTATTTTTAACTCCCTCATAAATAAGTTGAAATGGCTGTAACTTTACATATATTTGTTTCCAAATATTTATTCCCAATTTTCTTTCATTAGACTAATGGCAGTACTGCATGGGGGTCTTGATAGTCATGTAAATCTCATCCTCTCTATCTAAAACTAACTATATAACAAAAATCTCAAGAGGAAATTAAGTTATTATTCTTCTGATGTACAATAAGATAATCCTCCCCATATGTCAAAATTCATTTCTTAACAAAAAAAAAGCACTGTGCGTATAATATCAAGGCAATTAATATTAGGCAAGAGACTAGGTTGACATTTACTGGAGTCTCTGAGGTGTAATTTAGATGATTTTGAATGTGCAGGCTGTGCTTTAAATTCTTCTATTTACAGTGGCTACTTAGCACATGTATTATGTTCACCAAAGTGCCAACCAAGAATTTAATCACACTCTTCCTATACTGTTCTACAAGATCTTAAATAAGATTTAAGTGACAATTCAATGTAGTTTAATGTACTAAACAGAATCCCAATTAATTCTACATCATGTTAAAAATCCTGATATATCTTGGACAGTTCCCATATATCTTAACAGTAAGTGCTCCTGAAAAAAAACAGGAAAGAAGCCTGAGTATTTAATATGGACAGTGTGTTTAATCTTCTCACATAACAGAAAATAGAATCACAAATATGTTCACACCTATGATGGTAACAGTCACTACTTTCCCTACATCCTTCTCAAGCTATGTTGGGAGGATTAACCGTTAATATGGAACAATTTTTAACAACTGATACTTTGCATCTTGCTTTAGGTCTATTGGGAAGGGAGGACAATTATAGTAAACATTAAGAGAGAACCTGATAGTTCATAAGGTCTGTAATTATGTGGACATCTGAGTAAAGCTGGGCCCTCAGAGGAAAGTTAGGCCCCAGTAATCTCTTAATAACCTGCAGTAATAACTTTTAAAAATTAAGAATTTCAGCTTAAATAAATAGGTCCCAGATATACTTAAAAAAATAAAATTGGAAAACTCATAGCTAAAAATGAATTTTAGCTATTGTATTTAAAAGGGACATTAGAATACATATTAATCACACAGAGGTCTTTAGCCACCTGTAATTATTTCTTGGTAATCATCTTGGACCAATTAAAAATATTATTATAAATAAACTACCTTGAAAACATACAAATAGATATAAATCTGAATCAAAAAGAAGTATCAAATGAATAAAACCTATTTGATTATACTTTGCTCCCAAAGATAACTGCTTATAATGCCCTCAATGAATGACCAACTACTACTAAATTCATGTGTATTCATTTTCACAAATTTCTTTGAACTCTCTAAGTACTAAATTTAGCAATAGAAAGCTGGACTCTTCAAAAATATATATGCCTGTTTACAACAGAATATTACTCAGCCATAAAAAAGAACGAAATTGGGTCATTTGTAGAGATGTGGCTGGACCTAGGGACTGTATACAGAGTGAAGTAAGTCAGAAAGAGAGAAACAAATATCGTATATTAATGCATATATGTGGAATCTAGAAAAATGGTATAGATGATCTTATTTGCAAAGCAGAAGTAGAGACACAGACGTAGAGAACAAATGTATCCATGCCAAGGGGGTAAGGGGGTGGTGGTGAGAGGAATTGGGAGGTTGGGATTGACATACATACACTATTGATACTATGTATAAAATAGGTAACTAATGAGAACCTACTGTATAGCACAAGGAACTCTATTCCATGCTCTGTGGTGACCTAAATGGGAAGGAAATCCAAAAAAGAGGGAATATATGTATACATATAGCTGATTAACTTTGCTATACAGTAGAAACTAACACAACATTGTAAAGCAACTATACTCCAATAAAAATTAATTTAAAAAAATAAACAAAAAATAAAAACACCATCTAAACTCTGAAAAAAAAATATGTATGCCTGTAACTGAATGGCAGAAATACTTAACTAAACAATGTGCTTTAAGATAGAAATTGTAAATAGAAGTCTAATCTGCTAAAATGGTAAATGGTTTATCAAAGCAGGTAGTACATGATCTTTAAATGTGATTTATGTGTTCAAACATATGCTTAGTATGTATCTGGTGGAGAGGGCAGGGAGGATATTAAGAAATGTCAGCAAATAGACTTCAGAGTCAATATGAGTATAAAGTATACTTAAGTATAAAGTATACTTAAGTCTTGACTTGATGCTTCACATGTGTTTATTCTGATAACAGGAAGCATTTAGAACCAAAGCCCAATTAAAATTCTTGAATAATTAGGCATATGGTCACTCAGATTTCAAAGTAGTGATACTGCTAGATCTCAATAGGTTTAAGATGTCTACATGTTCTTACTACTGATGGCGACATAAGCCCAAAAAGGTGATGTATTAAAAGTCACAATCCAGAATTTGTTGTTTATTGCAAAAGGTGCCTCTTGAAAATAGGATGTTTAATAAGGCAAATTAAAGGACAAAACTATAGGATCTGTTCATTTTCATAAAGCACAATAAACACTTATCAGAGACATATAGTATTGTTATTTATTTCACATGGTGGGACTTTATTCATACTTTACTCTCAGCCATTTTCTATACTTTTCTTGTTATTCAGAAACACCAATATCCTCTTCATTTTCCTAACCAGAAAGAATATAAATATTCATTTATTTCATGTTCTCTCACCCTCTTCCTAAAATGCCAAAGTTTTAAAAAGCTGCAAAATCTCTATTACATGGAAATGTTCCTAGTACAACTACCACTTCTAAAAATCAAGGTGGCAAATGGAAGCACTGTATTTCACTCTGACATAACTTTAACCTGAAAGTAATGTACATTAAGTTAGAAAGTTAAATGTGTCTCAATATTCTTATCAGTTAGAAATCAGAATGTAACTCAACCAATAACAGCATGTCCACCTTCACTATGTCTTTGATATTTTTAAATACAAAAAAAAACTGCGTAGAGTATGAGTTGATTTATAAGTAATATTTTTAAAGCAAAATTTCCTTGAACATGCTCCTGAACAATACTCATGGTAAATCCCCAACTATTTTAAGAAGTAACTAACATATCATCAGAACAGCAATACTGCAGCACAGGGATTCCTACTAGTACATTGTATCAGGAGGCGTTACATTTCCAGGTACTTTGGCAAATTCTCATATACATGTAGTATCACACCTCTCATATATATTTGAAGCAGTAAGGAAACCTATAAATTATTCAAGGTAAGTGATTCAGTTTGAAGATCAGTTTATAGCCCCCAAATATTTTAAGCTGATACATCTGTTCTTTATATTAAAAAAGAGAACTTTTCACTTGTTAAAACCACAGGAAAAGGGCTTCCCTGGTGGTGCAGTGGTTGAGAATCTGCCAGCCAATGTAGGGGACACGGGTTCGAGCCCTAGTCTGGGAAGATACCACATGCTGCGGAGCAACTAGGCCCGTGAGCCACAACTACTGAGCCTGCGCGTCTGGAGCCTGTGCTCCGCAACAAGAGAGGCCGCGATAGTGAGAGGCCCGCACACCGCGATGAAGAGTGGCCCCCGCTTGCCACAACTAGAGAAAGCCCTCGCACAGAAACGAAGACCCAACACAGCCAAAAATAAATTAATTTAAAAAAAAAAAAAACACCACAGGAAAGTATTCACTAGCAAATGATGTCATGCCCTAGTTTACTTTCAGGTAAGAAGGTTGAGAGAGGCCACCCATCAGAGCCTCTAAACTCATTTCTTTAGTTCTGCAGTGACTGTTAAAGAATATCAGTCAAGTTAAACACTTGCACAGAGGAGCAAATTCAAGCAGCGAATGAGTTAAAACGACACAGAGGACTCACGTTTCAACATCCCTTCTACTAGTCTTCAATTCCCATTCATAAAAGACTAAATGAAACAAAAAAGAGAGGCAGAATTCAAGTTCTTGTATGTAGGCTTATTAGTATAGCTAGGTAACTTCAAAGCCAATAATTAGCTCCATGCTAATCAATCAACCAACAAGTTTCCAGCAAGCATTTACTAGTTTTCCTACACTGTGCTAGGGTCTGCATATCTGAAACAGCACCTGTCCCACTCTGGACACTGGGATCCAGAATTAATCTATACCAGCAGCACTGTGTTTCCTTTGGAAAAGCTTTCTTTTCCTCTTCCCCAAATCTTATCTGAGACACAGTGCCTCTACTTAAGCAAGCAGCTTAAGCCCTAGAATGGGATGAGCATCACAGAAATGGTGAATTAAAAACATTTAACTAAACAAGCAAAAGCAGCCAGGGAAAAATTCTCAATGGAGTTGAAGGTGGGCAGGGGCATAAGGAAGAGATGTGAAATCCTGGTTTGTGGTGAATGGTGCAGAGAAATGCACGTTTCTTATGTTCAAAACCCACCTTAGGCTATGAAAATTCTCCAAATCTATTCACCTCTGAAATCACTCAAACGGTTTCAATATTAAGGTTCCAATTCTGCAGGAGGAGTTTGAAGAGATCAGGGAAAAGGAAAGATTAGTAATGCAACAGAAAAGTCAAGATGAAGAAAAGGAAAGGATGGGTGAAGGCAAGGAGAATGATCTGGGAAGATAAGAGATCAAAAGTAAGTCACCAATAGGTTAACCTCACTTTGCAATAGTCTCAAACCAGCAGGTTTCTCTAACACTAGAGGGCATGAACGCAAACACACACACACACACACACACACACACACACACACACACACACACACACACACACACACACGGTGGTGGGGGCAACCCTGAGCAAAGGCAGCCTTCATACAAAGCTGAAGATATGGGGGCTCCAAGGATACTCGAAATTTCACGGGGCTCGGGCAGCCAAGTGTCTTTACCCCTGCAAATAAAATCTTCATGCTGCATTTGTGGGAAGAGTGATCGCGCTCTCTCCCAAGGAAACCGCTCAAGGATTGAGTGTTAACGACAGTCGAAAGCAGGCAATCCCCAGTGCTCCTGTCCTCCGTCAGCAACACCTTTGCCTCAGGAAAGCTCCCACCCTTTCCAGGTTAGTTTTCCCTGGATCCCGAAGCTTCTGTTTATCTGCCCACTGCCTCCTCCTGTGGCTGCCTGCAAAGGTTGGAGATGTAGGCTCTCCACCTGGAAATTCAACTGATCCTAGTCAAAGAACGGGGTAAGGGGAGGGGCGCCCGCAGCTTTCGCTGTCCAAACCAGCAGCCTCCGTGCGCCCGGGCTCGTGGCAGCGCAGCTCCCTCGGACCCAGGGAGGGGAGGCGGCCCTCGCGACCCTCATTCAGCCCGTCGACTCTACGACAGCCCAGACAAGAGCTCTCTGTTTCCAATCCCCTCGTCCCTTCCGGCCCCGAGAAGGGAGGTCTCCGTACCTGGAGATCTCTGTACCTGGAGGTGCCCAGAAGGTGGGCCGGGGTGTGCTCTCCTGGACAAGGAGCCTCGGGATCTGGGAGCTGGTGGTGTTCGGGAAGACCAGGCAGGAGAGATAAGAGAGGGAGACAGAGACAGGCAGCGAGAGGCAGAAACAGAAAGAGAAAATACGGCAAGACGGAGAGACAACGGAAGAGACAGAATAACAGGCACACGGGAACATCCCAAGAAAAACAGGGAGAAAGAGAATGAAAAAGGAACAGTGAGACCCGGAGCGGGTGCGGTGAGCCAGAGAAAGAATCAGAGTCAGAAACAGACAGACAGACTGAGAGGCAAAGGAAGGCAGAAATAGAGAGGAAGGCAACCGTCGAGGAAGACACCCGAGACCCAGCGTGTCCCCGGTGTCGGACGGACGGTGTAGAAGCGCCCGCGCACCGCAGCCCCCGGCCGCCCGCAGCTAGTGGGAGAAAGTTGCCGGGGCGGGAAGGCCGAGCCGCCCCCGGCGCCGAGCGCCACCGGAGCGCAGAGGGTGGCCAGCGCCCCCCACCTCGGCCGGGTAGCGGAGAAAGCAGGGTAGAGGGAGGGCGGCGGTAGAAAGTTCCGCGCCTCGCGGTCCTCCCTCGGCACCTGCAGCAGCGGGAGAGCGCGCTTCGAGAGCCCGGGAGGCCGCCTTATCGGGTTCGCCGGCGCCCCCGCACCGGGACCGACCCTGGGCGCTCGGCTCTGAGCCCTGCCACCGACTGCGGGAGTTTGCGGCGCCCACCCGGGCACTCCGGGCCGCCCAGAGAGGACTCGCCCCAGACAGAGGAAGAGACGAGAAGCAAGAGAGAGACGGAGACCTGCTATCGTGGCCAGGGATCCCGCGAAGAGGGAACGGCGGTCCACGCACGGAATTCAGCCTCCGACCCAGACCGGCAGGCGCCAGACGGCCGCGCCGAGTGCGGGGCGCGCGGAGCCCGCGCTCACCTGGAACACGCGCCGGCCCGCGAGCGCCGCGCGCAGCCCAGCTTACCGCCCGCGCCTCTCTCTTCACACTTCCCCGCGAGCAGAGCGAGCCGGCTCCGGCCTCGGCCAGCCCCGGAGAGGCGCCCTCATAGCGCAGCTTATGGCTGGAGGGGCTCCGCGAGAGCGGGCGCCGAGGCCGAGGAGGCGCAGGAGACCGAGCGAGGGCTCCTAGCACATTGTCACCTCGGCAGAGACGCCGCCACCGCCTGGTCACTTCGCCCCCCTCCCCCCTCCCACCCCGGCCTGCTCCCTCCCAGCCCCTCCTCCTCGCGTGGTTCCTCCCCCTCCCGTAGCCCCAGCCTGAAGGCCTCTCACTGGGCTAGTATCATTTACGTAACCAGCCCCCCGGCCCTCCTCCCTCCTGGTTCCCGCTCCTCCCCAGGCTGGGGCGGTGCGCACAGAGCGCGCTTCAGTTGCTCCTGGAGCTGCCGCTCCTGCGATGTACACAAGTCCCGCGATAGTTGGCAGTCACGGCCCCCAGCTGGAACCGCGGTGTCGGCTCCTTTCCGCCGAGAGCGTCCGGCGACCCCTGGCCGCCCCTGGGCCCCACCGTGAGAAAACAGGCTTGCGTGCACTGTGTCGGCCCAGTGCACCAGAGCGCCTCTTAGAGGGGTGCTGGCGGGGGGAGGAGGGTGCAGGGGCTCGCAGGCGGCCCTCGGGGAACGCTTTAGCAACCTCACCCCTGCTGTCGGCTCTCCAGTGGAGAGAGGCTGCGGGGAACTTGAGGTTTAGGCGCCCTGAAGCAGAAAGGACAGACAAGAGTTTGACCTCTTGTCCATTACAGTTCGTTTACCCTGCCAGGAGCCTAGTGTTCTGGCTAGCGACAGCTGCTGCCACCAAAAGCACTGTAAGAGACTTGGAAACGCAAAGCGCTTCCTTGTGCTCTTGAATTTTTTAGGGAGCGGTGAAGAAAAAAGCGAGGCTTTGAATTCCTTTCTCAGTCAGGAAGATAGGGTCTTTGACACCACACACCCACACACACACGCACACACAGGCGCCTGAATGCTTGCATTTCAGAGTAAAGTTACTGTGTAGTGTCATAGAAAGTCCATGATACTAAATGAGGAGTCCATGATAATAAATCCTTACATACTACATGTAAGGATTTTAGAACAGTGCATGGTACAAGGCACAAATTTAAGACTGAGGTATTATTAGCATTCTGAGACTTGGGACCTATCCCCCATTGCCATGTGGGAGGGACTCTTCTAGGAAATTGGGGTTGCTGAGTTCAAGTCTCTGCTTTGCCATTTATTCACTTTTGGCTCTTGGTTAGTTTTGGTTCTTGACAATACAGTTTCAGTTTTCTTATTTGTAAAAGGGGGTAACATAGGGGTCCTTTCCTCCTCTCACAGGGTCACTTCATGTTGTCTTAGCTCCCTCTTTTTAGTTTATGTGGCAAAAGTAAGGGAGGATATGAGACCTACTCCAAAAATATTAAGAGCCATATTGTACAAACATATATTAATTTTAATCTAGTATGTCAATGACATTCTTGATTATATTCATGAAAGGCAATTTTTAGAGATGTTATCTTTATATCCTTTCATGAATCAATTATTATCTAAACTGGTATGATAATAACTATTTAATGTTTCCTCCTATGCTGTCCATCCTGCCCAACCCCCCGCCCCCATCTTCTCATCAATTAGGGAGCATCTACCAGAGGGGTTTCTGTGCATGTGTGAGGACAGAGGGTGTCACTCATAACACCAAGGACACTGGTCTTTTTCTCTATTGCTTGCTTTTGTGAGTTCTGTCATCACATCACTCACCTCTGTATGGCATATTTAGAAAAGTTATGGACCAGCAGGTAAAAGATTGAGCTTCTAATGCTGGCAGAGCCACTTATTAGGCATATATCCTTGAAAAACATATTAAGCCCCCATTCTTACATGTAGAGCATTTTTCATAGCTCTGCTGACACACGTTTACCCAAGGAAGTTACATGGCCAAGCCCAGATTCAAAGGATGAAGTAATATACTCCATGTCTGGATGGGAGAAACTGCAAAATCATATTGCAAAGAAGAATGTACACACAAAGGGGAAGGAAGTACCTGAGGCCATTTTTGTAATCCATAGTTTCTTCTCAATTACAATGGAAATTTATAAGGAAAAAATATTCCTTATAGTGAATAAATCTGGTAGACATCATCTTAACCAAGTGATCAAGATTAAAATCACCAATAATGGGATCAGGTGACATTATGAGCCTCATGATGTGATGCACTAAGAAATACACAATATAATTTATTTAGTATTCCAGACCAAAAAATAAAAGCATAATCAACTATAATCATGGGGAAGCAAAAGACAAACCTAAACAGAAACTCCACAAAATATCTGTACTTTTCACATATGACACTGTGATGAAAGTTAAAAATAAAAAAGGCTGAAGAACTATTACAGACTAAAGGATATTAAAGAGACATGACTACTAAATGCAACATGTAATACAACCTGAATTGAATACTCAACTGGAAAAAACACATAACTATAAAGGACATTGGAACAATTGGCAAAATATGAATAAACTCTGTAATATCTCATCTCTAGGTCTTTAATCTATGTTAAATTACAACTACTTTTGTATCAGTATTAAATGTCCTAGTTTTGCTAATTATACTGTGATTACTCTAATGAAATATTTTGGAATAAAAAGGGCCTAGTGGCTACAGTTTGTTCACAATGATTCAGAAACATCTATAGAGAGAATGATATTAACAGTTGTTAAATTTGGGTGAAAAATATAAGGGAATTCTTTGTAGTAAGTTTGCAACATTTTTTAAGTTTGAATTTATTATTTTTATGGTAATTCTCTTTTTAACTTTTCATACCATTTTCCACAGCAGCTACACCATTTCACATTCCCACCAACAGTGCACAAAGGTTTCTATTTCTCCACATCCTTGCCAACATTTGCTATTTTCTTTCCCTTTTCCTTCCTCCCTTCTTCCCTTCCCCTCCCTTCCTTCCTTCCTTTCTTTCCTTCTTTTTCTTTCAAATGAGAGGAGAAACCATCTTCTTATCTTACAAGAAGGTTAGATGTAATAATTTATGTAAATGAGTGTTAAATATAATAAAAATTTATATTGTACTTTTTTTCAAATAGGACACAAAATTTATACTTAATCCATAAGGAGTTACTGCACGTATTTGTTTACATAAATGGGATGACCAACACTGTACAATTAATCAGTTATAAGGCACAGAGTGACTTAGATGGAGAATATACTGAAGATATGAATATGAGTTTATCAGGTACACTTGCCCATCCTGTGGTTAACCAAGTAGGCAAATTACATATACACACATATATATGCTGAAATTAAATTGTCAGATTTGGGCAAATTATTAGCAGTGGAGGAGAAGGAAAAATGTATTATATAACTCAGAGAGTTTAAGACTGGATGAGTAGGAGAAAGGAGATGCCTAACATTTCTCTGTTAAGAGAATCAGAAAGCAAGAATTTTATTTTCTAAAGTGAAAATCTAATAATGCTTCTTTTTAATTGTAATACTTCAGTGGCTTTTCATTGCTTTTAAGAAATAGTCTAAAATTCCTACCATGTCCTACAAAACCTTTATAATCTGGGCCCTACTTACCTCCTTAGTACCTACGATGAGCTAAGCACTGGGGTGGGTACTGAAGATAAAGAATAAAGACGGCCCCATTGAACTTAGAGTCTAGTCCTTCATCCAATGAATATCTATGGAATACTTAGACCATGCAACTTGACTGCAACAGTGAGCAAAAAGACAATGACTCTGCTTTCACGAATGCTACATTTTGTTGTGCTATGTTCTAAACAAATAAGCGAGTATGTAACTATGGCAGGAGGTAACAAATTCTCAGAAGAAAATTGAAACAGGCCAAGAGCTGAGCTTTCAAACTAGTTTGCCACAAATGATTTTTAGATATCACATGATATATTGATCATCTCACCCATCAGGAGTTGCCAAGTAGGGTGGCCTCAAGTTGCCAGAGTCCATAGCCAGGCAGCCTCTGATCATAAGAAACTTGTTCAGAGCTCTTTGGATAATGGCCCAAGCAAGTGGTATCTGAGCATGTGTTTAATTCTTCCTGTCGCATAGATAAAGAGGTGTTTACTTCTGGACATCTGCTTCAGCATTCAGCTGCAAACAACTGACAAGGGCTCATGCAATGGTTTGAGGATTCTTTTTTCAGGAGCAAAGGAACATCACATGAAGCTCAAAACGTGACCCACTGCAGATGGGGGAGCAAAGAGGTTGGGCAGGAACTTCTAGTGAGCATAGGTCCAGTTAATGACCCAAAGCTCCAGCAACATAAATAACAGATAATCCTATTCTGTATGCAGCTGATTTGCTGTTTTTTGCGGTAGCCATGTCAACTGCAGATTGGCTATTTTAATAATGCTTAGGCATTCTTCAAACTCAAGCTTTATAATTATTTTTATTTTTCTGATAATCATTTTGAATATATTTGAAACCCATTTATAGCCACAAAAATTCAAAATCACAACTATTAATGAAATAAAAGTAGAGCTGATATATTTTAGATACCATTTTAACAGATATAAATATTTGGTCATAAAAGTAAATGTTTAAACTCCTTTTTACCTACTTGTCCAAACAAATTTTCTCACCTTTGATGTTGACCAACTATTATATCATCATTGAAAATGTCATGATTAGGAAATATTATAGCTATTTCAAGCATAAATATAAAGTTGAGTTCATGGAGGCAAGATCTCATTAAAATATTTTTTAAAGATTTTATTTGGAAGTCAAACAATTCAGTAGATCTTATCTTCCTTGATATATTATTTTTATAATAATAATTTAATAATGTGAAGAAAATGTAACTAATTTTTAACCAAGCTCCATATTACACTAATATTTGCTCTAGTTTATCTCATGATCCACAAAGACCTGTGTCCTTCTTAGCATCTAACATAGTTGCAAATTTAGTTTTCCATATTTGTGTGATTAATGTCTATTTCCTCCAATATACAGCAGGGTAAAGTATAGGTATATAAGGTGGCAGCGGGGGTGGAGGGAGTTGTTGTAGCTTCACTCCAAGCAGGGTGCCTGTTGTACAGTAAACTTTTGTTGTTAATGAATAAATCAATCCAACCACCTATTAATCAACAGCTATGCCTTTCCTGTAAACCTTTCTCTTTTTTATCCTTCCCTTTCCTTTATCATGCTATCTTATCTTTCCTTCCCTTTCCTAGACTTTTTCTCTCCTTGTTTTGAATTCTTGATTGGGCAGTAATGATTAGTGCCAAAGAATTAGGGGAAACAACTAATGTTTAGCCCACTAAAATCTTTCAGCACTACGGAGAGCGACAAATGAGTGTCTCCCAATTAACTTAGGGGTCACACCAGCCTGACTATGCTATTATTTAACATACATTGACAGGGATACGTAAATAGATAGTAAGTAGGCTAATGTGGAAGAAACTAAGCCACTATTCAGCATTCATAAATAGAGATAAATAAGTAGACGGAAAGCAGGACAATGTGGAAAACCACTGGCATTCACTTAAGGGAATGTGGGTTTGCTATCATTTAACCTCTCTGTATCTCCATTAAATCAAAAGGCAAATATGAAGTAAAATGTTAAGTACCATCAGAGTTCAAAACATGAAGCAGTCACATATCCACAACCTCAGAGTTTTTCACTTATATATATACCATATGGACGTAACCCTTCTTAGAAGATAAATCCCTAGAAAGCAGGGACTGTATCACTGAGTACAACGCCTGGCACATAATGAGTATTAGCCATGTATTCATTAAATATATGTACTAAATTATATCATCCTGTCAATAATATTTCACTTGCTTGTTAAAGGTCAGGAATAATCTATTATATTGGCAAAACTATTTTCACATCTAAGAATCTAGTACTCTCTATTTAAAATTTGAATATGGATGCTTATTGGAAACAACTACATGGCAGGTAAACTTTATTGATTTCTGTATTTTAAAGCTATAATTAAAACATCACCCTCTTGTAATGAAGAATTTTCCTGTGTGTTTTAATTAGTTATTTGAAGCTTTACTCAACTCCAGCATATTAATGTAACAACCACAGGATATTTTAGCCAACAAATAGCTACCATAGCTCTCTACTCCATCAATGCACAAAGATAAAAGCTATCATCTTACAGAGTGAAAGTCAGATATAAGGAACAAAGAAAAGTATCAAAGCCACTATTTTTAATTTTAAATATTAAAAAATGATGCCCAGAATCATATGAGGTTTTCTTTTTCGCCTCACTTTTCTTCAGCTATCCTATTCAAAGCAAATTATTTATGTTGCTACACAATGTGCAAAACAAAAATTATGTGTACTGGACAAGAAAATTTTAAATAGTCAAGTTCATAAATTATTCAATGTTTAACGGGGAACAGGAAGTAGAAAGTATTCAGTAGAGTGTCACAAATTTTTTGTCTTGAACTCTATCTAAATATACAGTTAGAGTCTGGATAAAAGGAGAGAATCTGTTTCACTTTAAATCCATTTGTGTTGCCAAATTTACGTGAAGAGGCAACTGTCTCAACATTAAATGACAGAAAAATGACTATCATTTAGTAAGAAAGGTGAATACAATTAACTGTGAAGAATTTATGAAATTTAAATACAGACATATTTCACTTTATTTTGAAAGATTAGTAGTTCATATTATACTACAGGTTAAATATAAAAAGTGAACATGTTATTATGATCTTTCATTAATTAGCCTGAAATGCATAATAATCTGTTAAGTCAGAAATATGTAATAGTTATATTATGATATAGAAAGAGGAAATATATATATGTATATATATATATTTCCTTGAAAAATAGAAAGCATTTTACAAATGTAAGGTATTGTAATAACAAGTATAGAATTAAAACTTAACAGATTAAGAAAAATTATGGAACATTTAAACAATAGGCCCCATGATTTTAAACTTAATAGACAATATTAAGGAAGACATGTTAGGGTAGAGTATGCAGTGATGTTTTTTGTTTTGCTTTTTAACATCTTTATTAAAGTATAATTGCTTTACAATGTTGTGTTAATTTCTGCTGTATAACAAAATGAATCAGCTATACGTATACATATATCCCCATATCCCCTCCCTCTTGCGTCTCCCTGCCACCCTCCCTATCCCACCCCTCTAGGTGGTCACAAAGCACCGAGCTGATCTCCCTGTGCTATGCAGCTGCTTTGCAATGATGTTTTGAGGTACTATTGTCTTGGAACAATCACTAGTATCATATAAAAGCAATCAATTTTATTAGCCATAAAGAGAATAATAATAGACTTCAAGAAGAATTTCATAAACAAGGGAGTTGACCTTTCACGATTTATATACTAAGACGTTAACAATTACTCAAGTTTGTAAAGAAAATAGATTCTAATGTATTTAAGTGTATCTTTTCTCCAAGAATATACAAAACAGTTCTCAAAATCTTTCCATATTTTCAGCTCTATAAATTTTTTTTCAGCTATATAAATCTGATTGACATATTTTTGCTGATTCTCTGAACAAAACATCATTATATATGTACATATGTATGTGTGCACATGTGTGTCTGTGTGTGTGAATCTATGAATTTTAGTAAAATTAACTTTTATAACTTTTAATTTTATGAATGCCCGGAGTTATCTTTCTAAGTGTGCAATTCCTCTAAGATTCTTGAATGTGAAAATCAACTTTTAGAGTTACCTCTCATTAAACACAGAATGGGACTAAGTACACCATGTAACATGTAGGCGTTATATTGACTTTCAAGGATACTTCAGTACTCAATGATGAAATTTTTCAGTGAAAAACTGAAATTAATACTTCCTTCCTCCCAAATCCACAAGCCATGTGAGCTGCCAGTAGCTAGATTTTAAAAATTGATATAAAACTTAGTGTCATATCCTCTAGAAACCCACTGAAGAAAGGAAAGCACAGCAAAAGTTAACTATATTAGAATCAGCTTTTCAAAAGGGGTGCTTCCGCTTCCGTTTCCATCATAAACAAAGCACAGAAATTAGGAAATGAAAAAATCACACTCATATTTACTCATCAACCTATACAAAATTGTGTGTGTATGTGTTTTCATATATACATCATCTTTCTTCTCAAGCTCAGAGGGCCACAATCAGTTTGTAGACTTTAAAGCAAAACAGACATGGAGTAAATGTTCTGACACTTAGCAACAATGTGACCTTGGGCATGTACCTTTCTGAGAAGTCACTTTTTTGTAAAATAAGTATGCACTATATAACAAAGTAGATGTTTTAAGAATTAAATGATGCAGTATATATACCTGGCTCATACTAGGTACCCAAGAAGTGATACTATTTCTAAGTTTCCTGTATTTTAAATGCTGTTGTTATCAATTTTCAAATATAATGGGTTCTTAAGGGGAATCTTAGATTTCATGCTCCCTGCTTTGGGAACAATGTTGGGATAGGAGCTAAGGTGATCAAAACTGAGTACATATCAGAAATTCTCACTGCTTTTCCCCCTCCTCAAATCTCTCAACTCAGTAATGGTTCTAACCCAGAATCAGAATAAACATTTGTACTATGAAGAGTTGCCAAGTCTTAATTGCTACCCCTATCATTTGCACAAGTGCACATGTGCAAGCATCACACACACAACTCTACTTGAGCACACATATTCATACAGATTCCACTTTAAAATGTAAGTTCCATGGGCTTTGTCTGCATTGGTCATAAAAATGTCCCAGTAGACAGAACTGAGTGGCTCTCACTTAATAAGGGCCCAATAAGTAGCATGTATCATCACATAGGCCTATATTCTTCTCTCCTCAATAACCACTGCATACCAGGGGAAAACTGGCTTTTTATCCAACAGTCTCTTCATGATCAACCTTTTTAATGGCCCCTAATTAGGCAATGAATGCTCCTCTGTGAAGAACATCTTGCCAACAACCACCTGCTGAATCCTCTGTAACTTTGCACATAGAAGAAGAGGATACAATCCAACCAATTTAGGACCAACTAAATAAGCAGGTAACTCTCTCTCTCATATTCCTAGTTTGGCCTGAAGTTTGTATAGCTAACTGTAGCAAGTACAAAGATGTCCAAAACTGCTAAGGTGTGAAAATGTAGGAAGCTTTTAAGAAGGAACAAGAACAGACGTAGGATCTGTTTTTCAGGACTCAAAGCACTTTGATAATAATAACTGCAACATTTTGCAAATTCAGAACTTTTCTTTACCAAGAATTATGGAAGATAACTTTCATTTTAGCACAATATTTTGCCTTTTGACAGCCCATTTCCAGAGTTTCAGAAGAAAGTAGAAAATTCCTGAATAAATTCACATATTTGCATGTGATTTATTTACCCATTATTGAGAAGTAGATATCTAGGACTTCTTTTTCCCACTTTTTAAATCTACCTTTTAACTACTGACTTTTTGTTATTGGTGCCAAAGGAAAGAAGAGCCAATTTTATACATATAAATTATAAACTTCACCATGATAAACCATGCTACAGAACTATCTGAATTCTAAGCCAATTATTCTATTAATACTGAATAATATTGCAGAATTTACTACAAGGTTTTGCAAAGTCTCCCATTAGAAAGTTCTGAAATGACGATTTTTTTTTTTTTGACCGCACCGTGTGTCATGTAGGATCTTAGTCCCCTGACCAGGAATTGAACCCGTGTTCCCTGCAGTGGGAACACAGAGTCTTAACAACTGGACCACCAGGGAAGTCCCTGAAATGATGATTTTTAAATTTTAAAATAAATATTCACTTTTAAATAGAAATTTAGATGGGTATGTCAATAACATTAGAAAGTGTTCCCCAATCTGCACTTGATAGTCACTATCTGTGGTTCAGAACCAATCTATGTTGTTGCTTTTTTTCTTCTAATATTAATAGTTGGATAGTGTTTTACTCATCTACTTCCTCTGTCAGTTATTAACCTCTCATATTTTGAGATAAATATCAAAGAAGAAGTATTGCCAAAAATAGCTCTCCGGGGCTAAAAGAACACTAGTAAGTTTCCTATTTGTTTCTTCTAGTAAGGGATATATTTCTCTAATAATGTGTCATATTTCAAGATTCAGTACTGGAAATGAAAGCCAATACCAAAAAGTAGGGAATAAGTAAGGAGAAACATCAAGCCAGAACCTGATTGGAGACTCACCTGTTTATGAAGAATAGACCTAGCTACAAAGAGCAGTCATGAGGGCTAGAAGCAGTATTCCAGCGACACAATGATTCTAGTAAAACATCTGTAGATATAGGTTTTGTATATATGTCTTCATGTGTTACAAAACAAAACAAATTAATTCAATATTAGAAAATTAGGATATTTTTCACTAAAAATCTTGATATGTGGCTTGTCTTAAAAATTAGAAGGTCTAGAAAAATTGAACCTACTTTGCTAAATGCAAAATGGAGCTACTTCACTGGACTAAGCAGCTGTCATTGCTCATGTGGATTATTATAACAGCCTCCTTTTTCCATCCTTGCCTTCCTTGAATCTATTGTCAACAAAGCAGCTAAACTGATCCCATTAAACACAAGTTAGGTCATGTTACTATTATGCTCAAAACTCTGCACACACCCGCATCTCAGAATCCTTATGGTGGCCTATATCTCTGACACTGTCTCACTCTACTCCAGTCATACTGGCCTTCTTGCTACTTCTCAAATAATTCAGGCATGATTGTGCATGTCCTGTCCCCTCTGCCTATAACACCTTTCCCCTAGAGGTGTATCTTAAGTTTTGACTTAAATGTCATCTTCTCTGTGAAAACTAACCAGGTAATTGAATATTAAGCCACTAACACCCCTATTTCCCTTCCCTAGTTGACTTTCCTTCATGGCTATCACCACATACAGATTTTACTTATGTACCTTATTTATTTTGTGTCCATCTTATAATAGAAACAATTTTAGATAATGAATCTTTGTATATTTTATTTCTTGCTATATCCCATTCTCTGAGAATCTCTGGCCCATAGCCCTTGCTCCATAAGTTTCCTTGAATGAATAAGTGATGGGGTATGATTATTTTCACTACTTTGCTAATGAGGAAACTAGAAGCTAGAGTTATATAATTTGTCCAAGATCATATAACTAAAAAATATAAAAGCTATATTCAAACCTTGTCAGTCTGATATAAGGGCTCAATATCCTAATGATCAGGTTACAAATATATCAAGAAGTATGTGATTTTCAAGGAAAATAGAAAAAAGCATTTCTGTGTGGAGGTACAGAATATTCCTATGTGCATAAATATGCAAACTCTATCTTCATTCTTTTATGTCACCTGTCTGACCTCTAAAAATAAAAGGTCATGACCTTTGACTTAAGCAGTGAAAATGGATAAATCAATGATTGTATTAGTGCTTTGGCCCCATTGCTTCTCACAGCTGCCTACCTAGCTCTCCTGCTCCACTTTCTCTGGATTAGGATTAACCCATACTAAGGATATTTGTTTGAAATTATAGTGACTTACACTTTTTTCTCATTTGAAATATGAATTATCTTTTGAAGTAGCACATAAATAAAGAAAAGTTCACAAATCACATGTGCATAACTCTGTGAATTTCACAAAGTGAGCACATCTGGGACCAGTATTATGCTAGTAAATATATAACAACTAGTCCCCCCACCTCAAAACAAAACAAAACAAAAGCACATTGAATAAACACGACATCCATAATGTGAATACTCCCAGCATGGCCAGTTTCAAGCTACCAAATTGACGCCAACCAGCTTGCAAAATTAAAAAATTTAACAATCAATTCTTGCAACTTGATGCAATGCAGTTGCAACATATCACTAAAACCCAAGAAGCTCTATCATGTTTCTCCTCAAATCACTACTTCGCTCTTTCCCAAAGGTATCCAGTATCCTGATTTCTAACATCTATTTTTAACCTTAATATAAAGTAATCATACACACTCTTTCACATAGGATTTCTTTCTCTCATTTTTGTGTTTATGAAATGTGCCCATGTGTTAAAAGTACTGGTAGATCATTAATTATCAATGCAGTATAGTATTCTGTATGATGCTATGATTTATACTCTTCTTTAGAGTTGGCAAACATTTAGTTTGATTCTAGTCATTGGTTATACAAATAATATTGCTATGAAAATTCTGATGGATGTCCTTTGGTAAACACATACACTCATTTCTGGAGGCTGATATTCGCCACACTTTCTTCCTTAGAGAAGAATTGATGAAATCAGAGGCTATATCAGATTTATTTGAAACGGCCAAAAATGGTTCCAAAGTAATTGCATGAATTTACACTACTGACTAGAGTGTGTGGGAATTCCAGTTTCTTCACATTTTTATGTAGGCAAGAAATTTTTAGTCTTTTAAAATTTTATGCATTCTGGCATGATATATCTCATTTGGATTTCAATTGATTTCCCTAATGACTGCTGAGATCAGATCGGTACTTTATTCTTTTTTAAAGCTGAATAATATTCAGTTGCATAGATACATTACATTTTATTTATTAATTCATTCAACATTTGAATTTGTTTTCACTTTTTTTCCTATTATGAATTATACCGCTATGAACACTCATATATGAGTTTTGGGTGGACATAGGATTTCATTTTTCTTGAGTATATACCTAGGAGTAGAAGTGCTGGGTCATACAGTAGCTCTGTGTTTCACATTTTAAGGATTTGCCAGACCCTCTTCCAAAGCAGCTGCAACATTTTAAAGTCCCACCAGCAGTGTGTGAAGGTTACAATTTCTCCATATCATTGACAATACTAGCTATTATGTCTTTTTGATTATAGCCAACCTAGTGAGTGTGAACTGGTATCTCATTGTGGCCTTGATATTCATTTTTCTGATGGCTAATGATGTTGAATATTTTTTCATGTGTTTATTGGCATTTGTAATCTTCTTTGGAGAAATGTTTATTCAGGTCCTTTGCCCATCTTTTGTTTGTTTTTCCTTTGCCCACTTTTTAATCAGATTATTTTTCTTATTATTATTGAGTTCTAAGAGCTCTCAATCTTTTTTATGATTACTGCATTAGATGTCTTTTTCAAGAATCATTTCCCCACTCCTAGGTCATGAAGATATTCTCTGATGTTAATTTCCAGAAGCATTACTGATTCATCTTTGACATTTGAATTTATATTATGTTGGAATTTATATATATATATATATATATAATATATATATATATATATATATATTTTTTTTTTTTTTTGCTGTACACAGGCCTCTCACTGTTGTGGCCTCTCCCGTTGTGGAGCACAGGCTCCGGACGCACAGGCTCAGTGGCCATGGCTCACGGACCCAGCCGCTCCACGGCATGTGGGATATTCCCGGACCGGGGCACGAACCCGCGTCCCCTGCATCGGCAGGCGGACTCTCAACCACTGCGCCACCAGGGAAGCCCCTGGAATTATTTTTTAATATATGATATAGGTCAAGATTAACCCTTTCTATGTGGATATTTAATTGATTCAATACCATTTATTGGGAAAACAATCTATTTCTCACCATTCTTAAATTCTAACTTTGTCACAAATATAGTGTTTATATACATGTAGAACTGTTTCCAGAGTCTATATCATTGCAAGATATATTTCATAGTAATATCACATTGTCAGAATTAATGTAGTATGATAATGTTTTGATTTCTGTAGCTGAATTGTCCATTTTTCTTCCTCTTCTTCAGGATTGACCTGATTATTCTTAGCCCTTTGCATTTCCGTACACATTTTAGAATCATTCTGTCCATTTTCCCTCCAAATCTGCTTGGTTTTGTTTGAGTTATACTGAAACCATATATTAATTTGTGAAGAATTGAATCTTTAAAAAAAAAAAAAGGGACTTCCCTGGCAGTCCAGTGGTTAAGACTCCACACTTCCAATGCAGGGGGGCATGGGTTCGATCCCTGGTTGGGGAACTAAGATCTCACATGCCGTGTGGCACGGCCAAAAAAAAAAAAGAATCTTTAAAATATTGACTCTTCCTATTTGTTAATATGTTATATGCTCCCATTTATTGTTTCCTTTGTTTACTTTCAATAATATTTGAAGTTGCCTTTGCAAATATTTTGTGCATTTTTATTACATCCTGAGGAATTTGACTTCATTTGATAACATAAATTGTATTTTTTAATTTATTTTAAAATTATTTCTGAAATTTGGAAACATAATTGCTTTTTATATATTAATTTTATATCTAGCAACATATTTCTAACAGTTTATCTGTGGTTACTTTTGGATTTTCTAGGTCCTTAACTGTTACTTGTAATAATGACAATTGTATTTCTTTCTTTCCAATACGTATAGATTTATAGATTTGTTGAGGTATAATTAACATATAATGAACTTCAGAGACTTAGAGTGTACAATTTGATGAATTCTGACATATATGTACACCCTTAAAACTATCACTACAATGAATAATGAACATATCCATCAGCCCACAAAATTTCTGCATGTGTTTTTGTAATTGCTCCCTCATGAGTTTCACACCAACTCCCTTCCCTTTTCTAAGGCAATCATTATTTTGCTTTATGTCACCATAGATTAATTTGCATTTTCTAGAATTTTATATAAATGAATTACACAGTTTATATTATTTTTTGTCTGATTATTTTGGTATTAATCCACATTGTTGCATGTATCAGTAGTTCATTCTTTTTCATTGCTGAGGGGTATTCCATATACATATCAAAATTTGTTTATCCATTTGTCTGTTGATGGATACTTGGTAGTTTCCAGATTTGGGTTCTTACAAATAAAGTTGCTATGAACATTTGTGTACAAGTCTTTCTGTGGATATATGCTTTTATTTATTTTGACTAAATACCTGAGAATTAAATGGCTGTTACATGGCTGTTATATGTTTAAAGTTTTTAAAAATCACCATAGTTTTTTTTTTCAGTACTTATACCATTTTACAGTGTGTGTTCCACTGTCGTTGCATGGGTTGTTCAATAAATTTTAATTAAGTCAATTCAGTTGATAGTGTTTTTCAAGTCTTTTATATAAGTACTGATTTTCCATGTCCTTCTTCTATCACTTATAGAAAAAGCACTGTTGATATCTTTAAATATTTATAAATATGTCTATTTCTCCTTTCATTGCTTTGCATTTTTGTTTTATGTATTTTGAAATTCCAAAAACCTTGTTGACTAGGTAACCTACTTCATCTAATATTACCATAACCACTGCAGCCTGAATGTTTGCATAGTATTGATATACATTTAAAGTATCTTTCTTGTAAACAGTGTATAGTTAAGTTTTTTTTTTTTAAGTTATTCAGTTTGGCAATTTCTGCCTTTTAATTTTTGTGTTTAGACCATTTACATTTAATGTGACTATTAATAGAGTTGGATTTAAATCTATCATCTTGCTCTTTGTTTTCTATTTATTGCATGTATTAATTACTTGTTTCCTTTTTCTTCTATTTCTGCCTCCTTTTAGATTGAGTAATTTTATGACTCCATTATATCTCCTTTTTTGGATTATTAGCTGTAATTCTTGTTATTTTGACAAATGATTTAAGATTAATAGTATACATCTTTAACTTACCACAGTCTGCCTTCAAGTAATATTATATGTCACATATAGTATAGACCTTACAACAGTATACTTTATTTCCCTTCTTCCAACCTTCATGCTATTCATGTTATACTTCTTATTTCTTCATTGGTTGAAAATTTTATAATACATTGTTATCACTTTTGCTTTAAATCATTCATTATCTTAAAAAAAGATATTAAAACTAAGAAACATGGTCTTTTATATTTATCTATATATTTACACATTTGGTGCCTTCGTTCATTTGTGTAGATACATGGTTTTATGTGGCATCATTTTTCTTCTGCCTAAAGAGGTTTCATTATAATTTGCTATAGTGAAGATCTGCTGGCAACTAATTCTGTCAGCTTTTCTTTCTCTCTAAAAGTCCTTAATTGGCTACATTTTTTAAAAGAAATTTTCCCTTATATAGGATAAGGATATACAATTCAAGATTGATTGTGGGGTTTCATTTTTCTCAGCATTTCAAAGATATTGCTTCATTACCTTAGACTTGAATTATCTTCAACAAGAATTACACTGAAAGTTTTTCTTTGTCCCTCTGAATGTAATGTCTTTTTTTTTTCTCTTGGTAATTCTGAGATTTTATTACTTATTTTAAGCAATTTGATTATGCTAAGTTACAGTGTAGTTTTCTTCTTTCTTGAGGAGATTTTAAAACTATGGATTTAGAGTTTCCATCAAATGTGGTAAATCTGTAAATCTTTATTTTATTTTATTTTATTATTATTATTATTTAAACATCTTTATTGGAGTATAATTGCTTTACAATGGTGTGTTAGTTTCTGCTTTATAACAAAGTGAATCAGCTATACCTATACATACATCCCCATATCTCTTCCCTCCTACATCTCCTTCCCTCCCACCCTCCCTACCCCACCCCTATAGGTGGTCAGAAAGCACCAAGCTAATCTCCCTGTGCTAAGCAGCTGCTTCCCACTAGCCATCTATTTTACATTTGGTAGTGTATATATGTCCATGCCACTCTCTCACTTCGTCGCACCTTACCCTTCCCCCTTCCCGTGCCCTCAAGTCCATTCTCTACGTCTGTGTCTTTATTCCTGCCCTACCCCTAGGTTCTTCAGAACCTTTTTTTTTTTTAGATTCCATATATATGTGTTAGCGTACAGTATTTCTTTTTCCCTTTCTGAGTTACTACACTCTGTATAACAGACTCTAGGTTCATCCACCTCACTACAAATAACTCAATTTCATTTCTTTTTATGGCTGAGTAATATTCCATTGTATATATATGCCACATCTTATTTATCCATTCACCTGTCGATGGACACTTAGGTTGTTTCCATGTCCTGGCTATTGTAAATAGAGCTGCAATGAACATTGTGGTACATGACTCTTTTTGAATTACGGTTTTCTCAGGGTATATGCCCAGTAGTGGGATGGCTGGGTCATGTGGTAGTTCTATTTTTAGTTTTGAAAGGAACCTCCATACTGTTCTCCATAGTGGCTGTATCAATGCACATTCCCACCAACAGTGTAAGAGGTTTTCCTTCTCTCCACAGCCTCTCCAGCATTTATTGTTTGTAGATCTTTTGATGATGGCCATTCTGACCAGTGTGAGATAATATCTCATTGTAGTTTTGATTTGCATTTCTCTAATGCTTAATGATGTTGAGCATTCTTTCATGTGTTTGTTGGCAATCTGTATATCCTCTTTGGAGAAATGTCTATTTAGGTCACCTGCCCATCTTTGGACTGGGTTGTTTGTTTCTTTGATATTGAGCTGCATGAGCTGCTTGTAAATTTTGGAGATTAATCCTTTGTCAGTTGCTTCATTTGCAAATAATTTCTCCCATCCTGAGGGTTGTCTTTTCATCTTGTTTATGGTTTTTTGCTGTGCAAAAGCTTTTAAGTTTCATTAGGTCCCATTTGTTTATTTTTGGTTTTATTTCCATTTCTCTAGGAGGTGGGTCATAAAGGATCTTGCTGTGATTTATGTCAGAGTGTTCTGCCTATGTTTTCCTCTAAGAGTTTGAAAGTGTCTGGCCTTACATTTAGGTATCTAATTCATTTTGAGTTTATTCTTGTGTATGGTGTTAGGGAGTGTTCTAATTTCATTCTTTTACATGTAGGTGTCCAGTTTTCCCAGCACCACTTATTGAAGAAGCTGTCTTTTCTCCACTGTATATTCTTGCCTCCTTTATCAAAGATAAGGTGATCATAGGCGAGTGGGTTTATCTCTGAGCTTTCTATCCTGTTCCATTGATCTATATTGCTGTTTTTGTGCCAGTACCATACTGTCTTGATTACGGTAGCTTTGTAGTACAGTCTGAAGTCTGGGAGCCTGATTCCTCCAGCTCCGTTTTTTTTTTTCTCAAGATTGCTTTGGCTATTTGGGGTCTTTTGTTTTTCCATACAAATTGTGAAATTTTTTGTTCTAGTTCTTTGAAAATGCCAGTGGTAGTTTGATATGCATTGCATTGAATCTGTAGATTGCTTTGGGTAGTAGAGTCATTTTCAAAATGTTGATTCTTGCAATCCAAGAACATGGTATATCTCTCCATCTGTTGGTATCATCTTTAATTTCTTTCATCAGTGTGTTATAGTTTTCTGCATACAGGCCTTTTGTCTCCTTAGGTAGGTTTATTCCTAGGTATGTTATTCTTTTTGTTGCAATGGTAAATGGAAGTGTTCTCTTAATTTCACTTTCAGATTTTTCATCATTAGTGTACAGGAATGCAAGAGATTTCTGTGCATTAATTTTGTATCCTGCTACTTTACCAAATTCATTGATTAGCTCTAGTAGTTTTCTGGTAGCATCTTTAGGATTCTCTATGTATAGTATCATGTCATCTGCAAAGAGTGACAGCTTTATTTCTTCTTTTCCCATTTGGATTCCTTTTATTTCTTTCTCTTCTCTAATTGCTGTGGCTGAGATTTCCAAAACAATGTTGAATACCAGTGGGGAGAGTGGGCAACCTTATCTTCTTCCCGATCTTAGTGGAAATGGTTTCAGTTTTTCACCACTGAGGATGATGTTGGTTGTGGGTTTGTCATATATGGCCTTTATTATGTTGAGGTAAGTTCCCTCTTTGCCTACTTTCTTGAGGGATTTGTTTGTTTGTTTGTTTGCGGTACGAGGGTCTCTCACTGTTGTGGCCTCTCCCGTTGCAGAGCACAGGCTCCAGACGCGCAGGCTCAGTGGCCATGGCTCACGGGCCCAGATGCTCCACAGCATGTGGGATCTTCCCAGACCGGGGCACGAACCCGTGTCCTCTGCATCAGCAGGCAGACTCTGAACCACTGCGCCACCAGGGAAGCCCTCTTGAGGGTTTTTATAATAATGAGTGTTGAATTTTGTTGAAAGCTTTTTCTGCATCTACTGAGATGATCATATGGTTTTTTTTCTTCAATTTTTAATATGGTGTATCACATTGATTGATTTGTGTATACTGAAGAATCCTTGCATTACTGGGATAAACCCCACTTCATCATGGTGTATGATCCTTTTAATGTGTGTTGGATTCTGTTTGCTAGTAGTTTGTTGAGGATTTTTGCATCTGTGTTCATCAGTGATATTAGCCTGTAGTTTTCTTTCTTTGTGATATCTTGTCTGGTTTTGTTATCAGGGTGATGGTGGCCTCGTAGAATGAGTTTGGGCGTATTCCTCCCTCTGCTATATTTTGGAAGGTTTGAGTATGATAGGTGTTAGCTCTTCTCTAAATGTTTGATAGAATTCACCTGTGAAGCCATCTGGTCCTGGGCTTTTGTTTGTTGGAAGATTTTTAATCACAGTTTCAATTTCAGTGCTTGTGATTGGTCTGTTTATATTTTCTATTTCTTCCTGCTTCAGTCTCAGAAGGTTGTGCTTTTCTAAGAATTGGTTCATATCTTCCAGGGTGTCCATTTTATTGGCATAGAGTTGCTTGTAGTAATCTCTCATGATCCTTTGTATTTCTGCCGTGTCAGTTGTTACTTCTCCTTTTTCACTTATAATTCTGTTGATTTGAGTCTTCTCCCTTTTTTTCTTGATGAGTCTTGCTAATGGTTTATCAATTTTGTTTATCTTCTCAAAGAATCAGTTTTAAGTTTTATTGATCTTTGCTATTGTTTCCTTCATTTCTTTTTAATTTATTTCTGATCTGATCTTTATGATATTTTCCTTCTGCTAACTTTGGGGGTTTTTTTGTTCTTATTTCTGTAATTGCTTTAGGTGTAAGGTTAAGTTGTTTATTTGAGATGTTTCTTGTTTCTTAAGGTGGGATCGTACTGCTACAAACTTCCCTCTTAGAACTGCTTTTGCTGCATCCCATAGGCTTTGGGTCACTGTGTTTTCATTGTCATTTGTTTCTAGGTATTGTTTTATTTCCTCTTTGATTTCTTCAGTGATCTTTTGGTTATTAAGTAGTGTATTGTTTAGCCTTTATGTGTTTTTAGTTTTTACAAAGTTTTTTCCTGTAATTGATATCTAGTCTCATAGCATTGTGGTCAGAAAAGATACTTGATACAGTTTCAATTTTCTTAAATTTACCAAGCCTTGATTTGTGACCCAAGATATGATGTATCCTGGAGAACGTTCCATGAGCACTTGAGAAAAAAGTGTATTCTGTTCTTATTGGATGGAATGTCCTATAAATATCAATTAAGTCCATCTTGTTTAATGTATCATTTTAAGCTGTGTTTCCTTATTTATTTTCATTTTGGATGATCTGTCCATTGGTGAAAGTGGGGTGGTAAAGTCCCCTACTATTATCATGTTACTGTTGATTTCCCCTTTTATGGCTGTTAGTATTTGCCTTATGTATTGAGGTGCTCCCATGTTGGGTGCATAAATATTTACAACTGTTATACCTTCTTCTTGGATTGATCCATTGATCATTATGTAGTGTCCTTCTTTGTCCTTCTTTGTCTCTGGTAATAGTCTTTGTTTTAATGTCTGTTTTGTCTGATATGAGAATTGCTACTCCAGTTTTCCTCTGATTTCCATTTGCATGGAATATCTATTTCCATCCCCTCACTTTCAGTCTGTATGTGTCCCTAGGTCTGAATTGGGTCTCTTGTAGACAGCATATATATGGGTCTTGTTTTTGTATGTATTCAGCCCGTCTATGTCTTTTGGTTGGAGCATTTAATCCATTTACATTTAAGGTAAGTATCAATATGTATGTTCCTATTACCATTTTCTTAATTGTTTGGGGTTTTTTATTGTAGGTCTTTTCCTTCTCTTATGTTTCCTGCCTAAAGAAGTTCCTTTAACATTTCTGGTGAAGCTGATTTGGTAGTGCTGAATTCTCTTACCTTTTGGTTGTCTGTAAAATTTTTAATTTCTCCGTCGAATCTGAATGAGATCCTTGGTAGGTAGAGTAATCTTGGTTGTAGGTTTTTCTCCTCCATCACTTTAAATATGTCCTGCCACTCCCTTGTGGCTTGCAGAGTTTCTGCTGAAAGATCAGCTGTTAACCTTATGGGGATTCCCTTGTATGTTATTTGTTGCTTTTCCCTTGCTGTTTTTAATATGTTTTCTTTGTATTTAATTTTTGATAGTTTGATTAATATGTGTCTTGGCGTGTTTCTCCTTGCATTTATCCTGTATGGGACTCTTTGTGCTTTTTGGCCTTGATTAACTATTTCCTTTCTGATATTAGGGAAGTTTTCAACTATAATCTCTTCAAATATTTTATCAGACCCTTTCTTTTTCTCTTCTTCTTTTGGGACCCCTATAATTCGAATATTGGTGTGTTTAATATTGTCTCAGAGGTCTCTGACACTGTTCTCAATTCTTCTCACTCTTTTTTCTTTATTCTGCTCTGCAGTAGTTATTTCCACTATTTTATCTTCTAGGTCACTTATCCTTTCTTCTGCCTCAGTTATTCTGCTATTGATTCCTTCTAGAGAACTTTTAATTTCACTTATTGTGTTGTTCATCATTGTTTGTTTGCTCTTTAGTTCTTCTAGGTCCTTGTTAAACGTTTCTTTTATTTTCTCCATTCTATTTCTAAGATTTTGGATCATCTTTACTATCATTATTCTGAATTTTTTTTCAGGTAGACTGCCTATTTCCTCTTCATTTCTTAGGTCTGGTGGGTCTTTACCTTGTTCCTTTATCTGCTGTGTGTTTCTCTGTTTTCCCATTTTGCTTAACTTACTGTGTTTGGGGGGTCTCCTTTTTGCAGGCTGCAGGTTTGTAGTTCCTGTTGTTTTTGGTGTCTGCCCCCAGTGGCTAAGGTTTGTTCAGTGGCTTGTGTAGGCTTCCTGCTGGAGGAGACTAGTGTCTGTGTTCTGGTGGATGAGGTTGGATCTTATCTTTCTGGTGGACACGTCCACGTCTGGTGGTGCTGGGATGAATTGGGGCACTGGGAAGCTGTAAATATTTCTTAATATTTCCTCTATCACCTCCTTCCACCCTCATTGGGATCTCTAGTTACACCAAGGTTACTTGAAGATGTCCCATAGATCCTGATGCTCCTCCACTGCTTTTTTTAGTCTTTTATCTTCTGTATCACTTTAGTTTCTGTTACTATTTTACATTTTCTTCTACAATGTCTTATCTGCATTTACTCTTATTCTGTGCATTTCTCATCTCAGAAATTTTATTTTTCACCTCTAGTTGTTTGATTTGTTACTTTTTAAATATATATTCGCATTTCCTAATCACGCACAATCTTTCCCCATCATCTAAATATATGGAATATAGTTATAAAAATTGTTTTAATGTCCATGTCTATTATTTACCATACATGTCTCCTCTGTTTCTGTTTCTACTGATTGATTTTTCACCACATTATGAATCAGATTTTCCAGCTTCTTTCCTGGTAATTTTTGCTTGGATGACAGACATTGAATGCTGAAATTTTTGTATTTCTATACATTTCCTTGGGCTTTGTTCTGAAACACAGCTAATTTGTCTGGCGATAGATTGATATTTTTCAAGGCTAGATTTTGAGATTTGTTAGACAGGACCAGAACAGCTTTTATTCTAGGCTTTTTCCCCATTATAGAGATGAAATCGTTCTGATGACTCTATCCAGCGTCCTACTAATAGGAACAGAATCCATTCCCAGGCCTGTGTGAACTCCAAGGATTGCTCTTTCTGCTTTGGCAGTCCCAGGTAGGTTCTACACATATATGCTTATTAGTACTCAGCTGACTATTTAGAGAGCCCATTACAGACTTCTGGAGTTCTCTGTGCAGCTCTCCAGACTTCTGCTTTGCAAACTCTACAAGCCTGGCCTCTCTGCCCTCCCTGTCCTCCCAGTTCTGTCCCCTCAACTCAGGGAGACTGCTGAGACCTATCTCAGTTTTCTCTCCCTACATTCTCAAGGTCACAAACTGTGGTAATTGTAGAACCCACCTTGTTGTTTCCCCTTTCTGATAGATCGGTATCTTCCATTGCCCAATCATCGCTGTCTGAAAACTGTTTTTTCATACATTTTGCTGGAAGCAGAATTCTAACCCTTTTATCATTATTCCCTTTCCTGCCTCATTTCACTGCTAATATAGAATACAATATTGAATTCAGTTCATTATTGATATAAGAGACTTAAGAGCAGACATTGTTGTCTTGTTCTATTCTCTAAGGGAAAGCTCTAGATAGTCCACTATTTAGTATGATTTTTGTGGTAGAATTGTGTGATGTTCTTTTTCAGCTAAGGTAGTTTTTTCTATTCCTAGTTTCATCCTGAATATTTTAACTTTTCTCATGTGCTTTTTCTGCTTCCATTGAGATAACAATATAGTTTTTACTACCTTATTCTGTTAGTGCAGTGAATTGAATATTAAAACAATCTTACACTCCTGGAATATATCCAACCTGATCTTGATATAGTATTTTTCCATATTTCATTGGTTTTGATTGCTAATACTGTATCTAAATATTTTTACAGCTAAATAAATGAGAGAGAATGACCTGTAATTTTCTTTCTTCTAATGTCCTTGTCAGGTTTTGAGATCAAGATTTTGCTGGCCTTGGAAAATAAATGTTTCTATTCTCTGAAAGAATTTTCATAATATTATACAATATCTTTCTTTGATATACTGTAGAAGTCACCAATTAAACCATCTGAGCCAGTAATTTCTTTGGGAAGATTTTCAAATATAGATTTGATTACTTTAATAGCTATGAAAACTTCAGATTATCTATTTCATATTGTTTCCATTTGGGGTAACTTTATTTTTAGCCTAAGAATTTGTGTATTTCTCTACATTTTTATTTTTATGGCATAGGGTTTTTTTTTTCATTATTTCCTCATATTATGTTTTTATTACCTGTAAGGTCTGTAATGATACTCACCTTTTCTAAAATTCCTGTTATTGGTAAATAGTATTTCTTCAGATTTCTTGATAGGTAATATTACCAGATTAATTTCACTAGTGTTTTCCAAGAAACAACATTTGGCTTAGTTGGTTTTCTCTATTTCATATTTGCTTTCTAGTCATTAATTTCTATTCTCATATTTACTATTTTTCTCTTCCTACATTGTTCACATTTAATTTACTTATACTTTTCTGACTTCTTGAGATGGAATCTTACAGACTAATTTTCAGCCTAAGTGTATCTGGTGGACACCATCAATGCCTTGCTCAAATCCTCTTGTATTCATTTTACCAGTGCTATATACCCATCTCCTTGTTTCTGTCTTCTTTGTTGCTGACCATGGATAGCTATAATCTTTCTCTGAGTATTACCCTCAGGATACTGAAACTACCTCATCCATGAAGATCCATAAGTGCCCAGGAGCTTAAATCCCTCTTGTATGGTACATAGATTCCCTCAAATACCTTTTACCAGTGCCTTTGAATCTCCCAGTTTTTGGCTTGCAGTTGAGACCATCCTCAAAGAATTCCCTTTGGAATACTTAAGCCACGTTGACTATTTGGAGAGGTTGAAGTGCCTAGAAGTTTACACCTTCCCGGAATAGACTAGTCAATTGCTAATTGATTCAGAGGCCCAGAAGCCTTCTCTCTGGCTTCCAGAGGAGACTCACACTGAGACAAAGTTTTCTCTCTAGAGTTCTTCACAGGATCAGACTGAGGTTGAGTTTTTAGAGGAAATCACATATTTTGTGGCTTTTTACATTTCAGCAACCTGCTTTCTCACTCACTCCTTTATCAGTTTCTCTCTGAAGCATTTCCCAATACATCCTTGACTTAGGGAGAGCTTCTGGGAAAATCAAACCTAATACATACTGCACATTTTCCTCTAAGCACTGCTTTAGCTGGATAACACTAATTTGATATATATTTTAATTTTATTATCACTTAGCTCAAAATGTTTTCAAATTTTCATTATAATTACATTTTTACCCCTGGATTATTTAGAATTATGTTGCCTAATTTCTAAATATGTGGAAATTTTCATGATATCTCTATTACTGATTCCTAGTTTATTTCCAGTATGATCAGAGAAAACATTCTGTATGATTTCATTTTTTTCAATTTTTTTTTTAGGACTTTGGTATATGTTCCATATCTACATCACTCTTTTTTAGTTTGGGGTGCAATATTATGTGTGTTGGGTATGTGTGTTAATGAGCACATATATTTGTTAATCATGTTATTCAAATCTATTTTTTATTTTTGTCTGCTTCTATGAGTTACTGAGAGACTTGTATTCAGAATCCTTGGTTATGCTTGTAGATTTGTCTATTTATTCAAATCTGTCAATCTTTCTATATAATTTGAAGGGAGGTTAGTATTAGATGCATTAAAATTTACAATTGCAATATAAATAATCTATCCTGGTAGACAGATCCCTTTATCATTGTGAAATATGTTATTTATATTAATACTTTTTTTCTTAAATTCTTTGATAATCATTTGACTACACTGGGTTTTTGGTTAGTTTTTACATGCAATATAATTTTTCATGCTTTTACTTTCAATTTTCATGTATCCTTATATTTGTTTCTCTTATAAACAGCATGACTTATATTTTGTTTCTATATTTATTTTAGAAATCTTTACTGGAAAAAAATTGTTTTAATGTGGACATCTCTACAGGTTATCTAATTCTAGCCTTTTGTTATCTTTGAGCTATTTCGTAAATCGGTAAATTTGTATATATGCAAATGATGTCTGGTTTGGTGGAGATTTATCTTTCCTCCCATACTGAGGAAAAAAGTTTCCCACTATATACATATTCATTTTATTATTCCTGATTTATAAATATGCCTGTTCTTAGAATTCTCTTTTGAACTGGTTATAACATATGCCAAGTTTACTCATGAATCTGAGTTAAACTCTTTAATAATAAGTGTTTATTTTTATTTCTATATTAGACTCATGAATTAATTTGCTATGAGAATTATCTATTATCATCTTCACATTAAATTTAGACCATTTGCATTTAATGTGATTTCTACTTAAGTTTAAATCTACTATCTTACAAATGTTTTCTATTTGTCCCCCATATTTTCCTTTTTTTTTTTGATTAATTGCTGTTTTCAGCACTTTTAAAATCTTCATTCACTTTTCTTTTAATTGGGATACAGTTTTACAATGTTGTGTTAGTTTCTACTGTACAGTGAAGTGTACTCCCGTGCTGTATAGCACAGGAGTTCCCTGTCCTATACAGCATGATCTTATTAGTTACCTATTGTATACATATTAGTGTACATATGTCAATCCCAATCTCCGAATTCATCCCACCCCCCACCCTCCCCCCCGTTTCCCCCCTTGGTGTCCATACATTTGTTCTCTACATCTGTGTTTCTATGTCTGCCTTGCAAATTGGTTCATCTGTACCATTTTTCTAGATTCTACATATATGCCTTAATATATGGTATTTGTTTTCCTCTTTCCTATTTACTTCACTCTGTATGACAGTCTAGGGCCATCCACGTCTCTACAAATGACCCAATTTCATTCCTTTTTATGGCTGAGTAATATTCCATTGTATATATGTACCACATCTTCTTTATCCATTCTTCTGTTGATGGACATTTAATTTGCTTCCATGTCCTGGCTATTATAAATAGTGCTGCAGTGAACATTGGGGTGCATGTGTCTTCCTGAATTATGGTTTTCTCTGAGTATATGCCCAGTAGTGGGATTTCTGGGTCATATGGTAATTCTATTTTTAATTTTTAAGGAACCTCCATACTGTTCTCCATAGTGGCTGTATCAATTTACATTCCCACCAACAGTGCAAGAGGGTTCCCTTTTCTCTATCCCCTCTCCAGAATTTATTGTTTGTAGATTTTTTGATGATGTCCATTCTAACTGGTGTGAGGTGATACCTCATTGTAGTTTGATTTGCATTTCTCTAATAACTAGTGATGTTGAGCATCTTTTCATGTGACTCTTAGCCAGCTATATGTCTTCTTTGGAGAAATGTCTATTTAGGTCTTCTGCCCAATTTTTGATTGGGTTGTTTGTTTTTTTAATATTGAGCTGCATGAGCTGTTTATATATTTTGGAGATTAATTCTTTGTCCATTGATTTTTTTGCAAATATTTTCTCCCATTCTGAGTGTTGTCTTTTTGTCTTGTTTATGGTTGCCTTTGCTGTGCAAAAGCTTTTAATTTTCATTAGGTCCCATTTGTTTATTTTTGTTTTTATTTTCATTACTCTAGGAGGTGGGTCAGAAAAGATCTTGCTGTGATCTCATTCCCTTTTTAAGTATTCATTTTGTTTTCTTGATGAATATCTGTATATATTACAACACACATTCTATTTTTGTTTCTTCTCTGACAATGGTAGTGTTTTGATAACTTTCTCTCTCTTTACCTCCCTCCCACATTGTATGTATTCTGATCCTCTATTTGAATTCTACATATATTTAAACGCCTGATATAATAATTATCAGTGTTTTACAAAACATTTATTTGGATTTCCCCATTTATTTATCATTTTTCATGCATCTTCCTTTATTTCTTTATTTTTATATTAAATCATTTTGCTTCTGCCTGAAGAACTTTCTTTAGTAATTTTTTAGTACCTATATACTGATACAGAAGTCCCTAAATTGTTGTTAGTCTGGAAAAGCCTTTCCTTTACTTTGCCTTTATTCTTGAAGGATATTTTAGGGGGCTGGCAGTTTCTCTCAGCACCTTAAAGATGTAATTTTACTGTCTTATTTTCTCCTGTATTTCTGTTGAGAAATCAGCTCCCTTGTTGTTTATTCTTGGAAAATAATACACTTTTACCCTGGCTGCATTTAAGATTTGTGTTTGGTTTATAAAAGTTTGACAGTGGTATACTGAAGTGTGATAATTTATATTTATCCTGCTTGGGTTTCAAAGAAATTCTTGAATAACTTAATATCCATATTAGTCGGTGTTCTCCAGGACAAATAGGATTGCGTATGTGTGTAAAACAAATTTGGTTCATGCTGTGATTATGGAGGCTGAGAATTCCCAAGATCTGTATATAGTTGGCAAGCTAAAGACCCAGGAGAGACAATGTGTAGTTCTAGTCTGAGTCCAAAGGCCTGAGAACCAGGAGTGCTGATGGGATAAGTTCCAGTCTGAAAGCTGGCCAACTCAAGAACCAAGAAGAACTCATGTTTCAGTCTGAGTCTGAAGGCCAAAAAAATACCAGTGTTCCAACTCAAGCCATTAGGCAGGAGGAGATCCCTATTACTAAGACTTTTTGCTCTATTCAGGCCTTCAGTTGATTAGATGAGGTCTTCTCACATTAGGGGGAGCAATCTGCTTTACTCAGTCCACCAATTCAAAGGTGGAAAACCCTCACAGACATATCCAGAATAACGACTGACCAAATGTCTGGGCACTCCATGGCCCAGTCAAGTTGACACATAAAATTAACCATGACAATATCTATTGCCAATTTTGGAAAATATTCACCACTATGTCTTCAAATATTGCCTCTGCCCATTCTCCTTTCTCTCATTCTGGAACCTCCAAAATACCAATGCTTTATCTTTTTATCATGTCTCATAAGCTCTTTTTACATACTCTGCATTCTTTTTATTCTCTGTACTTCAGAATAGATAGTTCCTATTGACATATTTTCCAGTTCACTAATCTTCTTTTTTGCTATGTTTAATTTGCTATTATATATTTATATATGTATTAAATTCTTAATAAAATCTATTGTATTTTTTTCAGTTCTAGAATGTCCAATATATTCTATTTTATATATTCCAGTTTCTTGGTGACATTTTCAATTTTGTGATAGATTTTCTAGGGTACTTTAATCTCAGTTATTTTAAAGTCCATGTATGATTACTCCAATATTTGGATTATTTGGTGGAGTAATTTGTTTTCCTTTTCCTCTGATTTTTATTTTATAATTTGCCTTTCTTTTGGCAGTGTTGATATTTTTATTTTTTTATTATATGCCAGTCCTTGTGTATAAAAAATAAAAAATTAATCAGGTTCTAACTGATATAGTCTCTTTCCATAAGAAAAAAATACATACTTCTGATTTATTGCAGGCAGTCTGAATAAGAAAAGATGACCTTCATCCAGTTGGGGACTGAGCTAGTTTGAAGATTTTTTTCAGTCCTTTGTGAAAGCTGGTGTATTTCCAGGTCACTCTTGCTCTCAGGTTGTGACACTTTCAGGTTCCCAAATGTACTACCCAGGACCTCTTCTCTTCGATACTCTCTGTTCTCCAATATTTGTCTCATCAGTTTATGAGACGTCTGAAAATCTGTGCAGTTACTTATCCATTAAATGCCTCTTTTTGTTTAACTTCTTGGTCTCTCACCTCTGTATGACATGAATTGGCAAATAATTTTAAAAGAAAAAGGGATTAAATATCGGGCTTATTTCAATTTATTTCCCTTTCTTCACATTCTGGCTACCTTGCTAGTCAGATTTTGTTTTGTTTTTGTTTTCTCATCTTTTCTAGTTGTTCTCAGTGGTGTAGTTGCTCACCAACAAGCTATTTTACCATTATTGGAAACATAATCACTCTAAACTACTACCCTCCTCCTCTACATGCATTGTACTTTCTTTTGTACAGGAACACACATTCCCTAAGATTTTTGTACTTGCCTTATTTGTTTTCCCTTGGATCAACAAGCTTAAATCTTAAACCTGAAATATGTCAACAATAAAAATTAAAAATGTAAACACCATCTTTTGTGTACTTTGAGTGTTGAACTCGCTAGATCTCAAAAATACATTGTTATAGACACAGATCACTTACTAAAAAAGGACCTCAATATAGGGCTTTGCTGGTGGCACAGTGGTTGAGAGTCCGCCTGCCGATGCAGGGAACACGGGTTCGTGCCCCAGTCCGGGAAGATCCCACATGCCGCGGAGCGGCTGGGCCCGTGAGCCATGGCAGCTGGGCCTGCATGTCTGGAGCCTGTGCTCTGCAAGGGGAGAGGCCACAGCAGTGAGAGGCCCGCGTACCGCAAATATATATATATATATATATATATATATATATATATATATACACACACACACACACACAATAAATAAATAAATAAATAAAATAAAAAAGGACCTCAATATAATTCTGTACTTACAGATGCTCCACTTTAAACTTTAAATCTAACCATAACACAGATGTTCATGTGATTTCCTCAAAACATAGGCATATCTTGTATAGTAAAAATTATTAGAGAAAGCTGGAAAAGAGTATAAATACTATGTTGTGTATTTCAGGAAGTGAGATGGATAAGATGGATATGTGCTCAAATCCCGGCTTGACGACTTATTATTTATGTGACGTAGGATTTAAAATCCTTACTCCTCAATTTCCTCTTCTGTTAACTCAGTCATTAATACATATGTAACAACATATGCAACATATGTAATAACATGTGTAACATGTGCAACAACACATGTAACACGTGCAAACATGTTACATATGTGATAACATATGCGCCAACACATTTAACATGTAATGACATATGTGGTGACATGTGTAATAACATATGCAATATGAGGATTCTGTAAGTTTAAATGAAAAAATAGGTATAAAATGTGTAACAAAATTTGCTTGACTCAAACTGCTCAATCAATATTAGTCACTTATTCATATTCTTTGAAAATAATTTTTCATGCTAAGTAAAAGTATCTAGCAATAAATTAGAATTACACTAGAATTCTGGGTTTTTAAATCATAAGGGAATAGATTATTTTAGCTTAAATATCTACATTTTTTTTTAAAGGTGATGAAAATTTTTACGTATAAAACAAAATGAATTATAGAGGAGAAATGATTTGAGGCTCAAAAGAATTCTTTCATAGGAAGGAAAAATATTAAATTGCTAAAGTTTTTACTAGAGAACCTTTGTACTTAAGGTTAGGTTAATTGACAAGAGTAAGTAATAGGGTCATAAAGGCATATAAAAATTAGGAGTAGTTGAAAGTAAACCTTTAAGTTGTTATGAGATTTTAAAGTATATTTTAAAAATAGATTTTAAGTAGCATAAAACCTTGCAAATTAAAGCAAAACTGATTCTAATGTCGTGTTCAGAGAATCATGATAGCTTAGAACTGTAAGGGGTGGTATTTAAAAGATGGTATTTAAAAGATTATCAGACCTAGAAAGGTTAAGTAACGTTCCAAGGTTACACACATACAAAGGCTGAGATATAAGAAATTGGAATCTGTGTTGAATACCTTTGATCTACCTCTTCAGTTGCACTCTCCATTCTCGTGTAATCTGAACTGTGGTCTGAAAGGCTTCTTGTTGACTTCACCCAATGGGCAACATTATCAGGAGATTAGAGGGAGGCAAGAGAGTGAGGTCAATGTATATAATCCTTGTATCGCCTCCCTCCATGGTCACTCTGGGCTGACCCTATTGTTTACTTAAGGTTATATTTTATTTATATATTGTTTGCCAGGCAGTCCTCGCAACATAGCTGTTAAAAGCTGTTGTTACAAGCCTCAGGGTATTGCACTATCCCTGTGGTTTACCTCTGTTCTTCCCTTTATTAAGCTTTTTTCAAATTACCCAGTTGCATGCTCCATCTTTTTTCTGTTTGGACCCTGATACACACAGAAAGTCTTTAACTGAAAGCTCAGAACTTTGTGGTTCTTTACTAAACATTTTATGCTTCTCAATACAATCAGATTGTTGCTTCCTGAAAAGTTATTGATTTCCTACACAGATTACATAGAATGTTCTGATCCTCAAGTATGTTCATAAGGCAAATCACTCTTGCATATGTCACATATTCCTACTTTGTTTCTTAACATGTAGTTTTAATTGTGAAAGTAAATTTATGTAAATAGATATTTTAGGATAATAATTACATAATGCCAAACATTTTCAAAAACCTGAGAAAAACAATGTATCCAAAACAGTCCAGTGAAATGTTCTTGCCAATGGATTTATATTATATTATTTGTTACTTTATTTGTATATACTTTTTTGTAATTAAAGTTCTTCAGTGCATTGGGGCAAATTTACATAGAAAAATGCAAGTAAATGAACACGCAATAGCTATACGTGCCAACCACACTAATTGGCAGTAGAGTAGAATAAGCATAGTCACTTACCAAGAGTACCTTTCACCCCATCTCCTAACCCACCACTTTTTGAAAAGAATGTTTTATGTTCTCACCATTACTAAGACATCTTCTAACGGCAAATTTAAACTCTTTATAGAGCCAGATTTTCATGATTGTTTCAGTACATTTACTAACTTTAAAATTGTGTTCTATTTACTCCTTACTCCCTGTCTTGAAGTTGTATTTTAGTTCATGAACATGCGAAGTCTCCATGGTGATTCAGAAGAGAAAGTCCATCTAACATGGGCCCAGATTTTCCAGTTTATAATTGTATTATTAATTTTAAAAAATAATAAAAATGTACATTTCAAAACAGTTCAGGAAAAGTTCAGCATCGAATGAAGCTACAAATTATGAGTAATTTGTTAGGTACATGGATTTCAAGTTCAAAAGTACCGTGAGATGTTTTCGTAATTAAAATAAAAATTTATAATACTTTTTTTCTTATCACATCAATAAATTCTTCTTGTGTTCTCACCTTCATTGCATTCAGATTTTAAAGCCATAGCTAAAGCTGCATGTTTTCTCCAGATTTTTTTTGATAATTTGTCAACTGGAAATGGAAGTCTAAAATTAAAGTCTTTAAAATTATATTATCTTAAGCAAGGATTTGTAGGAAAAAAATCAACCCATATTGCTTTATTTTATTCAGCACATAAAGGCGAATTTTGTGCTCTTGCTAAGTTCACTGTTCCAAAAAGTGGCACGCCTAAAATGGACTTAGTATAATCTGATATTCAATCTTAGAGTAGCCAAATTGCCTCAAGTCACGTGGAACAAGTGGCCTCATTACCCATTAAAATCTGAGTTAATCTGTTAGTTTTGAAACCAAGCAGGACCCTGTGGGGCTCCTGGGCACAGAAGACTTTACATGTCCCCTATTTCTTGTAGGGAATAGACTCCAGCCTCCATGACCTTCCCTGAATTCCAGAAGGCAGATTCAAATAGTTGCTAATCAGGGAAGGGAGGGGATGCAGAGATAAGAGAGGAGCAGCCAAGAAACAATAGCTCAGCCTTGGGGCAAGGTCCTGGTTCCCCTTCAAGGGATACACATAACAATATCTTTTGAGCTCTTTATAGAACTAAAACCCCCAAATGGAAGATGTAGCATTCTTCATTCCAGAGAAGACCACTTGAGGCCAGATTAAAGGAACCAGAGAAGCTCATCAAGATATTACCTGAAGCCAAATTAAAGGAGTGAAGGCCCTGCACACAACCTAATCTTAACAGCAACCCCACACTTGAACTATTGCTATAGAACTCCTCACCAAATCCCCTGGGTGGGGACACACAGTTTTCGAGGGCAGGAGCCCACTGTGTCCCCCTTTGCCTGTCAAAGCAATAAAGCTATTCTTTTCTACTTAACCCAAAATTCTGCCTGCCAGATTCGATTCAGCACTGCTGTACAGAGGCTGAGTTTTTGGCATCAGTTTCCATAAATCTAAAATCTGTTCTTGAAATGTATATTTAAAATATTTTAATATGACATGAAATGATAGCACTAAAATGATATAAATATATATGATAGTTGGATACTCTCTTTTATATTATGAAGTATACATTTATTGGATAACAAAGCATTTGTGTATTTTGAAATTTTTGCACCAAAGATTGCATGAGAGTCTTTGAATGATAGGTAACGACTTTTATAATCTTAAATTAACTGACAACAATGTACATCATTGGATGATGAATAATTCCTATGTTTAGGAGTTGAACATATTTTGCCTATGGGCTTTCTTTGGACCCCACATGATAAGATGAACCACCATGATCCGATATTCACTGATTTTACAACAACCAGGTATACTCAGTAATGTTATATTCTTGGTTAAGATTCTTTAATTACAAAGAAAAGAAATCCACTGAAGTTAGCCCAGGGTAAGAAGACTTTATTATAAGCTTACGCGTGGTAAAGGTCCAGAACTAGAATGAATAAGCATCATGAAAAGAAGCAACTCCAGTGACCACATTCTCTTCCTTTTTCTCTCATAGAGTAAATGATCACCTTTTTGAGTTTCTATTTTTCTTTGCATGTCTTTTCTGCTCTTCTCTCAATTGATTTACTGCCAATTGACTTACTCTGCTTACTCATACTTTATGGTAGCTCAAATATTTAACTTGAAGATTTGTTTATTCAATTTGAAAAGCAAATATTTACTAAGCACAACCTGTGTTCTAGGTACAGATGATTTCATTTTGCCATGGCTCCAACTCTGTCTCATTTTCTGTCAGTTTCTTTCCTCCTCTTATGCCTCTTACACAAGCCTATTACCTACTTCTTTATGTTTCCAAATTTAAATTCTCCAAAAAGAAACTTGCTCTCTACTACAGAAGCTGTAAATTGTGGCTCAAGGGTTATTTCAAGCCATCCAGATCTGTTTTGTTTGAAACTGACACGTTAGTGGCCCCATAACAGGGTTTTATCCGGACATTTACAAGTTGAAAACTTCTTCTGGGAAAAAAAAATTAATTTCTGCTATCCCTTGGAGGAAGGGGGCGGGGAGAATTTCTGGCAACACTAGACATTCTTTTCAAAGTAACAATGACTTGGGGCTGATTAGCTACAGCGCTCTAGACAGAGCTTGGGTGTCCAGGTTGCCACTTCTCCCAGTTGTGCCCCACACTAAGCTGAAATTCTTTTGCCTTTTACCTTTGTCTTTATGCACTGACTTATTTTAGAGGAGAACCTCTAAGCAGCAGAAAGGGAACTACTTGTTACCCTGGCCTCCTTCAATCTTTTATATTATCTGCCTGGCCTCTGGGAGCTTTCCAGTTTGCATCTCCTGGTTTATCTCATCTTGGCACACTAGGTACATCGCAACACAGTGGCCAGCCTGTAACTGAGCTTCTGTAGAAGAAACCACAGGCCCCTGATCCAGAAAGTGAGGGTGGCTTTAGAGCAGAAAATATAGCTACCTAACTAAAAGAAGCTACAGGTGATGCAATTTCCCTTGCAAGAGAGTAAGGATAGGCAGGCCAATATATTAACATAGCTAATTTATCATAATGAAAACAAACTTAAGTATGTTTAAATAACAAAAGAAAAATTCCACTGGAGGAAGATTCAACAACTTTTATCGGTAACATGACTTAGAAATCATACAACACTTTTCAGGGTGATAAGTCGGAAGACTGCAGGGTGCAGATACCCAGTAGTAGCCTCGGAAGGGGATCACATGGAAGAGAAAGCTTGGTGGTACAAAGCCCTGAACTCTCACCATATTTTGAGAGCTGCTAAAAACCAAAATGTTTCTTCCTGGCAAGTAGACTTTACATTCTCTCTTCTAATATTCTAAAGCAGGGGTTGGCACACTACAACCCAGGGCCCAAATCTGGCCTGCTGCCTGTTTTGTAAACAAAGTTTTGTTGGAACACAGCTCTGACTATTTGTTTATTATTGTCTGTGGGTGCTTTCACACTACAGAGTCAGAGTTGAGTAACTGTGACAGACTGACTGGCTCACAGAGCCTAAAATGTTTACTATGGGACACTTCACAGAGAAAGCTTGCCTATCCCTATTCTAAAGAAAGACATACTAAATAAATATATTACAAATATGTTATATAAATATATTACAAAATGGCCCTTCTAATGCAATTAGGGAGAATGGCCCTTCTCCTACTTAATCTAAATTCTGGCTCAGTTTAATTTAATCCCCTCATTTTGACTTTGGCTGAAATGAAGGACTATAACACAATATCACCAATGACATTTATTCATATTGAAATCTGTTAGTAAACAACCAATTCTAATTCTAATCCTAATTCACATCCACCAATAACATTTGTAATTCACTATAAATAGAATTTCTTTTGGAAATAATTGTCAGTTTTAGTAATGCCTCCTGTGACATTTCCTACGTTTACTAGTCTCCACTAAACCTTCCCCATTTTTTTACCAGTGAATGTGTATTATGATATAGACCTTCATCTAGACAGTCAGGTTGTTCAAGCATTGATGAAACAGGTAGTTTCAATTTATGCTAGCATAGGCTTTTAATATATACTGTTAGAAACATAATTATCCTCGCAATGTATAGTTCTCTTTTTTCATTAACTGCAGAAAAAAAAAAAAAAAACACTTAAAATGAAAGTGGAAATAAAGTTTTCCTTTATCCCAGCAATAATCTACTAGAAAGTATATTGGAAAGCTACTCCCTGCATACAAATAACAAAGTATAAAATACTTCATAATTAACTAGAAATGCATAATATACAATATATAGATATAAGTATGAAATTCTGTTGAAAGACTTAAAAGTTAAGTCAATAAATGTGGATGTGATGGTTAATTTTATGTGTCAACTTCACTGGGCATTGGGTTGCCCAGATAGTTGGTCAAACATTACTCTGGGTGTTTTTGTGAGAGTGTCTTTGCATGAGATTAACATTTAAATAGACTAAGTAAAGCAAATTGCCCCCCTAACATGGGTCCTGCTTGTCCAACCAGTGAAGGGCTGAATAGAAAAGCTGATATTCCCCCGAGTAACAGAGAATTCTTCCTGACTGATTGACTTGAACTGAAACACTGGCTCTTCCTGAGTCTCGAGCTTGCCAGCCTGCACACAGGAACTAAATCAGCAGCTCTGCTCGGTCTTCAGCTTACCGACTCACCCTACAGATCTCGGGACTCGCCCATCTCATAACTGTATATAATCATATATAAGTATACATCCTATTGGTACTGTTTCTCTGGAAAACCCTGACGAATATGGAGGAGAAATACTTTGTTCCAGTTATTAGAGCCCAGTCAGGAAAACAATCAACCCAATCAAAAGAGAAAGGTATAAAGCCTCTAACTAGATCACTGAGGTAAAAAGAGAACTCTATAATTCACAAGGATACCACTCCTAGGGCTGAGGAAACAAAGGAAATAAGTTGGATTTATTAATACTTTGAAGTTTGTGGAGGTCTCACAGAACTGAAAGACCTTTGAGGAGGGGGCACTGGCAGAGGTCTCTGAGGGGACATAGTTAGGCTGATTCTGTGAAGGTGGGAAAATCTGCAAAATGAATACAGTTGCTGCTGCCAAAGGGGAGAAGTGTTGCTAGGGAGATGCTCACAGGAACAGAAGTATACCTGGAGCCCACGGGAAGCAGATAAGAAGGAGCTAGTTCCTTGACCCTTCTCTTGCCTTATAGCCTCCCTCCAAGAAGCTGACACAAAGAGGAAATGTGGCTTGTAGAGCCCAAGCTCCAGCATCACAAAGCAAGGTGTAGAAGGGTGGGTTTGGGTTTGAGAGACAATAACATAGTAAGTGGTACAACAGATGTCCATTTTCCCCAAGTACCTTTATAGATACAAATGGCAGAATGACGGTAACTTAAATATTTTAGAGTTCAGCTGTAATTTAAAAAAAAATTGGCAAAAATAATCAACAAACATAATAAAAGTGACTTTATATTATAAACATGAAAATTCACGATAAACAATACTCCAAACAATACTCCACAATATAAATAGTGAAATTAATTAAATAAAACAAACTGTTGAGAGATAGACTCTGTTATATCTTCAAATTTGTAATGATTAATCAATACATGGTGTTAGGAAGAAATCTAAGATATCTTTATTGTATATATCACACTTGAAACCAAATTTATTTTCAGTTGAATTAAAATTTCAAGTATGTAAAATAAGGACACTAAAAAATAGAAGAAAATAATGGTTACCATTTACTTGTTCAGAGTATGGAAATAATATATAAGCATACAAAGAAAGGACAACTTCAAAGGAAGAGTTCGACTGACTACACATAATGTGCAAATTTTATAAACAAAGTCATTACGGGCTTCCCTGGCGCAGTGGTTGAGAGTCCGCCTGCCAATGCAGGGGACGTGGGTTCGTGCCCTGGTCCGGGAGGATCCCACATGCCGCGGAGCGGCTGGGCCCGTGAGCCACTGAGGCTGTGCGTCCGGAGCCTGTGCTCTGCAACCAGAGAGGCCACAACCGTGAAAGCCCCGCGTATCGCAAAAAAAAAAAAAGGTCAACAAAGTCATTATATGCAAAAATGAAAGGGTGATGGTACATAGGGACAATTCTGCAAATTTGTACAGAAAAAGAGACACAGTTCTTGTCATGCAAAAATTTTACAAATAAATGATAGATACAAACATTTCTCCTTAGAAAAATGAGCAAAGTATCTGAACATGGAATGAGAAAGAAGAAATAAAAATGGCAAAAAATATATGAAAAATTAATTCTCTTTAGTAATTAGAGAAATGCAGATAAGATGAAAAATTTATATACATATTTTTTGTATGAAATTGCCAAGGCGATAATAAGGACATCCCCACAGTTAGCTGGCAGTAGTAAATTGGCACAGCCTGCTTAGAATACATGATCACAAAATGTGCCTACAACCCTAAATAACTTTCTCATTTCTAGGTATCTAACCAGAGAAAATGAACAGAGGTATAGTCAAAGGCTTGGTAAAGGTATATTCTATTATAGTAATAGAAAATTGTAAATAAACTCAATGTCTAACAATAAGTAAATTGTAGTAGAGCTATGTGATGAAATATGTTGCACTGATGTGTTTTAGTGTTCTAAAAATAAACATTTGATCAACTCAGAAACCTTTCAAAACATGCAAAGTAAAAATTACAAGCAAAATACAAAATAATGTTTCGGGTATGATGTTAGATCTAATATACAAAAAAATAATAGTTATTGTCTCAGTATGGTGAAGTGATTAATGATTGTTTTACTTCTTAAAATATTTTTTTAAAGTTGCCATTTATAAAATCAGACTGCTAAAGTAAAGTTGTTCTTTTCATATAAGAAGGAAATATTTACTCAGAACTTGAACATCATTCTTAGAGCCAATAGGTTTCCTCATTACCCCCAAAACTAAATTCGGAGAGACTTGTGACTTCTTCTACAGTAGCAAAATAAAAGAATTCAGACTTCTCTAAATTCAGACTTCAACTGCTAGTTCTCTAAAGTTCAGTAGTATACAAGCATTTTTCTGAGCATTTGTCAGATATCAACTATCAAATTCTATTTTCTGGGTTAACTAATAGGTTAAATGCTAGTCATATGTTTATTATTTCAAGCTTAATTTTTTGACTTCTTCTCAGAGCTCCAGATCCACACATTTAACTGTCTACCCAGCACCTAATCTTAGAAGTTAAAGTTCACCAAATGACCACGTATAAAAAAAAGAAATTTCTATTCCCTCTGCCATTTCTATATCCTCAGCACCCATGCGTCAGCAGCTTCCTTTTCCTCATTTTCTTAAGAACACACCTAATTATTCATGCCAAAATTTTCACATTTTTCTCAATCTCCAGCTCCCTCCCTAATCTACCCAGCTGGCCTAATCCAATGCTACTATCTGGGTCCAAGCCCCCAGCATTTTTCTTGAACTACTGAAACAGCCTTCTACCTGCTTTTCTTGCTTACACTATTGCTCACCCTCCCAATTGCCCATTTGTTATGAAACAGCTACAGTAGCTATTTAAAAATATCAGTTAAATGACATCGTTCTCTGGCTTAAAAATCTCCAAAAGTTTGTCTTAATTTGGGTTTCCCCAGAAGCAAACCTTGGTAAGGGATGAAGTACAAAGAATTTATTTGACAGCTGATCCCAAGGAATACCAGTCAGACTGGGGACATAAGACAGAAAAAGGGAAGAAGCCATAAACAGTGCATTACTAAGCAAACTGCCACTGTGAGCAAGTGAAGATGAATCCTATAGGGAATTCTAGAAGCCAACATAGAACACGTGCCTCATGTAATCCCACTTAGCTGAGCAAAGAAGTCAGTTCCTGTTAGACATTTGTTGAGGTTGTTCCTACAAGGGATGGTGGTTGGGGACTGTAGGCATTGATTCCCCAGCATTTCTGGCCTGCCACTCATTCATGTGGAACAGCCTCCGTGGACCAAGAGGGAGAGACCAAGACAGAGAGAGAGAGAGCACTCAAGCAGAGAGTCATAGACACTGACAACTGGAAGGCAGGTCTGAGGGCCTAGAAAAGTTAAGTTCCATCAAGGATGGAACCCTGAGAGCTAAATGATACTGCACCTTTTGTACCACTCTGATCCATGCATGACTTACTTAATCTCAGGAAAATGGCTTGTATTCTTTACATACATATAGACATACAACAGTACGAGTCCATTCCTGAAATTGATCTCAAGGTGGAGATTAATATCTATCATCTTCCTCTATCACTGCTTCTACATTCCATTTAACGTTGGTCAGCCTTGATGTTGAATTAAGTTAGAGTTCTTCAACCTCAGCACTATTAACATTTTGGGACAAATAATTCTTTGTTATGGGAAATGCCCTGGGCATTGTAGGATGTCAGGTATCATCCCTGACCTCAACCCACAGATACCAGTAGTACACCTTCCCCCAAATTGTGATCATAAAAGTCTCCAGATATTGCCAAATGTCCCCCAGGGGACAAAATTTTCCCCTTCTCCAAGCTGAGAATCACTAGGTGAATAGCCTTTTGGGTCATCATTACCTTCTACCCTTAGGGGTTTGAACATCTCATTACTGTACACTTGTCAGGCTGAATCTGGCAGGCTGTAGCTGTTGTAATTGCCTAATCATGGCTATTAATGGGCAAAAATAAAACAAGAGAAGCCCTAATAAGTTCCCTGAGTTCCGAGCATAATCATGTCTGCCTCCATTATATAGGATCATCACTATTTCTTCATGAAAACCAGGCTTAATTCTTTATGCCAGTAAAGCGATTCCATTCTTTATCTGTACTTACTGGTGTGAGGACTGATAAATGACCAGGTGGCCACCATAGCTTTAGGTTTATTGGAACCTTACCTGCATCTCCTGGTGGAAAGCCATATCACGTCATGCCTGAAACCAAGATCTCTAGTCCAAATGAGCCTAAAGTTGTAGAGATGAAAAGTACAAACTGACAATTAGATAGTCCACTCTTACTTCCACCTCTCTGTTCCCAGACCTTATGATTCTACCTATTGGGACATAACGCCATATAATAGCTGATAATTCAAAGTATATGCTGCAGCTTGAAAGAAAATGTCCCAACTCCATAAGTTTGGCATTCTAGGTATCTTTCGGAGGCCATCTGTATTAGTTTTCTATAGCTATGTAACAAATTACCACAAACTTGGTGAATGGGTGATATTCTGTGGTCAGTTACTTTCTCTACCAGGGCCCAATACCATGGCAGGAGATGCTTTTTGAACAATGTAGGTTTCTCTTCTGTATAATGTCTGATCTTGCTCTAGAACCTAAAGACTCTGCTTTGAAATCTCTTATTGGGGGTTGCCTGAGACTCAACATGTTGCCATTATTTACCACAAATACTTAAAGAACTCTGGAATTTGCCAGACTTTGTGCATCAAGTGGCAAGACTGCTTGCACCACAATCTGAATTTGTCACAAAATTGTCTCTTGCTGTAGATCCTACTAAAAAATGGCAGCCTTTTAAGTAGCCTGACAAATGGATCTAAGAATACTTCTAAGTGTGGTACCAGCAGTTTTTGCTACAGTTTCCACTGTATTCAAAACTAAAAGCTGAACAATGTGTGCATGGCATGCAAATCACTTCACGTACTGTCCTTCTGCACCTCCCCGACCTCAGCTCCTATCACTCCCCCTTTTCTTACAAAATTTGATCCACCTTCTGGCCTTCACACGTTCTGTGCCTCTGACCTGAACACCTGTACATCTCCTCAGACTGTCTCCTTCTCAGGAGTCAGGTCTCTGTTCAAATACCACCACAGATTCAGAGAGCCCTTCCCGGACTGCCTGTAAAGTAGTTCTTCCTTCCACTCACTTCTCCTTGCTTTGCATTACTTTTCATTCTAATCCCCTCTTTCATTTCTCTATAGAACTTATATCTAAAATTATAACATATTTTTAGTTTTATTTTTTCCCATAAGAATGTAAGCTCCACAGAAGCATGGAACTTGCCTGCCTGGACCACCGGTATATGCCTTCCATCTAGCACAGGTGTTGAATGAGGGAATGAAGAAAATAGAGGGATTATCATGGATAGTCATTTTATAGAAAGAAGAAACTGACATTTTAAATGAATAAATAAATGTATATCAGGGTATAGGATTAAAAACTTGGATGGGTATTAGAATAAAGAATCTCAGGTGTGAATACTTTTCTTAATACAAAAGAATAAACCTTCAGCACATTTTAATGGAACACAATAATAGGAGTTGAGACCTATAACCAAACCTTACCTCAGGATTTTATGACAAGTAACTATTTGAGAACATTTTTTTCTAAATGCTCCATTATGTTTAGCGAAAACTTATTAAGAATGGAACCATTCTTATTTTAAGACATGCAGAGTTAATGACCTTACTTAACCAGATCTGCATTGCCCCCATTATGAAGTAGCTTATAGCTATTACTTAACAGTATCAAAATGTGTATATTTGGAGATTAATGAGTCTGAAGGAGTATATCTTAACAGTATTAAAAATTATGAGTTTCTCATTTAGAAGTTTTATTTGAAGATGTATACACCTCAATTTTTTTGTTGGGCTCTACCTGAGTGAGGTGAATGTAAATTTTCAATAGTTTCATCAAATGTCCCCAGATACTTCACTTAAGTTTATACACAGAAAAATGGATGTATTATCTCTAGGATGAGGAAGGGATGACTGGACAGAAATTGTGACCAAAACCTAAGAATTTTTGTTTGTTCGCAAGCTCAAACAAAGACAAGAGTGTCAATAGATTTATAGTGTCCAGAACTAGGCCATAGATGACACTCTCTATTTTTTACTGCCCAGACTCTCCAAATGAACTGTGTTCCCATTAAGAGATATATCAGCCAAATGAAGCCTATAGGTAAGACAATGGTCAGGCTAGCGAAGGGTTTGGAAACAATGACAGAGGATAGGGGTGTTTAGCAAAGAGCAAGCAAAAGCTTAGATGGGAGTGGGGTAATGGTCTTTAGTACTTAAATAGAGCTTACATATAAAACTAAGAACAATTAATAATATTTATAAGGCACTGAATTGTAGTTCAGTCTGTGGAGAATCTTTCTGACAAGCAGAGGTGTTTCAACACTGATCAATTCTTCCCTACCTCCCCTCAGTGAGGTGGGATTTTCAACCTCAGGCAGTTCAAAGAATGAGCAAAACTGTATTTCAGAAGAATATAAGTGTTTACCAATTGATACTATAATGGTAGACATACATCATTATAAATTTGTCCAAACTCAATGAATGTACAACACCAAGAGTGAACCCTAATGTGAACTATGGACTTTGGGTCCGAACATAATGATGTGTCAATGTAGGTTCATCAGTTGTAACAAATGTGTCACTCTGATGGGGGAGGTTATGCATGAATGGGAGCAGGCGAAATCACTGTACCATCCACTCAATTTTGTCAAGAACCTAAATCATTCTAAAAACTAAAGTCTATTAACATATTATAAAAAATTCAGTTGGGTCAGAATTAGTGTTCAAGATTAGAATTCATAAAGCCTGAGTCAGAAGGTCTTTGAAACTGGGTGGAGAGAACATGGGAACGAAAACAATCAGGAACATTGATTGGCAGAGGGTAAGGGAGAAGAGGTAGTCCTGGCCCATTTTATTACATTCTGGATGTGGTTGAATGTTTCCAAAGGTGGCTACAATGGTATCCTATCTTGCAACCTTTGGTGATGAGATACTGTGGCCCCTCTAATCAAGAAATGGAGTCTATTTTTATTGTTCCCCACTCCACTCCTTGATTTAGACTGCTTGGGACTTGTTTCAATAAATAGAATGTGGAAGAAGTGATGATGTACCTGTTCTGGATCTGGACTCTAAGATGCCCAGCAGCTCTGTCTTCTCTCCTGGAAGGCAGATGCTATGCTACAGGGAGTTACAGATTAGCTTGATGGGGAGAGAACCATGTAGAGACTAAAGGATGAGACACCACAAGGAAAGAGAGATGATGTGGGGAAGTATCAAATTGCCTTTGTGAATCTTCAGGCCCAGCCTGGCTTCCAGGTGAATGATCCCACTGACAATATGCAGTTAGAGCAACAACCCTAATCTGTGGGGTTTTCAAGATGGGATTAGTGATTTTATAATAAATCATCTCTTTGCCTCTGTCGGTCTCTCTGTCTCTGTCTCTTTCTTTCTTTCTGCGTGCATATACTAAGGAAAGACCAAGTAAGAACACAGCTAGAAGTCAGCTGTCTGCAAGCCAAGAAGAGAGCTCTCACCAGGAACCGAATTGGCTGACTGGAACCTTGATCTTTGACTTCCCATTTTACAGAACAGTGAGAAATAAATTTCTTATGTTTAATCCACCCAGTCTTTGGTATTTTTTTATAGCAGCCTGAGCTGACTAAGGAAGGGGAATTGGTCTGGGTGATCTGTTACTTTCTGATTCCAGAATTTACTCAAAGTTGCTTAGGTTTAAGACTTAGGAAAACTGAGAACAATTTTCTAGTTTTCTTGATAGCCAATAAATATTTAAAACATATTTTAAGTAACAGTATTACATGATACTAAGTTTGTTTTATCAATATATAAATGCTTCGGTCCCCCCAAATCCTGAAAAACAGGATTACACTTGTTCACTCTCTTTCTAACTCCAGTTTGGTAATATTAATCTACTGGTTTGCAATAGAGAACTGTATACTTAGATTCTGAATCCCTGTAAAGAAAATAGATAAGAATACAAAATTCATATACAGACTCTAACATAAGTAAAGAATGATAATGTGATGATGAACTCAACAAGAAATCAGATCTCTGTAAAAAGTTGATAAGAAATGAAACATAGATAAAAAGAGAAAATGTAAGATGAAGGGGAAAACCATTTTGAATTTTTTAATATATTTTAATCTATCAGCAATATCATTGAATAAGATAACATAATAACTATATGTCTGCATGTAAAATTGTTCAGATAATTTTGTAAGGATGAAGAAACCTGGAGGATCTTTTAAAGTCACATTCCTATAAGATATCATCATTTATATAAGATAAGAAAGGGAACAATTTCTGTGCATAGAGAAAGCAGTACAAACAGTATAGAGAAATTGCCAGTGTTTGCTAGATAAGATCAGATTAGGAAAACCATTGGGTATTCTCTGCCTCTACCTCAGATAAGCAAAGGAGTAAGGGGGCAACGTTAAAGAGAAAGGAATATATATTAGGACTAGGGAGGAAAATAATCTGTAGGAGATGGCCACAGCTAAACAAGCCTTTGCTTCCCTCTATTATGCTATGGGTGCAAAGTAATAAAGGTAAAACATGGTGTAAAGAAAACTAAAATTTCTATTAGTTTTGTGATTCTGAAGAAATTGTGTAGAGAAATATTTTTCATAGTAAATGAAATTCTCCCATTCCATCCTTCTAATGGGTATTTTATGTCCTTTAGCTTCCTTTCCTCTTCCTTTGCAAGACTTCCATCTTTATCATATTTTTACAAAGAATCGAAGAGTTTCACAACAAAAACCCAGGAGTGAAGGAAAGTAAAATAATATATGTCTTTATAATTTTGTCTCTTCTACATCATATAAATACTAGATGGAGATGGTTTTACAGCCAATATATAGTGTTCAAAGTGGCTTTACTCATAATATTCCCACACTGGAGACAACCCAAATGTCTATCAAAAGAAGAATTGAAATATACATTGAGGTATATTCATACAATGGAATAGGACATAACAATAAAATAGAATAATCTGTTGTATTAGCTAAATAGAGCCTTTTAGGTGTAGCAAGCAAGCAAACAAATAACACCAGACAAATACCAGGCACAAGAAAAATATGGATGAATCTCATGGACATGTGAAGTGGGAAGAAAAAAGCCAGATGTACAAAAAGGTTAATACTGTATGTATGACTTCACATACAGAAAGTTCAAGAACAGGCAAAACTAACTGATGATGATAGAAGTCAGAATAGTGGTTACCTCTTGGGGGAAGTGGTATAAACAAGACAGGCACAAAGGAATCTCATGGAGTGCTGGAAATGCCTTATATCTTTATCTGGGTGGTGGTTAAAAGGTGTAAACATGCAAATAATTCTTAAACTGCGTACTTAAGAGTACTGTACTTTATACACTTTACTATTTATATTATTTCTCAATTTAGAAAGAGATAGATAGAGATTGAAAAAAGGTAGAGGTTCTGGGGTAAATGTGTTAATTTTGAAGAACCCTGGTGTGAGCACTTCAAAAGAAAGACTGTCGTCCCCCAGAGCAGCTGAGCCTGAGAAACAAAAAAGGCTTGTGTAACTGACAATTGGAAGAACTATTCCGCATATATTAAGACATCACAGACAGAGAAAACAAATAATGGTTTCAATTATGAGCCCTAAATAAAGAGCCACAAGGGTGGAAGCTTCAAATTTGTAGGCTTTGGCTTGCAATTTACCTACTTCTCACATGGGCAACTCTACATTGCAATTTCCAACAATGGTAGTAGCAGAAATTTATTTGTTCAACAGTGGTGAGTAATTCTTCTAAGAATTTCAGAAGGACAGCTAATAAGAAAATATATATAGAAAATAATTACCAGGAAACGCAGAATACTAATAAGACATAGATAAAAGCCATGAAGATAAAGGCAATAAAGACTGATAATTTGCTATGATTACACTTTAAATTTGATTCAGCTTCTCAGCAGCCAGTGAAGAGAGGCAAAGCTAATCAGTTTTTTAATTCTCATTATCTGGAAAGAAGACAAATATCAATCTCCCAAAGGAAATAAAAATTTGCTTGGAATTAAATTTATGTTTAAACCCATGCTAAGTGATACCCACTGAATCCAATGATATAGTAAAGCAGAAGATCATTTAAAACTGAAAATACCTGGGGCTTCCCTGGTGGCGCAGTGGTTGGGAGTCTGCCTGCCGATGCGGGGGACGCGGGTTGGTGCCCCAGTCCGGGAGGATCTCACATGCCGCGGAGCGGCTGGGACCGTGAGCCATGGCTGCTGAGCCTGCGCGTCCGGAGCCTGTGCTCTGCAACGGGAGAGGCCACAGCAGTGAGAGGTCTGCGTACCGCAAAAAAAAAAAAAAAGAAAAGAAAATACCTGGACTACGATCAAGAATTCATCATTCGCCAGTCTCTAGTTGGGTAATTCTAACCTTTATGAATATCAGTTTTCCTTTCTTTAAAATAATATTAACAGATAACACAAATACCCTTGCTATGTGCTGGGTGCTAAATTAATTCCATCCTCACTAAAGCTCTATTAATATGGGCCTTTATACTCATTTTACTGATGATGAAATTAGGGCTCAGAGAGGTTAAATGACTTGTCCCAAGTTACAGATACAATAAAACAAAGATAGTCATTCTTATTCAGTTTTCCTCACCAAGTGATTGTGCAAATTACATGTGATGTTTGGTTAGTCTTTCTGAAAATACTCTACAATTTAAAAATTTTAAATGGACAAATAACTACTTTGTACCTATTTATAAGCAAGGCATTTTACTAGACAAACTGCAGTCCACAAAGATGTAAGTGGTACTCTGTGATGATTTAATAAAAGGTCATGACTCTAAAGACAATGGCCATGACAGTCCCTCATATAAAGATGTCTTCCCTTCACTCCATCCTTTCCTATACTTTTCCAAAAATTTTGCTGATCTTTTCCATACACTCATTATCCTCTCCTTATTCTTCAATTCTCTTTTCCCAGCTCTCTTTCTTTTCTATTTGGTATTAATTGAAATAATGGATGCTATTATAAAATAACAAAGATATAAGTAAGAAGACAAAGTCAATGGAACTTAGTGAAACACATTTGGAATACTTGTGATGAGAGTAACCTATAATAATACAAAAATTTTAATTAGATAAACGTTCTTAAAATGTACTGTAGATTGCCAATAATTTAATCTCATTAGAGGGAATAAAGAAAAAGTGAAGACAGTAAAAATACACAACTTTCAAAAATTTTTCTTTCTTTGGTGTAATTGGTGGGGATCTTCAGGTTAAAAGGAAGAATTTTTCAATGAAGTAATATTAAAGCATATTTGTATGATAAGGGGAATAATTAATTAGAAGGGAGAAATTACTGATGCAAAAGAAACTGGGGTTATTTGAGGGATAAAATCGTTGAGCAAGTAAGAGGCGATAGGATCCAGTAGATAACTAGAGGGATGGATGTTTAATTAACCATTCCTGAAATGACATATCTCTGGTTTTCCTTAAGAAAATTTCAAAAACCCTACCTTAATACCAGTTTTAGGTGGCAGGACATATATAAAGTGATGAAAGGGAAAAACCTACAACCAAGATTACTCTACCCAGCAAAGATCTCCTTCAGATTTGACAGAAAAATTAAAACCTTTACAGACAAGAAAAAGCTAAGAGAATTCAGCACCACCAAACCAGCTTCATCAGAAATGCTAAAGGAACTTCTCTAAGCAGGAAACACAAGAGAAGGAAAAGACCTACAATAACACACTCAAAACAGTTAAGAAAATGGTAAAAGGAATATACATATTGATAATTACCTTAAATGTAAATGGCTAAAATCCTCCAAACAAAAGACATAGACTGGCTGAATGGATACAAAAACAAGATCCATATATATGATGTCTACAAGAGACCCACTTCAGCCTTAGGGACACATACAGACTGAAAGCGAGGGGATGGGAAAAGATATTCCATGCAAATGGAAATCAAAAGAAAGCTGGAGTAGCAATTCTCATATCAGACAAAATAGACTTTAAAATACACTAATATGAGAGAAAAAAAAGGACACTACATAATGATCAAGGGATCAATCCAAGAAGAACATATAACAATTGTAAATATTTCTGCACCCAACATAAGAGCACCTCAATACATAAGGCAAATGCTAACAGAAAAAAAGGGGAAATTGACAGTAACACAATCGTAGTAGGGGACTTTAACACCCCACTTTAACCAATGGACAGATTATCCAAAATGAAGATAAATAAGGAAACAGAAACTTTAAATGACACATTAAACAAGATGGACTTAACTGATATTTATGGGACATTCCATCCAAAAACAACAGAATACACTTTCTTCTCAAGTGCTTATGGAACATTCTCCAGGATAGATCACATCTTGGGTCACAAATCAAGCCTTGGTAAATTTAAGAAAATTGAAATCATATCAAGTATCTTTTCCAACCACACCGCTATGAGACTAGATATCAATTACAGGAAAACACCTGTAAAAAATACAAACACATGGAGGCTAAACAATATGCAACTCAATAACCAAGAGATCACTAGGATATCAAAGAGGAAATCAAAAAAAAAACCTAGATACAAATGACAGTGAAAACACAATGACACAAAACCTATGGGATTCAGCAAAAGCAGTTCTAAGAGGAAAGTTTATAGCAATACAATCCTACCCCAAGAAACAAGATAAATCTCAAGTAAACAACCTAACCTTACACCTAAAGCATTAGAGAAAGAAGAACAGAAAAAACCCAAAGTTAGCAGAAGGAAAGAAATCAAAAAGATCAGATCAGAAATAAATGAAAAAGAAATGAAGGAAACGACAGCAAAGATCAATAAAACTAAAAGCTGGTTCTTTGAGAAGATAAACAAAATTGATAAAACATTAGCCACACTCATCAAGAAAAAAAGGGAAAGACTCAAATCCACAGAATTATAAATGAAAAAGGATAAGTAACAACTGACTCTGCAGATATACAGAGGATCATGAGAAAATACTACAAGCACTCTATGCCAATAAACTGGACAACCTGGAAGAAATGGAAAATTCTTAGAAAAGCACAACCTTCCAAGACTGAATCAAGAAGAAATAGAAAATATGAACAAACCAATCACAAGCACTGAAATTGAGACTGTGATTAAAAATCTTCCAACAAACAAAAGCCCAGAACCAGATGGCTTCATGGGCTAATTATACCAAACGTTTAGAGAAGAGCTAACACCTATTCTTCTCAAACTCTTCCAAAATATAGCAGAGAGGGCTTCCCTGGTGGTGCAGTGGTTAAGAATCCACCTGCCAATGCAGGGGACACGGGTTCGTGCCCCAATGCGGGAGGATCCCACATGCTGCGGAGCGGCTAGGCCTGTGAGCCATGGCCGCTGAGCCTGCGCGTCCGGAGCCTGTGCTCCGCAACGGGGGAAGCCACAACAGTGAGAGGCCCGCGTACCACAAAATATAGCAGAGAGAGGAACACTCCTAAACTCGTTCTACGAGGCCACTATCACCCTGATAACAAAACCAGACAAAGATGTCACAGAAAAAGAAAACTACAGGCCAATATTACTGATGAACATCGAAGCAAAAATCCTCAACAAAATACTAGCAAACAGAATTCAATAGCACATTAAAAGGATCATACACCATGATCAAGTGGGGTTTATCTCAGGAAGGCAAGGATTTTTCAATATAAGCAAATCACTTATTGTGATACACCATATTAACAAATCAAAGGATAAAAACAATATGATAATCTCAATAGATGCAGAAAAAGCCTTAGACAAAATTCAACCCCCATTTATGATAAAAACCCTCCAGAAAGTAGGCATAGAGGGAACTGACCTCAACATAATAAAGGCCATATATGACAAACCCACAGCCAACATCGTTCTCAATGGTGAAAAACTGAAACCATTTCCACTAAGATCAGGAAGAAGACAAGGTTGCCCACTCTCACCACTACTATTCAACATAGTTTTGGAAGTTTTAGCCACAGCAATCAGAGAAGAAAAATAAATAAAAGGAATCCAAATGGGAAAAGGAGAAGTAAAACTGTCACTGTTTGTAGATGTCATGATACTATACATAGAGAATCTAAATATGCTACCAGAAAACTTCTAGAGCTAATCAATGAATTTGGTAAAGTAGCAGGATACAAAATTAATGCACAGAAATCTCTTGCATTCCTATAAACTAATGATGAAAAATCTGAAAGACAAATGTAGGAAATACTCCCATTTACCATTGCAACAAAATGAATAAAATACCTAGGAATAAATCTACCTAAAGAGACAAAAGATCTGTATGCAGAAAATTATAAGACACTGATGAAAGAAATTAAAGAGGATAAAAATAGATGGAGAGATATACCATGTTCTTGGACTTGAAGGATCAACCTTGTGAAAATGACTATGATTCCCAAAGCAATCTACAGATTCAGTGCAATCCCTATCAAACTAACAATGTCATTTTTCACAGAACTAGAACAAAAAATTTCAACAATTTGTATGGAAACACAAAGGACCCTGAATAGCCAAAGTAATCTTGAGAAAGAAAACCAGAGCTGGAGGAATCAGGCTCCCTGACTTCAGACTATACTACAAAGGTACAGTAATCAAGACAGTATGGTACTGGCACAAAAACAGAAATATAATCAATGGAACAGGATAGAAAGCTCAGAGATATATCCACACACATATGGTCACCTTATCTTTGATAAAGGAGGCTAGAATATATATAATGGAGAAAAGACAGCCTCTTCAATAAGTGGTGCTGGGAAAACTGGACAGCTACATGTAAAAGAATGAAATTAGAACACTTCCTAACACCATACACAAAAATAAGCTCAAAATGGATTAAAGACCTAAATGTAAGGCCAGACACTATCAAACTCTTAGAGGAAAACATAGGCAGAAAACTCTTTGACATAAATTATAGCAAGATCCTTTTTGAGCCACCTCCTAGAGAAATGGAAATAAAAATAAACAAATGGGACCTAATGAAACTTAAAAACTTTTGCACAGCAAAGGAAACCATAAAGAAGACGAAAAGACAACCCTCAGAATGGGAGAAAATATTTGCAAATGAAGCCACTGACAAAGGATTAATCTCCAAAATTTACAAGCCACTCATGAAGCTCAATATCAAAAAAACAAACAACCCAAAACAAAAATGGGCAGAACACCTAAACAGACATTTCTCCAAAGAGGATATACAGATTGCCAACAAACACATGAAAGAATGCTCAATATCATTAATCATTTGAGAAATACAAATCAAAACTACAATGAGGTATCACCTCACACCAGTCAGAATGACCATCATCAAAAAATCTACATGTATAGCTGGCTCACTTTGTCATACAGCAGAAACTAACACATGAGTGTAAAGCAATTTTACTCCAATAAAGATGTTAAAAAATTAAAAAAAAATTTAAAAAAATCTACATATGATAAATGCTGGAGACGGTGTGGAGAAAAGGAAACCCTCTTGCACTGTTGGTGGGAATGTCAATTGATACAGCCACTGTGGAGAACAGTATGGAGGTTCCTTAAAAAACCAAAAATAGAACTACCGTATGACCCAGCAATACCACTACTGGGCATATACCCTGAGAAAACTATAATTCAAAAAGAGTCATGTACCACAGTGTTCATTGCAGCACTATTTACAATAGCCAGGACATGGAAGCAACCTAAGTGTCCATCAACAGATGAATGGATAAAGAAGATGTGGCACATACATAAATGGCATATTACTAAGCCATAAAAAGAAATGATATTGAGTTATTTGTAGTTCAGTGGATGGACCTAGAGTCTGTCATACAGAGTGAAGTAAGTCAGAAAGAGAAAAACAAATACCGTGTGCTAACACATACAGATGGAATCTAAAAAAAAAAAAAAAAAGGTCCTGAAGAACCTAGGGCCAGGACAGGAAAAAAGACGCAGAGGTAGAGAATGGACTTGAGGACACGGGGAGGGGGAAGGGTAAGCGGGGACGAAGTGAGAGAGTGGCATGGACATATATACACTACCAAATGTAAAATAGATAGCTAGTAGGAAGCAGCTGCATAGCACAGGGAGATCAGCTCGGTGCTTTGAGACTCCCTAGAGGGATGGGATAAGGAGGTTGGGAGAGAGATGCAAGAGGACGGAGATATGGGGATATAATGTCTATGTATAGCTGATTCACTTTGTTATACAGCAGAAAATAACACAACATTGTAAAGCAATTATACTCCAATGAAGATGTTAAAAAACAAAACAAAACAGTTTTAATAGTGTATTTTGCTGCTTGGTGGCAAAAGCATCCTAACTGGTTCAATGAGCATTGGATGCATGTGCGTGGAGTTTGAAAGATTTGATGATAAAAAGACAAGGGAAGGGCTTCCCTGGCGGCGCAGTGGTTGGGAGTCCGCCTGCCGATGCAGGGGACACGGGTTCATGCCCCGGTCCAGGAGGATCCCACATGCCGCAGAGCGGCTGGGCCCTTGAGCCATGGCCGCTGAGCCTGCGCGTCCGGAGCCTGTGCTCCGCAACGGGAGAGGCCACAACAGTGAGAGGCCCGCGTACCGCAAAAAAAAAAAACCAAGGGAATTGTCTCCTGGTGGCTTCTATGTTATCAGTGAAGCAAGAATAGATGTTACTGACTGTCCTTGAGGAAAATGAGAGGGTTTAAGATGTTTGATAGAGGGGAAATAGGAAAGAATCATCTTGATGATTAGACCAGCAAATTTACTAGGGAATTAGAGGATTGCTTAGCACTCCTAAGTGCCCACTGAAGATTAGTGACTAGAAATCTAAAGTGCAAAAGAGTCAGTATGGTTCTGTTTTCTCTCCAGGCATGTTCAGATATTCAGGTGCATGTACAGAGTAAGCACAGTGATGTGCATAATCAGGTTTGGCATTTTGCCAGGCAAGTTTTGAAAGCACTGGAGAAAGGCAAAGGAGTTGAGGGCTTCTACAAGGGAGTGATTAGTCATGGAAGCTAGCATGGTTAAAGAGATAACTGAGAATAAGATAAGGCAGATGATGGTGCATAATAGGTTGGGTCAAAAGATTGGATGCTTCAGTGAAGCCAAAAGAATTGCTGGAGAGAAGAAGCTAAAGTGAATACAAAAGAGCATGGAGGTGGTCAGAGGAGGGTGCTTATATATGACATTTTTGAGAGGCTAAGTACTGAACACATCAATAAAATGGAGGGTAAAATCATGGGAAAATGATAGGCATAAAGTTGGAAAGTGAATGAGCTAAGTACTAAGATATTTAACGACTAAGAGAAGAACTTTCAAAACTTTGGATGACAGCAAAATGGAGAACTAATAGGAAATCTAGTCTGAAATCAGGCACTCCAAAGGACTGTCTTTAAGAAAAGGGAGCAGAAAAGAGAAATGGGCTGAAATTGGTAATGAGAATTAAGGAAAAAAATTATTCCATCTCCAAGCCTACAGTAATGGAATGTGACAGAAAAACCAGGCACAAACTGATAATGCTGTGGGAAAAAGTTAGCTAAATTCTATGAACTTTAGTTTCTTTAACTATAGAATGTGGCTAATATTAACTGTCTAGAGTAGTTTTGAGGATAAAATGAGATACCATATAAAACACAAGAAGGTTGTCAGTATTATAGGACAAAAAACATAGTCATATCCCTATAACTCACATTTTAAAGTGCTACCCACATGTTAAATATAGCTCTTTTGGCTGTTTGTATTGATTTTTACTTTGTTCCATGTACTCTTAAGTAGACATTGAAGAGCCAGTGATAAGAAAATTCACCTCTCTAGGGTAGCCTTAAAAATCTCAAGTTGAGAGTTCATTTGAAAATGCTTCCAGGTTAATAGTTTAGCCAGGCATCTATCAAAAGCATATGCAAATTTTCATTAGGAAAAAAGACACCTTTAATCTAAGCTTCAAACTGCATTTTCATAAATAAAGATCCAAAAATTATGGACTCATGGAAAAAAAATTACAAAATGTACAAGAAGACAAGATCCCATGGTCAAATGGAAATTCTAGACAGCATAATCTCAAGATCTCAAGACTAGATATTGGAATTATTAGACACAGACTTTAAAATAACTGTACATAACATATGTAAAGCAATGGAATAAAATCTTGGAAAGAGTACAGAACAAGAAACTTTGACAGTAGCCAAGTTGATTTATGAAATAACCTGTGAGAAAGAATGGGAGGTCTGACATATAGAGAATTTCAAAGTTACTAACATATTTCTTAAACTGAGGGATAGAACACAAGTCTTCACTGTATCACTATTCTTTATATCTTTCATATTTTTATAAATGTTTGTAAATACATAGTATTTGATAAAACAATTAAAATAATTTTATGATCCTTCTAAGAAATACTGTATAGCCATTCGACAGCTGCCAACTTAATAGTATTTCAATTCCATCATTTATTGCTTATTTTTTAGCTGAAGTATTACTAAAAGAGATACTCCTCATCTATTATTTAGTTAGCCAGTGGTACAAGATATGTGCTTGTTTCTTTCCCCTTATTTAACGATTTTAAAGATAGTTTATCTATAAATTTAAATCAATTGCAATTATTATTCTTATTGAAGTATAAATTATCCCATCTTTGTCCAGTGGGAGCTTCTTCAAATTTGCTCCTTTTGACATAACCTTAGTATTTTAAACATTACCCTAGTAATCTTTGATAGCTTCATAACCAACTGGTATAACAAAGTGTTCTAGGCTTAGCTGGTACATATAATGCCCCAGATCTGCCATCAGATATTTTTCCAAGCATAGTATTTTGATGGTAAGAGATATTTCAAGACTACAACCTGCATACTTGGTGCTAAAGATTCTAATTATTCCTGAGTTGGTCACTGCTTCTAGACTTTTCGGTGCTAAAGCTATGAATACATTTATACTTATATGTATGTATGCATATGTATATACACACACACATACACATACTATTTGTGTATATATGTACATATATACACACATGTATGTACATACTACATATATGCATATAATATGTATCAGGATAAATACTCTTGATTTCATACTTCCATTTCAAATTTAGTACTACAGGATTTTAAAATTAATCATTTGTATTACATCTAAATATGTTTTCTTCCTCACCATGAATTAGAATCCTGGTTTTAAAGAACACAGGGGATTTTAGAAATGAAAAATTCCACAATTACTAATTTTTCCCACACATTACATATACTGAAGTTTTATAATAACAATATTAATATCACCACTTCCATTGATAATTCTCAAAAAATATTTTTGCATATATTATTCTCATACTCCCCGCCCCTCATTTTTGGGATAGGTGTACTATATCTAGATGGTCTGAAGATATTATAGTCTCTCCCTTTTAACTCTCATTTAAAACTAATTCTACAAATAACTATGTTTACAGTTCATCACTAGTTCTTATGTTAATGTCTCCCTAGTCATTTTGATTTTCTGAATGGCTGCCCTCTAATGGATTCCTCAGAAAAGGGAACAATTTTCCCTGAGTTTATACAGTTAGTCTGTCACCTTTATGTAAGAAAGTAAGTTGTGCTTGCTGTAAAATTTGTGGCTCACATTTTCATTTCTTGAGGATCTTACTATATTGCTCAATTTTCTTTTGATATAAATCACCGGTGTGGAAAAGTTTAATGACAATATAAGTTTTTCTTTTCAGTATAAGTTACTTGCTATATTTATTCTATACCCTTGCTGTGAATTTTTTTTCGGAGATTTCTGTTATGCATATATTGGCTTTTCTTTACCTATTAATAGCTCCCACTTCCTAATTTAATCCTTTTTTCCTTTTCCATTTATTTTTTTTTTAACATCTTTATTGGAGTATAATTGCTTTCCAATGGTGTGTTAGTTTCTGCTTTATAACTAAGTGAATCAGCTATACATATACATATATCCCCATAGCTCCTCCTTCTTGCATCTCCCTCCCACCTTCCCTATTCCACCCCTCTTCTTTCTGATTTTAATTTTTCTACTGTTACTTTCATTTCACATACATTATATTTCATATGCTATATTATATGTTACATAATTACATATATACTTATATTCCAAATTTATGTTCATTTGTTCTTGTGTTTAATTTAGTCTAGTTTTAGTTTCTAATAATATTTTCTTTTATATCTAATATTTTCTTAAATTCTGTCACTCATGTTCCAAGCTTTTCTAAGTCTTATTAATTTCTTTTATTTTATAACATTTTTATGTCTTTCAATTCGCTTAGAAATAAAATGTGAAATTGTTCATATTTCATTTGACTATATCTTTCTGATTTGCTTCATTCTCTGTAGATGTCATTCTGATCCATTCTTTTATATTATAAAAATGTATGGGGTTTGACATTATACTTTTCTGTCACCTATTCTAACATGAAATAATTACATTTTTCTTCTAGTTATTTCTACATCATTTACTCAGAACTTCTTCAGACCAGAGGGAAAAAATTAAACATTTTCTTTAAATAATTAAGAAAGAAATAACTATACTCTTCCTTTTCCATTCTAACTAGTCACTAGCTTTTCTGAAAACCAGGGAAGGAGAACAGGAGGTTCATCAGATTGAGGGTTTTCCACATAATTCTTGTCACCTCTGACACATTCCCCTTGTTGGCAGAATCTTTTATCTGCACTTTATTATCATCACATTAACGCTAATTTTATTCGGCTGCATGTTACAAGCCAGACGTTCCATCCCTACTATTTATGCCATTTCACTGGTTTAAGGATGTCGAAAGAGGCTTTTGACAAAAGCTGACATTTCCACTCCAGCAGGTTGTGCGTTAGGAGGATGGGAGGTAATAGAGTGATTAATTACGAAGTCAGCTCAGAGTGCCGTAACAAAGTACCATAGATTGAGTGGCTTAAATAACAGAAACTTCTCATAGTTCTGGAGGCTGGGAAGTCCAAAGATCAAGGTGCCAGGAAAGTAGGTTTCATTCTGAGACCTCTTTTTTTGGCTTGTAATTGGTTACCATCTTGCTGTGCTCACAAGACCTCTTCTTTGTATGTATGGGGAGAGAGAAATCTCTTTTTCCTCCTCTTCTTATAAGGCTACCAATTCTATCAGATTATAACTCACCTTTAGGACCTCATTTAACTCTGATTACCTCCAGAAAGCCCTATCTCCAAACACTGTCACACTGGGAGTTAGGGCTTTAACGTATGAAATTTATGGGGACACAGTTCAGTCCATAGCATTAGTACAATGAAATAAATTAATCTCTTAAATAAGACAATGAAAATATTCATCTGGATTTGGAACAGGGGAAAGATGAGTTTGAGAAAGGTGAAAGTGTGAGGCACTGTTTGGCCTAATAGGCTAACATTGGTCCTGAGGAAGACTAAGCTTACAGAGGCAGAATGTAATTGTAGACATTGAATTAGGGGAATATAGGATGTCATCAAAATGAGAGTCTCCAATTAGTTGTACTGAATACTGAATCTAATTTGTGTTATGGTTTTGAGCACTGAAATTCAAAGAAGTGAAGATCACACACCCAAAAAAATAGCAGAAACATTTAAGGTCAAGACCCAGTAGTACTATTTCTAATGCATTCTTTCTCCCTCTGTTGTCATTAAAAACTTCACAGTTTTTCTGAGGGTTTTTCCTAGAGGTATTTTGAAACTTTGGTTTCTGTAATGCTGTAACTAAATGAAACAGGCCTGCATAGGAATATTAACTTGCGAAAAATTTATTGAACGCAAATGAAAGAACATTGAAGTTATTTCTCCTCTGCAGGATGAACACTCTAGTTATAAAAATAACTCAGGATGTATTATTCTCAGGGATGTTTCATGAAATTGGCATCCATATCCACTGATGTTTTAAGAATTGTAAACCTGAAAAGTGGTTTTAAGAATTAGATGGACTCATAACACAGCAATTTTATTATAGCTTCTGGTTACTTCTGGATTTCCTTAATACATTCCATGGTAATATAGTACAGTTACTCCATAAATAGATGCTAATGTTTCGAAAAAGCCTTGAAGAGGGAGACTCTAATAACTATTCATTATTTCTAAGAAAACTTAAAGCTATGCAATATTTTTTCAATCATGGAAATTGATACCAAAATAATATCCACATAGCAAATGCCATGCCAGAACAGATTCCTTATATATACCAATATAAAGGCTGACTAGTGGCCAGTTAAGCGGCTGGGCATGAGAATTCCATTCAACAAGGATGATAAAACGACTTATGCTCTTGGGCATTTTAATGAGAGTCTTAGAGGGTTGGTAGCAGGTGTTAGAAACAGAAGAGGAAAGACGTAGAAGTCCAAAAATAACTAAAGTCACAATACGAGAAGACACGATACTATATACATAAGCAGAAACAATGAAAAACATATATATAACGTTATATATAAAGGAGAGAAAGAGAACACACGAGAGCAAGAATGAGGAGAGCACTAAAGGAAAGAGAAATTAGTTGACAGCGACAGAGGATAGCTGATCATTTTATCAGTCAGCCTCATCAAGATCATGCGACCATAACAAACAACCGAAATTTTCAATGCCTAAAAATAAATTGCTTATTTCTCCTTCACATTATGTACAACATAAGTCATAGGTTAGCTGTAGCTTTGTTCCATTTCTTCACTCTAGGATTCAGGTACACGCCACTCTCCTGGCCAAGAAAAAAGAGAGATAGCACTTATCTCCTCTAAAGAGAGAGGGTTTCTGTTTGGAAATAGCATTTGTCACCTTTTGCTCACATTTCATTGGCCAAACTAAATCATACAATCCAGCCTGATACAGGGATATGGGATAGGGAAATATATGTTCTTCATAGGAATAGACAGGAAGTAATTTGGAACCATAACATGATTGAGGACAGTTACCTTAATGGCAGTGCAATAGAATAGGAAGCAATGGATAGCTACTTGACAGTTCTTGGTTTTTAAAGAGGTTTGGCTTGGCGATTGTTGAGACTCCTGGGTGTCTGTCCAGTTCCTTTACATCACTCCCTGTTCCATTAGCACATACGAATGTTTTCAGGGTTTCGGGGTGGAGAAATGAATGGAATTTCCAGCAACTCTAGGAGGCTTTCTGGTCAGGGAGGCTGGGGGAGGTAAGCAGAGTCTGGGGCCACCTACATACGAGGTTAAGAAGCCCCAAGAAGCTCTGGCTTATGCAGCTGCCCTTTCAATCCTTTCAGGGAAATGAAGCAAGATTGATGTTTTAAATTTAACAAGAACACATACAACTTGATAAAATAAATATTGACTTTTAACAGAAAATATCCACCAAGATTTCACTTTACTTATAACTGCGTTTGGCTTTTCTTATGGCATTCAAAATCCTCATTTTTCTCCATATGGACACTTAAGTCATCCAATAGATGGGGTAGACTTATGAGCTGGCATTTTGCGTTCTGGAAAATTTAAACCTGTTAGAACTAGTTAACAAGTATAGAGTTGGTGTCTGTATGATGTGAAAATAATCTACCAGTACTTCTCAGATGCACATACATGCTTATTCAGAAACATTTATAATATCTTCTTTAAAACATCAGCAGTAATGCACTCAGTGCTATCCAGGTAGAAATGTGGAAAAATCAGTTTAACTATTTTTAAGTAAAAGGTAGTAAACTCTAAACAATTGTTGGTTTAACTATACCATGGAAAAATACCAAACATAACTTTTTAAAGAGTCCAGTTTGAGGGCTTCCCTGGTGGCGCAGTGGTTGAGAGTCCACCTGCCGATTCAGGGGACACGGGTTCGTGCCCCAGTCCGGGAAGATCCCACATGCCGCACAGCGGCTGGGCCCGTGAGCCATGGCCGCTGAGCCTGCGCGTCCGGGGCCTGTGCTCCGCAATGGGAGAGGCCGCAGCAGTGAGAGGCCCACGTACCGCAAAAAAAAAAAAAGAGTCCAATTTGAAAATTAATACATCTGTTACAATAACTTAGGTAAAAGAATCTTTCCCCATGCAACAACACCGTAATGAATTTTCCCCTTAAAACTGGTTCTTAAAGGAGTCTTTTTGGAAATTTAATTATTCCCTATTCACTAGGAAACAGGAGTTAATTGATTGCAAGTATATCTTTATGAAATCTAACAGGACATTTTTATGTTGCGTTAAAATCCCAGTTCATTTTTGAAGATTTTGGAATCCAATTTACTACCACTGCATCATCAGTAGTAAACACTGAATCTATCTTAAGAGATAAGTGCACATAAAACATAGAAGGTTAAACAGTGACACACACATACTCAGGAAATAACTCAGAAAATATATAATTCACTTATATGTTCTGTTTTACCTCTAATTATTCTACTCCTTGTTATATTTATTACCAGTAAACTTTGTTCAAAATTTAATTGAAAACTGAAAAGTTTAAGTGATTTTCTACACATCCAATGAAAAGTAAAAAGGCAACAGGAGAAAAAGCACAGGAAACCCTGAATTGTAAGATTAAGAGAAACTATTGGTTAGCATAGAGCAAGTTATGTATTGATTTAAGTCAAATAGGGAAAACATAGAATAGGGCCTCTAAAATTTCAATGTGCACACAAATATCCTGGGGATGTTTTAAAAATGCAGATACTGGTTCAGTAGTTCTGGGAAGGGGCTGAGATCCTTCATTTCTAACAAGCTTCCAGGTAATTCCAGTGGTGTGGCCCACAAGTAGCTGGGGGCTAGATGATGGTAGAACCTATGTCAGAATTACTCCAGAAAGACACAATAGAGTATAGAAGGCACTCTACACCACGTGCTTCCACTGGTTTTAGGCCAAATATCAGTGTATTTCTAATATGCTTATGAGAATACTTCAATAGGCCAACAATAACACGAGAGAGGGGTCTCAGTAAGGTCAGACGGCAGGCCTATGCACTGCTTGTCTTTGTTGTAATTTTATCTTTACTTCATTTCAAAGGTGTAACTGAATCCCACAGGAGTTCTACCTCTGACTGTAAGGGGAGGTTTTTAATTCTTTTATAATGTACTACTAGTGACCAAAAAGAATGTAGTTGGCGGGCTCTTCAGGGAAACACATTAAGCCTCTGATCTCTACCCCTGCTGACTGGAGGTGAAATAGGAAGCAGAGTCATAAGAAACATCCTAGAGGGATCCCATGAGATTAAACATGTTTAGCCAACGTGATTAATTCTTAGGAGAGTTTGATCGTCTCTAACCTGTGTAAAGTGAGTGCTATTTTGTCAGTTCAGAGAGTGGTTCAAAAAAGGCCTTTGGTTCGATGACAACCTAACACTTTTTAAAAGACCAAGAGCAACACCAAGTCTTTTTTTTTTTTTTAAACTACTTATGGAAACACGGCTTACCTCTTTCCAACAGTGATTTATAGCCTAATGGCAATGCTTCTGGACATTTTTCTCTCTCAGACTGAAGCTGGGTACTAGATGCTTTTACCATCTAAAAAAAATTTTAAAAGCCTTCTGTCAATGGCACACTTAACAGACTTGCCATTAGGCTCTCTTCTATTCACCTCTCTTCTGTGTCTGCTGACTAGGTAAGCTTTAATTGTGGCCCGTGTGCTAGCTTTCATGTTAATGATCATCAAATGCATTATTAACTCTTCCTTTGATAATACAGGTCATACAAAACTAAAGCTTAAAACATTTCTGTCCATTTATGAAAAAAATGTGACGAAAATGAAACTAATGGTAAAAAATAAACCTTTTAATTCATTGCACCAAACATGTAAGGGAAGAGAAGTTTACTCCCTTTAATGATTTATATTTATTTGCTGAAAATATAAAGTGTATTTTTTGTTCACAATAGAAGGGCTCAGTAACCAAATAGGCAGTGGAGAAAGAATCGACATTAACTTTTTTTTTTTTAAGTTTATGGCACCAAAGAAAATATTGAGAAGCAACAAGGCCACTTTCACCTTCGTGAGATATTATACAAAATTCTATAAATAGACACCTCATTACATTGGAAACAGAATATTTTGGCCAAAAAATGTATTTTATAGCCGTGTCTTCTATGCTTATTTGGAAACATGCATTTAATTTCAAGCATTTTATACAGCCAAAGATGTTTTCTTTAAATTTCAGTGTACTAAATTCACGATATAACTTCTGTTATGCTTAACTGATCATCCTTATTGTTGTAAAAGATCATTTACCATGGCAATTGATAAGCCAGGGCTTCAATTAGTTACTCCATATGAGCAATTTCAGTGTCACTAGATTGCTTGCGGAATATGAACATTGGAGTTCGTTATGACAGATATAATGTGTTTTATTAAATAATGTATAGTGCAGATCACAGCACAGATACCTTTTTCTTTTCTTTTCTTTATTATTTTTTTTGAGATATACACCGTATTCGGGAGAAAACGTTTCCCACTCTACCCTCTCTTCTCTCCTCTATTCCACAGTAACTGGCCTCACACTCTCCCAATCTGTGGCATCCCAGAATCTGCCTGACCATGGGCCACAAGTCGAGTGGAAAACATTGATGCTGTGCACTGTAATGGGTTCTTTCCTGCATGAAACACATCATCTATATAAACTCCCCATCTGCACAGAAATGCCCTCATTACTAAAGTTGCATGTCTGCAAGAAAGGAGTCAAGTGAATTTTGTACTCTCTGATCTACGGAGTGTAAAAGAAGGCTTTCGTCTTCCTTGCACTCTGGTACAATTTTATCTGCAGTGCATGCCAGTTAAGGGTGGAGGGAAGAGCACATGCTTAGAAGAGAGCACTCCAACCTACATACCCTATTATGGGTATAAAATGGACCACAGATAGTTTATTTTAAGTAAATAATTGTGAATTGACTGCCTGTGGGCATGGTTTTTCATCCTTGACTTAGCAGGTGAATTTAAGAAGCTTATGACATTGAGAGTAGCCTTTTACTAACTAGAAAAAAGAAACAGACCCGGTGATAAAAACGTGAATTAACCTTTTCTAATAGTGAATATCCACACTGGCTCTCTTTGAGGAATCAGTTGTAACCTTAAATTGGGTGGAATCCAAGAGGAAATTGTATTTTTTGTAGAAGTCATAAAGAAAACTTCCAAAGATTGGTTTTTATGAATGGGACAAAAAAGATGTCTAATTGGATTTGTTTTTCTGAATATATTTCTTGTTTTGGATCCAGGAGTTCATCAGGTAGTTCCTGTGATCATTGGCAGGTGTGTAGCAAGTCCAAGGTCAGGTAATTCGGCTCATTGTTTCCCCCACTGAGAATAATCCCTTAAACTTTGATGGTGGTAAACAGGGAGTGCATTTCCTACTACCTTTGTAAGGAAGGTTTCTACAAAATTAGCTACTGTGCTATAATTTCCCCCAAGTTGACCCAATTTTCAGCCAATTTTCCAACCACTTTAAATAATGCAGGAGGATTATTTTGTCTATAATATTATAAACAGGCTATCAATCAATTGCAAGGTATTAGTAGTGCAACTCTTTTAAAAAGAGAAATGAATGCAAACTGACACAGAGAGGAAAGTTTCAAACAAACAAATTTAGGCCACTCACCGCCACCCTCAGATAAAAGTCAAACCTGCCAGGCTTGTTTAACCTTTTCTTACCTTCTTTTTCATTTGTGTCACCTGTGTTTTGAAACTATGGTAAGGAACAAAATGGAACGAACTGTGCTAACGCGTTATTTTATCTATAAGTGAAAGATTTCTTTACCAGAAATAGAAATAACACATCTTTTTACTATGCTTATCATTGCTTAAATCTGTCTTATTTCTGCTTCAAAAAATTTCTGATATATTGCTTTTATGTGAAGTTTTCCTAATATACTTAACAGAATATGTTCTGAGAACCTAAGCTAACATTCATTGGTTTAAAAAATTTTAGGCATAGATCTGTTTAGCTGCATGTTGCTATATTAAATTATTTTTTATGGTGCTAGAGATCTTTCTGAATAACTGATGATAAACTAATTCTAAAAGAGAAAAAATTGAAAGGAGAGAAATTTTAAAGAAAATTCCAGTGAAATTCTCTGAATTAAAAAAAAAAATAAAGGTAGGACACTAAATTATCACCTAATATCTTTATGTTAAGATTTTTAAGAAACATTTTTTTTGAATTTTAGGTGAGATTTAATTTAAAAGTTTATTAACTTAGATCTTAAGAAAGAAATAAAAGTCCTTTTTGATGGGTAATTTTATTTTTTTTTATTTTTATTTTTTTTGGCTGTACGCGGGCCTCTCACTGTTGTGGCCTCTCCCGCTGCGGAGCACAGGTTCCGGACGCGCAGGCTCAGCGGCCATGGCTCACGGGCCCAGTCGCTCCGCGGCATGTGGGATCCTCCTGGCCCGGGGCACCAACCCGTGTCCCCTGCATCGGCAGGCGGACTCCCAACCATTGCGCCACCAGGGAAGCCCTTGATGGGTAATTTTAAATTCCAAGATTGAAGCTGCCCATCTTTGTTTCCTGTCTTCAAGATGGAACTCAACACTTTGATACTGACTGCTAAAACAGATATTTCATAGTAAAAAGGACATTTCTTTCACTTTCTGAAAATTCAAAGTAATCTGCTAAGAGGTATCACAATAAGTATAGCATTAATAGGATCAACTTCCTTAGAAGAGAAAATCTATGTACACTGTAGGAAATTACATCCTGAAACTGCCAAATTTCTAGAGTATTCACTCGTCTGTTTAACTAGTGTTTCTATCTTGCTTGCATCTTAGGTTTTATGGAGATGCATTAAATACTGTTGGGATAAAATATAAGTAAATGTTCTCTTTCATTCTACTTGCCAGGTTAGATTATTAGTCCTTATATCCAAAGATGTGAAATTTCCTTTGATACATAACATGTCAAACAGGAAGGCAATTTTCTTGCGTGGAAAAGAACAAAGAAAACTAACAACGCCATTGTCTAACCTTGGAAGAGTATTTTCAAAATAGGTTTCAGTTTTACAGTTTTGATTCCAGAAGTGAGAAGGCAGAGTGAACAAGCAGTAGGAAGTAGTATAACTTATCTAGTATAGCTTATCTTTGTCATTTGAGGAACTATCAGTTGAGAAACATTCTACTATACAATTAAAGGGTTAGGAAGCTGAGTTATAGATTATAGAATATTGTGCTCATTTTCTGAAGAATGTCCTGGGTTTTGATTGTAGAGAGAAAATGAAAGAACAATTTTATCTCAAAGAAGAATATTAAAAATGCACAGGAAATTTGTATAAAACTTGTATAAAACAGTCTGTAAAATATTACCTCAGAACACCAAGTCACATCAATGAAGAAATCTACTATGTTTCTGCCAGGAAGCATGTATATTGTAAATATGCCAGTTCTTCCCAAATTGAACATACAACTTTCCTAGAGAACTCTTTGACAATACAAATCAAATTTCTTAAGAACATGCTTATCCGCTTTTAGAAATTTATCTTAAAGATAGAGTGTGATTCAAATAAGCATTTCTATGATACAGGAAAATCACTTTCACAATCAATAGTAGCAGACTGATTATATAAACTTGGGCATACAAAACTTTAACATGTAGCCTTCAAAAATCATGCTGGGAAAAATAAAGCTTTGTAAAACTTTCAGCATGAACTTTACATGATAACAGTAAGTTACAGTACACTATAAAGCATGATCCCAACATAAATAATCTAAACACTCAATAAAATAATTACATACAGACATATATATATAGAAAAAGACTGAAAAGATATGGGCCAACATTTTATAGTGGTTACCAACACGTAGTAGAATTATGGACAATTCCTATTTAACAAAAAATTATTTCCCATGGCTCCCAAATATTTTTTTCATTGGTTTAGTTTATAAATAATGAAATATTTCATACACAGAAATGTACAGAAAACAATACAAATGGCACACACTCAAATTTAGCATATGTCAATTTTTTGAGTTATGGAATTAGAAATAATAAACTGTATATAGGAGGCAGTAATAAGGAGATATGATGAAATAGAGCAGAGAGATGAGTGCCCATGGCAGATATAAGGCTTGGTCCTGGCCAACTAGAAGGAGGGGTGGAAATCCAGGTTGTGAGTAAAATGCACCCTCAAAGCAATAAGGAGCCATTGATGGTGACTGATGAAAGAAGGGAAGTGGAGAAAATGAGGGTTGTAGAAGATTTTTCTGGTATATATACTCAACTAGGAAAAGAAACAGAAACCTTTGCTCCAGGGATTATTTCTTCTTTTGTCTTGTTAACCTCAAGATTTGGTCATCTCCCCTTGGTTTCAAGATACATTTGTAGCTATCTCCCTTCTAGAACTTGTCCTTCCTGGGCTTTCCTGCCAAATCCTCTCTTCTGTGTTTATGCTATTTTCCAAAGTTGGATTCTTGCCACATTGATATTCTTGCTATGTATTTTCTGCATCAAATATGTAATGTATTCAAAGATGTTTCTATCAATGTGAAGTCATCTCACTCTTAAACCCCAGTCTCAAATAGCCGTGACGCCTTTGGATGAAATCACTTCCACCTTTACACCACAGCCAAATACATCCATCATTTTTCACCACACACTGGATTCCCTTTCCTGGCTTGCCTATTTCCAGTACATCTGCAACCATTTCTCAAGTCTCAGTCTGGGGAAGGACCTTCTTCCAAACTCACTCATCTGACTGTTGACAGTCCTCAAAATATCTACTGACACACTCACACGCATGGTTGTTGGCAGGTGTATTAGTTTGTTAGGTATAAAAGACTGGGTGGCTTAAACAAAAGATTTTACTTTCTTACAGTTCTGGAGGCTAAAAGTCTGAGAACAGGGTGTTGGCAGGGCTGGTTCCTTCTGAGGAAAGGCTCTGTTCCAGGCCTCTCCCCTTGGTTTGTAGGTGGCTATCTTATACTTTTGTCTTCACATCCTTTTCCCTCTGTAGCTGTGTTCAAATTTCCTCTTTTTATGAGGACTTGGTTCACATTGTATCCGAGCCCATGCTAATGACCTCACTTAATTACCTCTGACAAACCTTGCCTCCAAATACTTTCACATTCTGAGGTTTTGGGAGTTACAGTGCTAAAACATATGAATTTGGGGAGGGGACATGATTCAGCCCATAAAGCAGGACTCAAGTCCTCACTGGCTGCTGCCCACACATATCAGACCCTTGTCCTCAGGGCCTGTCCATGGGCAACTTGCAACTAGGCAGTTGGCTTTCCTCGTAGTGAGCAAGCTAAAAATTGAGAGAGAATAAGTAAAACAGAAGGCAGAGTGTTTCTGCAACTGGATCTTGGAAATGTGACACCCTATCGCTTTTGCCATATTCTATTCTTAAGAAGCAGTGTCTAACCCCAATTGTTTGTAATTCTCTGTAGAATTGGGAGCAATTGTCACCTCTTGTCTCAACTTTGACTCCTATTGACTAATTCTGTGACAACAGAAAATGTCACATCTGATATCCTGTTCCATTTAGGTTTAAGTTTTTTGGCTTTTTTTTAAAATTGAAGACGGTTTTTCGAGGGAAAAAAGTGCCCCATTTTTATTCTTTCTGAGATCTGTGACAATCAAGAATATCTACTTCATATGTTGGCTAAACAAAAGCCTCCTTTTCAAATGGCAGTTTTCCTCGTCACCAAGAGATATCCGCGCTCTGGGTGGTAACTACCTACTTATTCTTGTCTGGCATGCACGCCAAAGCTTCATCATCCAGTGCATGTTGTACATCTTAACTAGAAAGAAAACTAATCAATTCTCTACAGAAGTGTGCATTCTAATTCTGTGACACCGAGAAGTCTGTAAGTGCATTTTCTTGTAACAGTATGAGATGGCAGGGTGAGGGTCAGGAAAATGAGGCAACAGAAAGTCATGCCACACTCCTGAACCTGTCCTGTGACAAAGCTAATGTGACAACTTTATAGTTTCTGACACTACAATTGCTTTCAATCCAATATGCTGCCCCCCAAAATGGAAAAGTATAATATTAAGGCTATTGGATGATTCTAATGTTTTATGCAACAAGACTTCAATTTGTTGAAAGCAAATGAACAAAAACCCTCAGTCCCTTTGCACATGATGTTTTCTCCGCCAAGAATGCTCACACCACTGCCACTTCACTGAGCTAACAGCTAATTATCTCTCAGGTCCTACGATCGTGCTTTGGAAACATGCATCTGACCATTTTGTATATTCACCAACAAATATGTTTTATCATACTGAATTGTAGTCTTACGTTCAGTTACCCATTTTCCCCATTAAACTATGAACTTCTGGGAGGCAGAAATCATGTCTCTCAGTGATCACTGTATCCCTGGCACCTAGTTCACTGCTTGGCACATGATAGGACCTCAAACTACTGCAACAAATGAGTAGACAATATTTTTTTGCTCTCAAACTTGGGTGAAAAGTAGTCTATATTTTTGGCATATCATTAAAAAAGAAAACATCTCCTGAAGAAACATTAATTGTGTGTCCTGTAGTCCTCCCACCCAGAACTATTTATCTTATTTCTCTAACTTATAAGGTTTTATCTAGTGGTTGGTGTTAGGGCTTGACTCTGTAAGCATCAAGAAGATATTGTAAGTAGAGAGAGCAAGGGATTCTTTTATATAAGAGTCTGTTAGTAAAAGCAAAGATTTATACTAAATCCGAAGTCCAGAAATATGATTAAAATTGGGAACACAGGACAAAAAGTTTGAAGTTGGGTAAGATTTGTAGCAATAAGAGGTTAGGTATAAGCAAGCACTGCCCAGTGTGATTACAGTTTATAGCACTGAGGGATCAGCAGTAGCCCACACTGATAATTTAAATGACTTTGGTTGTTTGAGAAGTAGGTTAAAGTGATGTTTAAGAGGAATTAGATTAAGGTCAAATGTGCAGGAAGAGAGCTTCAAATGTATAAATGTTAAAAGTCTGTCCAGGGCTTCCCTGGTGGCGCAGTGGTTGAGAGTCCGCCTGCCAATGCAGGGGACACGGGTTCGTGCCCCGGTGCGGGAAGATCCCACATGCCGCGGAGCGGCTGGGCCCGTGAGCCATGGCCGCTGAGCCTGCGCGCCCGGAGCCTGTGCTCCGCAGCGGGAGAGGCCACAGCAGTGGGAGGCCCACGTACCGGAAAAAAAAAAAAAAAGATCTGTCCAAAAGAAGATGATGCTAGTAAAGAAGATGTGATTTAAGATATGAGCTGTATGGAAACATTATATAATGGATCACTGGCATGGAAGAGAAAAAATGCCAGCTACTTTGTAAGACTATTATGGTATTCAGACTGAGATAGAAGGGCAGTTCACCAAAGCTATCATTGACTCTGAGGGTGTTTTGCTGAATCATGCATGGTGTCAGAAGAACAGAAAATTTTCTGGAAAAATGAATACATTACATTCACCACACATGTTAAACTAGATGGAAATGAAGCTGAACAGTGAACAAAATGTAAACAGTTCTTGATTTATTTAGTGACTACAGGGGCTGACAAAAAGAAAGAAAAGCTGAAAATCCTGTTATGCTACGTATGGATATTATATTTACATCTAAGAAAAATCGAAACCATTTTAGCTATTGTAATCCAGATGTTTTACGAAAACTGCAGTCTCTAGTAAAACCATCACTCATGAGAAATTACACCTTTTCTTTTTACTGTGAGCCTGGAGATATACAGGTTAGCCTTGCCTTCCAGATTATCTTATAATATAAAAACTGAACATAGCAATGCATTTGGGACTTACATTGAGATCATAAGAATATACTGCTCATAAGAATATACTGAAATAAATGTACTATTTAAAAAATCTTTCTTGTATATCATGGGAGATAAAGTTAAAAGATGCTTTATATGAATTGTATTTTATATTCCATTTTACTGAAGTTTTAAAATCCAATTACTAATAATATGGTATGTGCACTTGAAGAATTAAACCACAGCAGTGAATTTTTAAAAAGAGACACTTGAGAATCAGAATTGTCTTTGTAGTAACTGTATCAAACCCATAACTTAAAAATTGTGTGCCGTTGGCTCAGTTTTTAATAGAAAGACAATACACTCCTAACACTTTAGCTACTAATTAGCATCTCTTCACAGGCTCAAGTCGAATTTTCAATGAATAACATAAATGAACTTGCATTCTTCCCCTCTATGCATAGAATTCTTTACAGTGAAAACAAGGGAAAAAAATGTCACTGCCCTATGTATGTGCCCATCTCTGGAGTCAATTCATTTAATGAGTACTTACTACGTACTAGGCTGGGTTAAGAACTCATAAATGTTAGTTGGCCTTTGTAAAACCCTAGTAATAGGTCATTCCAAACTTTAGCTGAGGAAACCAGATTCTGAGAGATTAATTAATGGGTCCAAGACCACACAGCTAATAAATTTTAGAGCTGAGATTTGAATCTGGATCTGCCTTGATACTTGCTATCCTATTACTATTCTATTTTCCGTCTTTGCTTTACTATATGGATTAACTTCTAGCTTTCAAAGAAGAGTTCAGAAAAAAAATAAAGAAAAATCAATTAAAAGTTTAGAAATAGAGTTTTTAAGAGAGATTGAGAAAAGTTGGAATAATTTAGCAAAACAAATAGGACTAAAAAGTCTTTTAATATGATAATTTTTGCGCTAAGTTTCTTCTACTACTAGTTTTCAAATACTTGGAAATAGAATTTGGTAGGTTAAATAAAAGAACATTTTAGTAAACATTTCTACTGTTTCCAATATCCTATTCTCTTCCCATTATGGAAGGAAAATTGCACTCCCATGCCTTTTAGAGTTAGGCTTGCCATGTGACTGTGTTAGCCAATGAAATGTGAGTGGGAGAGGAATGTGTTGGTTATGTCTATGGACACAAGCAACTATCTTGGCTCAGTTCTGCAGCCAACTCTTTCCTGCCATCACTGTCAAGAGAGTTCATTTGACAAGCTTTATTGTATTAAGCCAGTGACATTTTTGCATTTTGTTACTGTACTTTAGCAAAACCTTACCCTTTTCTGACCTGTAAGGACCCTGTTTCTTACTCCTAAACTGACTATGCCATTCCTATATGACCCCATTTCAGGGAAAATAGGAATTCCCTCTAAAACACACATAGCTTTTCAACATATAAATCATATCTGAAATTCTACCAAAACAGACAATATGAGTTATTAATCATTTTTGTCTTTAAAATGCAAATACTTTTGGAAGAATGATACATAAAAATTTATCAATTACCAACATTTTAATGTACATCAAATAGTTCTAGCTAACAGTAATTCCATGTAAATATTAGGCATGCATGTGGTGTGTCTGGGCAATTCCTGGTCAGAATGAGGACAGGAAGAATGTACAAAATGGTTTATATTAAAAGAATCTAGAAGAATGATAAAAAAGAGGAGTGTTGAAAACCATAAAAAGTTAATTTCAGTGCAGGGCCCCAAATGAGATTGTACTAAAGATTCTATTGTTTAAAAACTTATACTTCAAACTGCATGAGAGATATGAGGTAGAAATTGGTTACTTTTTTCATTTAAAAAATGACATTTACGTGGTTTTATTTAATACAGAAAAGTTTAAAATGAAAATGTGCATTAATGTCCCAGCTCAGACAACCGCTTTTGACAGGAAAAAGGGATACATACACATGCACAGAATGCTCAAATAGTTAATAAAAACACAAAATTAGAGTCTGATCTCCTTCATCCCAGCCCTCTGTCTTTTTCACCAAAGTTAACTGCTATTACCAATTCTCATATATCTTTCTGAAAAATTATTGTCATATAACAACATCTAACTCCATGTCTATCTTCATTTAGATTTTTATTTATTCAATCCTAGGTATACATATATATTCTTTGTACTTATAGAAAAGGCATCACATCATACAAATATAATACCTTGATTATTTTTCTCATAATAATAACTATGGAAAGCTTTTCATAGCAGCACATATCGCACCTTTATAAAGTCACCAAGCATTTAATTCAACCAGTCAGTGCTCTACTGGAGGACACTGGAGTTTTTAGTTTTGCAATATATAAAATATTATATAATAATAGATATCCTTTTTCATATACCTTGTCATTAATTTGAAAATACATCTTTGAGGTAAATTCCTGGACCTGGAGTTGCTGAATTTAGGAATTTCTGCATTTTTCATAAGTTGGATAGATATTGCCCAAAAATGTTGCATCAATTTACTCTTCCACCAAAGAATATGTGTATGTCTATTTCTCCATCCCTTACTTAACCTGAACTAGGTCTTGCCAACTTTCAGGTTTTTTTTTTTTTTTTTTTTTTTGCGGTACGCGGGCCTCTCACCATTGTGGCCTCTCCTGTTGCAGAGCACAGGCTCCGGACGCGCAGGCTCAGCAGCCATGGCTCACAGGCCCAGCTGCTCCGCGGCATGTGGGATCTTCCCGGACCGGGGCACGAACCCGTGTCCCCTGCATAGGCAGGCGGACTCACAACCACTGCGCCACCAGGGAAGCCCCAACTTTCAGTTTTAATGAGGTATATATAATTGACAAGTAAAATTGTAAGTTATTTTAAGTGAATAATTTCACTGATGTTAAAATTTTTCAATTCTGGTATATAAAAATTAATATCTTTCACTGATTTGCTGTCCTTAAACTATGAATGAGATTGAGTATTTCTTCATGCTTTCATTTTAAATTTTTATCAACAATTTGTTAATAATTTGTAGTCATTTATTTAAAGTAATTAATGTAAGTGGAGAAGGTTTATTTAGCTTATCAAAAAATAAATGATCTTGTATCTAAATCCATTTTGTTCTGTGCTATATTTTTACATTTATCTTGTTGATTTATGAGAAGACAGGAGGGAGAAGAAAGAAATGTAGAAACTGAATGAGCAGGAAGTAAGATAAAGATGATACATACAAATGCAATAGAAATAAAAACAAACAAGGAAGAGAAGAAAGCAGTGATAAGGGAGGAAATAGAAAACCATGATGATAATACTTTATTGCTGCATTTGTCCACAGCCTAATAGAGTTGGAAACAAAAATAGGAGATTTAGTACAAAGGAGAACACTTCTGACTTCTTTATGTATTGTGAACTCAAAATTTCTGCCAAAAAGAAAGGAAATAACTATCATCTTCTCTTTGGTTAGACTAGGACTAGCAGTGAATCTAATATATTACCTCTACGCTTCTGAAAATTATATAAAGATTTTGTTTTTTTCTTCTGATATTAAGATTGTTCTTAGAACAGTCTCTCAGTTTTGGTTTTAGACATAATTTGAAGTAATGGTTCTATATTATACATACCCCAAGGAATTTTGCTTGCCGCTGTATAAACAAATGATGATGTAGTCTTAGTTCACTAACTCAGAGTAGAAAATATAACTTTATTTTCTGGTAACACTTAAATTTTAGTATGATTTCTCACTCCACCTCTCACTGGATTGAGGATTCTCAGTCAAGACATTTTAGAATTACTACCCTTGACCATTTATTCATCTTTAATTCCTGAGATTTCAGGTTAAGAGGTGGGCTAGGTAGCACAAAACTTGGGTGAGCACACCTAGTTTATCTTAGTATCTGTGCTCACTGGCAACCAATGGAACTCACAAAGTATAAGCTGAGTGGGCCTTATTTTTGGCCTTAAGCCTTCTTGGAATCTATTCCTTTTCTGTCCTACACTTCTGTTCCTCTCAAGTGTAACAAAAGAGGGCAGAAATGGCTGTACTACTCACTTGCTACCCTGAAGTACACAAGAATAGACCCACCGATCCTGGGCAATGCCAGGGTATGGAGTAATTCTGAGAGGCTGTCTGAAGCCCCTTTGGCTTAGAAGTATCATGTAGTAATTTCTGGGCTCACACCTTAGTATATAAGCTTGGTAAATAAATTGAATCACTAAGTTTAGAATTTAAGCTCTTTTCTCCACCCTCACTAGCCCTCAATCTGCTTCCCCTTACAGTCAAGAATAGGGTAGGAATAAGAAGTAGAGTTTGTGGCAGGGAAACTTTGCCAAGATTCTTTATGATATCTGAAATCTATTGCTCATAGCTTGAATGCTTATTATTTGTCTGTAGCCTAGGTTATGAAATTCAAAACCCAAGAATGGATTTCTATTCTTGTTTCCTCTTTCTTTTACAGTGCTTATCCCTTCCCTGAAGCCTGGTGCAGAATGCTTACCTGATTGCATGTGAAAATAGTCATGAATAAAAATAAAGTAGTATGAAGGAGTATGAATAAAATACTCAAGTAATTTTCAAAATTTTAAATTTTTTAAATTACTGTTGCCATTAGAGGTTTTGTAACCATGCCCTTAATCAGATAACTAGTTGCTTAACTAGTATCTCAATCTCATCTCTTATTACCCTCAAAATTATTAGAGGATTGCATTAGATTGCTCTAGAAAATCTACTATTCTTGAAATGTACAGCATCTAAGTCCTCTCCACTCCCTTCCTTGTGCCACCACCTCTCACGAGAACAGGTAACACTCAGAAACACTGAAAAGTGTTTGGTGCACTGAAAGATGATAGGGGTGACTTCTTGTTCTTTCCTTTAATTTTGGTGTATTTCCTCCCTAAGTGTTTATAATTCCTTACAGTGTTTTATTTCAATTTGAAACAATCTTGATTGTCAACAAATCTTATAAAGAAGCTACTAAATTTCACAGGTACTTATTATAAACATTTTTCCACCAGCTTTGCAGTTATTACAAAATGCCAATCAGCCTGTTCAAAAAAAAAAAAAAACAGAAACAAAGAAAAAAGCAGAAGAAGAAACAAAAACTTCCACAAGTAAATTTAGCTCACCAGGCTGAGCCTTAGAAGAAGACAGGAAATGAAGAAACCACTTTTCACCATGGGTATTCCATTTTCACTGAGAAAAAAACTTGATTCAGACATGCTGACAGGCTAAAAGCAGCCTTGGCCAGGGCAGAGGAGAAACTTAGTGCCTTAGTAATCAAAGCGGAGAACTTCTAAAATAAGAAGTCTAGTAAATGTTTCATCTAGGGAAGGCACAAAGCCTGGTGGCACTAAGGTTGAAGCAATTACTGAAATGTCAGGGCTGCACAGCAAAGGGAAGCTACAAAGATTCTTATGGAGGGTGACAGGCTTTTTTTGTTTTTTTTTAAACATTCACTTTTCAACTGTTTTCAGTAAATATGTGCTTTAGAGGTAGTTAGTTCAGAAATCTTTGGGATAGAGAGCATCAGGAATGAAAGGCGTGAGCAACTGAGAAACTGAAGAAGCATCTTTTAGAGGTTAATGCTTTGCTGGCATTGACATTTTAGAGCCACAGAAAGTCATTTAATAGCTGCAGTGAAGCACTGAGGATGTTTTGCCCTTGGAGAAAACTAGCAGACTGCCAAGGGGAGGATAAAGCGGGGGTGTGTGGGGGACTTAAAGTGTTGGTGTTCTTTGGCCTTATGGCGCATATTTCATGGGAAATTTTTGGAGCTTTTAAAAATTGACTTAGAGTAGGATCACCAGTCTTGTACAGATGTTTACAAAAAATGCATACAACCAGCGGTGACAAGTAAAACACAAACAACTCTCCATCTTTCTGCACTTTGATTTTTAAAAATATCTGGATACAAACTTTAAAAGTATTTTATTCTCAACCACTTTCTTAGATGAAAGCACACTTCAAAGGAAATAGTAGATTTCATAATTCGTGTTTTGCTTCTTTTCCATAATATTCACACCTATGTAAAAGTTCCGTATTAAATACAAAAGTGCTTGAACAGGCAGGATTGATTTTCCTTATTTTAATAATAGCACCTGTAATAAAATTTTTCTTCTCTTGTTTCCTATTCAATCACCTGTATTTTCAGTTAGGAGGTCATCACCTCATTTGAAGGATGATTTCATAATTTATTATGAACAAATTTTCCAATGAATAATATTAGGGTTTTACAAAAGGTACAAGCAAACAGTGGAATAAAAAAGAAAAAAATCCAAGAAATCTTAGAGATGTATATTTAGTATGGACAATTTCTGGCAATTGTACAGGACTTAGTTATTCAGTATTATTCAGTGCACTGCATGGTGTTTGAGGAAGGCTCTAGAAAGATGATACAATTCTTGGTCTTAGATAAATGTACTTTTGAATATTTTTAAGACAGCATAAAATTAAATATAAGTAGTGTGATACGAGCTTAGTACATGATGAAGAAAAAAGATGTTAGACATACTGTGTTTTTTTTTTAACGTTTTTATTGGAGTATAATTGCTTTACAATGGTGTGTTAGTTTCTGCTTTATAACGAAGTGAATCAGTTATACATATACATATACCCCCATATCTCCTCTCTCTTGCATCTCCCTCCCTCCCACTCTCCCCATCCCACCCTTCTAGCTGGTCACAAAGCACCAAGCTGATCTCCCTGTGCTATGTCGCTGCTTCCCACTAGCTATCTATTTTACATTTGGTAGTGTATATATGTCCATATATACACTACCACTCTCTCACTTTGTCCCAGCTTACCCTTCCCCTTCCCCGTGTCCTCAAGTCCATTCTCTAGTAGGTCTGCGTCTTTATTCCCGTCTTGCCCCTAGGCTCTTCATGACCATTTTTTTTTTAAGATTCCATATATATGTGTTAGCATACAGTATTTGTTTTTCTCTTTCTGACGTACTTCACTCTGTATTACAGACTCTAGGTCCATCCACCTTAGTGTTCTTAATCTTGGAAATAATATATTTTGGTCCAGGGTAGGTTCATGTTTGGGGAAAGAATGAAGAAAGTTTACAGGGAAGAGGTGAGGTATTGTTAGTAATTGAATAGTTTGTATGATAATATGAGAGCTTTTCATTTAATAACTGGGAACTTTACCTTTAATAGAAATCTAAAAAGTGAGCAGACTATATCAAAATATTAATGAGGCAGTGTGGAGCTACTATGCACCCTCTCTATGGGTTTTAACAATACATTGAAAAACTAAATTTCAAATTTGCCATAGTAAATAAATCAATACTTATTCAATTATGTTATGTTCTGTGTCAATATTTGACTTTATTTTGTTTCTGTCAATGTATTGTATCCAAATTAATGTCCTAATAAGTTTTAAAAAGGTGAAAGCATCATGACCTATTTTTAAAACTCTGCATGACATTATTTTAGTAATACATTCAGTGTCCTAATGAGCAGAGAAACTTTCCTCCTCTGTCTCTACCTCTCCCCATCCTCTTGTATTTACTTCTTTTAAAATATCGCATTATTTCTTATTTGACCCATTAAGCCAATTACCTTTTTGTAAAAATTCTTTGCATTAATTAATTCCATTTCTGTAAAAAATGACTCACGATTCAGATGTTTTCTACTTTCAGAAAATATGCTTGCACATTTGCAGAATTTGATCAGAAGTAAGTACCGGAAATTATTTTTGTTCTTCAGTAAGTTTTAACATGGGTAAGTTTACAAAAAGAGGAATTTTTCTTTCAAAGGGATCAGGAAAAATGAATATTTGGATTTTATACCTTTATAAATAGTTTGCTGAATCAAGTAAACTCTGCATTACCTGCAAAGCACTTACAGCTTCCTTTATGTAAGATATAATTAAATGTGTAACTTATCTTCTATTTTTCCTGATAATTGCAGTGATATCATCTATTAAATAATATTTTTTGATTATAAAATTAATTTATACAAGGGGATATGGGGATGTATACATATAGCTGATTCACTTTGTTATATAGCAGAAACTAACACAACATTGTAAAGCAATTATACTCCAATAAAGCTGTTAAAAAATGATAAAAAGGGGCTCCCCTGGTGGCGCAGTGGTTGAGAGTCCGCCTGCCGATGCAGGGGACACGGGTTCGTGCCCCGGTCCGGGAAGATCCCACATGCCGTGAAGCGGCTGGGCCCGTGAGCCATGGCCGCTGAGCCTGCACGTCCAGAGCCTGTGCTCCGCAACGGGAGAGGCCACAAGAGTGAGAGCGTACCGCAAAAAAAAAAAAGATAAAAAAATTAATTTATACAAAACAGAGGAAATTTGGAAAAAGAAAAAAAATTAAAAGGGAGAAAAAAAAGAAACATCACCTATAAGCCCATACTTCAGTGATGTACACTAAACAAGTTTTGCCATATTTCAGAATTTTTTAATTGATTTTTCTCAAGATAACATTTATCATGATTTATTTATACATATTTATGATTTATTAGATATAATTACCTTCCCCATTATTAAAATTATATGTGTAATTTGAATATTATAAATATATGTTAGTCTATATACTTTAACATAAGAGTCAACATTATGTATTTCGACTACCTTTCCAGAGAGGTTCATTAAAAATTAAATTCTAGGGCTTCTCTGGTGATGCAGTGGTTAAGAATCCGCCTGCCAATGCAGGGTACATGGGTTCGAGCCCTGGTCCGGGAAGATCCCACATGCTGCAGAGCAGCTAAGCCTGTCTGCCACAACTACTGAGCCTGCACTCTAGAGCCCATGAGCCACAACTACTGAAGCCTGTGTGCCTAGAGTCCGTGCTCTGCAACAAGGGAAGCCACCATGTTGAGAAGCCTGTGCACCACACTGAAGCGTAGCCCCCACTTGCCGCAACTAGAGAAAGCCCGCGTGCAGCAACGAAGACCCAACGCAGCCAAAAATAAATAAATTTATTAAAAACAATTAAATTCTATCCCACCAGCAATATAATTATAAATTAATCATCAATTTATTATTTATTTATTAATCATCAATTATATTAATATCAATAATTAGAATGAATGAATGAATGAATGCATGCACATTTGGTGTTCCTGGCTCTGGGTGTTCTAAAAATATAAAAGGAAAATAGAAATAAAGTCTAGGGCACTGGGGCATGTATTTTAAATTTTTTTTGAGGAAAGCCCACCTGTGGTCCCTAAAGAGATGAAACACTGGCCTGATAAATTTCACAAAGCATTGTGAAAACACTGGTCTAGAATGGAAGTCCCAGTCAATGGTGAGTTCTAAAACGGTATGCCTGGGAAGCAGAAAAGGTTGTTGAAATACAGAGCAAATGTTCTTCTTAGTTAAAAAATATATGTACCCAACATGTACTGAAATAAAAAGAAGGTATTTGAAGCATGTTTTGTTTGTCTGTATAGTAGTCTTCTTTTAAGGGAAATCTTAAGGTATGATTTAAAAGCAAGCTCAAATTTAAAAAAATTGGGCTGATAAAATATGAGTTACTAGTCTTATTTAGTTCTACTACAAGGAGACAAAAGTAAATTGAAATCTGTTTAACTGTATGAAACAGTTATTGCAACCAAATGTGTCATCTGAAATGATTCATTTAACAAAGCAAAGCACAGCATATAAACACTTAAAAGAACATATTTATTGACATGGCTTATAAATATGTTTTGTCACCAAAGTATTTTTCCCTTTTCGATCTAAACAAGGCAAAATATTTATTTTGATAATCACCTTTTCCACAAAAGACATTAAATTGATCCTAGTAAATTATTCATGTATGTGATCTTATTTATATGATTGCCCTCTGAGGATATGTTTTGTATATACTTCATGCTTAAATGCTTTTTATTTCTCAATCAACTTTAAAAACTTAAGAAATATAAAATGTATATTAACCAGACTTCTACAATTTTACTATATAATCTTATAACTTATTTTTTTACTTTTTATTTTTTATTATTTTTTTAACATCTTTATTGGAGTATAATTGCTTTACAATGGTGTGTTAGTTTCTGCTTTATAACAAAGTAAATCAGCTATACATATACATATATCCCCATATCTCTTCCCTCTTGCATCTCCCTCCCTCCTTAGGTTGAAGGTTTTTGTAGGAACATACTTTTCCAACAACTTGCTTACAGATCATTCTCTGTTGGAAATGTGGTAGTGAATAACAGGAAGCAACTTCTTTCAAAATCAATATGATATAAACATTAATCAGGAATAATCACTTAAGGCTACAGGAAGTGTTCATTACTTTACCCTCTGGTGAAGTGGGTAAGTGGGAGATGACGGTTTGAGCACTTATTGAAAGATATTTTAAAAATAACCAACCACAATAAATGTAGTCCAGTTAAATAAAGAAATAAATTTTGAATATTCATCATACCTAAATTGCTAACTATGAGGAGTAGGATGCTCTAGGGAAAACTGACAAGCCCCATTTCTGGGGAAAATTATAATATATGTGTAGATTCACAATTTTCCTTTATAAAGCAGCTTGAAATGAAGATAGAGAACTAAAAAGAGAAAATACAATAACAATACTGAAACCAGTGTTATAATGGAAAGTAGATTAACATACAGATAATTGACATGATTGGAGAAGAAAACTGAAATAGTGAAAAAGAAAAACATATTTAGACATATAATACAAGATAACATTCCTAAATGAATAAAGACTGAAATGGCTCATCATAATCCAGAAAAATAATAATATAATACTGAGACATATACTGATGAATTTGACAAATTTCAAATTCAAAGAAAGAATCTTAAGAAACCTAGATAGAAGTTAGATGCATAGAAAAAATATAGAATATTTGCCAATTTCTGTTAATCAACATTAAATGACAGAATACAAGGCAGTTGGGCTTTTGCTTCTGGGGCAGCTAAGGTTCCCAGCTTTAAAGTGAAGGTACTGCATGGGAATGCTAAAACTGTGGTAGAAAATCCAGTCTTCCTGGTCTTAAAGATAAGAGGAAAACCACTCAAAATTGAAAGGGAAATATTGGAAAACAGAACTAGCATGAAGCTTTCCCAAATTCTATACAGAAACTCTCCTCAAGTTTCTGGCTGAATCCAATCTGTGCATATATAGGGCATTCATAAAGCAGCCCAACTGAGATGTGAGCTGCCACCCAAGAGATAGTGGTTTCAATTTAAGTTGAATAAAGTTAATAGCCTTCTAACACAACAACAATATCTCTTTGATTACTTGAATCCAAATACCCTCTCTGAAGGAATATTATGAAACTCGAAGTCTTCACAGCAAAACATTCATAATGTCCAGGCTATAATCCAAAATTACTCAACATATAATGATCAGGAAAATTTTAATAAGTCTAGAAAGAAAAGAATAATGCCAAAATTATCCAGATGCTAGAATTAGCAGAGAAGGACTTAAAAGAAGCCATTAAGAAAAATATTCCCATGATGAATACAGAGATAAGAATTTTCAATTAAAAATAGAAATATATATAATATAAATTCTAGAGATAAAAAATACCCCATCTGAAATTTAAAATTCACAAGATGGTTTTAACAGCAGAATGGAGATGGAAGAGAAAAGCATCAGTGAATCTGAAGATGGATTAATAGAAGTGATCCAATATGAATAAAAAGAAATAATTTTAAAAGATGAACCATCCCTCAGTAACCTGTGGGGGTAATATCAAAATGCAAAGCATAAATGGAATTGAAGTGGGAGAGAAGAGAAATAATCAGACAGAAAATGTATTTAAAAATAGTTTCACAAGTGTAGTGAAAAAGCCATTTAAATATTCAAGAATCTTAGAGAATTCCAATGCAACAAATTTTAAAACTGAGATAATATAGATAATTCTTTGTAAAATACAACTTTCTGGAACTGACATAAAGGAGAAAATTTAAATACTCCTATATCTATAGAAGAAACTGCATACTTAATTTGTTATAGAAAGTCTTTCCACAAATAAAACTCTAGGTACAGATGATTCCACTGGTGAAGTCAATTAAATATTTAATAAATGAAAACCACCACCATTATGCAAACCCTATAAGAAAATAGAGACTAGTATAAACCTACTATCAAAACCTGATAGAAACAGTACCAAAAAAAATATTTGGTAGTGTATATATGTCAATGCTACTCTCACTTTGTCCCAGCTTCCCCCTCCCACCCCGTGTCCTCAAGTCCATTCTCTATGTCTACCTCTTTACTCCTGCCCTTCAACTAGGTTCATCAGTACCATATATATGTGTTAGCACACAGTATTTGTTTTTCTCTTTCTGACTTACTTCACTCTGTATGACAGACTCTAGGTCCATCCACCTCACTACAAATAACTCAATTTCATTTCTTTTAATGGTTGAGTAATATTCCATTGTATATATGTGCCACATCTTCTTTATCCATTCATCTGTCAATGGACATTTAGGTTGGTTCCATGTCCTGGAAAATATATATATATATTTGCTGCCAATATCCCTCATGACTATGAGTGCAAAAATTATTTAGTAAATATTAGCAAATTAAAGCGAGCAACATACAAAAATGATAATTTATTATGATGGGGTAGAGTTTATCTCCAGGAAGTTTATGTGATAACATTGATAAATCAATGTAACTTACCATATGAAAAGACTAAAGATTGAAAAAAATCACACCATCATTTCAGCATTTTAGATGTATTCATGATAAGAATTCTCTTAAAACCAGGACTAGAAGGGAACTTCCTCAGTCTGACAAAGACATCTATGAAACAATTATTAGGCTAACATCATAACTAATTGTGAACTAGAATGCTTTCCTCTAAGATTGAGAACAGGGCAAGAATGTCCTCTCTCACACCTGTATTCAATATGATACTAGAGGTCTTAGTCATTGCAATAAAGCAAGAAAAGAAGCAAAACAAACTAACAAACAAAAAAGCAGTATTCAGATTGAAAAGAAAGAAGAAAAACTGCCTCTATTTTCAGATGACATGAATTTATATGAAATTTCCTAAGAGATGTACAAAAAAAATTACTAGAATTGATAATGAGTTCTTTTAAATTTCAGGTTTCAAAGTTAGTAACAGAAGTTAATTGAATTTTATGTAGTAGAGGCAATATATTGAAAAATAAAAATTAGTAAATTCCATTTCCATAGCATCAAAAATATAAAAAAAATGAAAAAATTTAACAAAAGTTGTACAAGACTTCTGATTAGAAAATTAAAAAATAATGCTAAGATAGGGCTTCCCTGGTGGCGCAGTGGTTGAGAGTCCGCCTGCTGATGCAGGGGACACGGGTTCGTGTCCCAGTCTGGGAAGATCCCACATGCCGTGGAGCAGCTAGGCCCGTGAGCCATGGCCGCTGAGCCTGCGCGTCTGGAGCCTGTGCTCCGCAGCGGGAGAGGCCACAACAGTGAGAGGCCCGCGTACCGCAAAAAAAAAAAAAAAAAAAAGCTAAGATAAGTAAAAGGAGATCTAAATAAATTGTGAGATAAACCATTTTCATGGTTTAGAGGACTCACTGTTGTAGTCAAATCATTCTATAGATTCAATTAGATTAAAACTAAAATCTAATTTTTTAAAAATAAGTTTACTTATTTATTTTGGCTGCGTTGCGTCCTCGTCACTACGCTCGGGCTTTCTCTAGTTGTGGGGAGCAGGGTCTACTCTTCATTGAGGTGCACGGGCTTCTCACTGTGGTGGCTTCTCTTGTTGCGGAGCATGGGGTCTAGGCGCACAGGCTTCAGTAGTTGTGGCTCATGGGCTCTAGAGCACAGGCTCAGTTGTGGCGCACGGGCTTAGTTGCTGTGTGGCATGTGGGATCTTCCTGGATGAGGGCTCGAACCGGTGTCCCCTGCATTGGCAGGTGGATTCTTAACCACTGCGCCACAAGGGAAGCCCTAAAATCTAACTTTAAATAAAGATAAAGTCTCAGATATTTTGTAGAGATTAACAGATTGATTCTGAAATGAATACGGAAAGTCAAAGAACCTAGAATATCCAAAGCATTCTAGAAAAAGAATGAAGTTGAAATATTTGCTCTATCTGAATTAAGATTTCTTATACAACTTCAGAAATTAAGACGACGAGATATGGTTTACTAAAAAAGAAAAATAAAAGGACTGACAAATATGTAAGTGGAACAGAAAAGAGTACAGAAATAGATTCACATGTATATCATCATTTTCACAAAGGTGCCAAGCAATTCAATAAGGTTTTTTTCAACAAATGGTGCTGAAATAGCTTCAAATCCATAGGGGATAAAAGCAAATATGACTTCTACCTCATACCACATACAGAAGTATATTTAAGTTGGATCATTCTCTTAAATGTAAAATCAAAAACCATTAAGCATTTAGAGGAGGATATCTTATTGACTTGGAGATAGGCCAACGTTTCTTAAAGACACAGAGAAAGCAATACCATAAAAGAAATAGTTGACAAATTATTCTTATGCTTTTAAAAACACCTGTAAGGAAAGGAATAAGCAGACACTAACTGGTATAAAATATTCATGATATATCTAGATATGTGTACAGACACAAATAGAAGGAGAACTAGTATGCAAGTTAAAAAAGAACGCTTACAACTAAATAATAATAAAAAAAACAAAAATCAAATTAAAAAAATACAAATTAAAGCATATATTGATAGCTGCAATAACTGATTGAATCTTAAAAGCATGCCAAATGAAGAAAATCTTATACAAAAAATACTGAATGCATAATTCTATTTTTTAAAATTAAAAAATACATTGAACAAATCTATACTGATGTGAAAAAAAGCAGCTGGAAAATACTGCCTCAGAGAGTGAGGCTGGGATTGACTTGGAAGAGGCATCAGGGAACTTTCTGGGGTGGGGGATAATATTCTACATCTAAAGAGGGATTTGGGTTATACAGTGGTACCCATTTGTCAAAATACTGAAAACATACATTTAAGATTAGTGCATTTTATTGACTGTAATTTACACATTTAAAAATTATAAATAAATATCAAAATGTAGTTAGTGATTTACATGTGAAGTATTTGGACAGATGAATGTACTGATATCTTCAATTTATTTCAAAATCATCAAATAATAAAATGGATTAAGAAATGGATACAGGGGTGGATAGGTGGATGGATATATGATAAAGCAAACATGGTAAAATGCTAATGATAGAATCTAACTGGTCAGTATTTGGGTGTTCACTGTAAAATTCTTTCAACTTCCCTCTATGTTTGAAAATGTTCATTAAAAAATACTGGGGAAAAAAGAAGACAATGGAGCAATATCTATAATATTTTGAGTGTAAAGTGGATGACTCAAGGATTGTATACTAAGATAAGTTGATTGTAAAATACATAGGCAATAAATATACATGTTCAAATATGAAAGAGCC